>NW_024044570.1:24345248-24695248 GCF_014851395.1 Micropterus salmoides
AGACAGATGCCTGCACCAGCTTTTTAGCAAAGCCAGGGACAACTGTTGGCAGGAGCACAGTGCCATGACGAGGTGCAGTTCAGTAACTTAATAGTGCAGGACAGCGTCAAACTGGATGCCAAATATGCTCTCATTTATGTGCTGTACTCTAAAGAGAACACTCCACTTATAAAGACAGCTTTTTTTATGAACTCTTTTAAGGTTACCTTCTCTCTCTGCATAGCCACTGTGTTTATGTATAATCATCTGTCCCTAAAGAGGAGCAGGGCTCTGTCCGTCCTTATCCTTCATTACACACATGCAGTTAAAAAGGAGGAGGGAAAAAAGACAGGTCAGATAGATGATGATAATGACATGATATTAAGTGACACAATATGAACAGTGCCTCAAGAATTACATTTCACATTACTGCCCATCCAGTTCCAGATACTTCAAAGCATTCTCAGAGCTTGAAATGCATTTTCCCTCAAGTAATCTAGCCAGAAACATCTAACATGGTTTTGGCTCACATATACCCACGCTTTGTTTTTAAGACATGCATGCAGTCAGAAATTATCTTTGCCTGGCTTTGATTTAACTCAGTCTATAAGTCAGGTCAAATGCATTTACACATTACTTTGTATGAAGCTCAAAATATGTCCTCCTGAGTCTCCACCAAACAGAGATATGCAGCAATGGCTGCCCTGGCTGGAAAATAGCAAATACTTGGATATCACATACCATTAGACCCTGTTAATTCCACAGCAAGGGGTCCTTGTGAAGGAGGTTGCAACAGCAGGGAACCACATTAAAGTAAAGATTATTATAGCACCCTCAAGGGCGTCTATTGATAGGATGCTAGAGATACGGCGCACATATCTGAGCATACACACAGGCATGCGTGACCTGGTGAGCTCTGCACCCATGTAATATCCAACATGCAGCATTAACTGTTCCATATGTACCTCTAGGAACATGCTATACAGTCTCTAATTCACAGTTTGTAGTCACAGTTTGAGTTTAATGTATACCTTTCAAACAACCTGTAATCAGGCACTTTGAAGTGAAATGTGGGCTTTTTCTCTGAATAGCTGATCCTTAAAAGAAAAAAATGGATTTAATAAGAAATCACTTATTTTAATAGGAAACATTTTCCTCCAAATTACACCATATGTGAAATATCCGCAGACTTTTCGTGCAAATCCATGCACAGCCAAATGTAAAACCAGCCAGTATTTGCAAACTTCAGAAAACTATTATTATATTATATAAAATTATTATACATATCCCTTTGACCTTAAACTGTTTATTCAAGATTTAAGAGCTTGAACTCAGAGAACATAGATACTTATTAATATAAGATAATATTGTCCAACAAAACAAGGGCTCTCCCCTCTAAAAAAAAGTACTGTGAGTGGTAGTCTCATGCCATCATCCAAACGGCTCTCAACATAACAAAATCTTGTATAGCCCATCCAAGTTTATAAACTCCACGCGCGAGGTCTAAAACAGGGTCTTATGAGCGTAGCTACAAAACTCTGAAAATGAAATTATTGAAGAGGGAAGAATGACTGAAGCCGGTAACAGTAGCACAGGAAGCTCCATGAGTAATTGCAGACCGAGCTCCTTACTTAGAAGACGGAACAATGATGGGATAAAAAAAGATGTCACTCTTATAATGGAAACCTCAGAAGGATGTGGAAGGAGACAGAGAGGGAAAGTATGATATTCAGGGGGAAGGAGGAGGCTTTCCTTCTGCTCTGAGTTCCAACTGCTTTTGTTTAGTAGACAATTGCATTTCCTTCCCTTGATTCGTGTTTATCACTGTGTGACCCATATCATGTCATTGGTACTAAAGAATAGCCATGCAGGCAATGAACCAGACAGTTGTCTCACGCTGCAGAGTTTGTTTTGGTGTACCATGGCAACAAGGCATTTGTTTTGGTCATCTTTTATTCCCTTCCTGTCACTGCATGCAGTGGAGCACCAAGGCTGTGCCATTGTCATGGAAATAATTTGGTCAGAAAGATATAGCAAAAGTTAGGTCCGTGTGAGAGACCAGAAATGTAACCACTAAGTTGCTTTAAAGGGGAAAACAGCCACCCAAAGCCCATTAACAGAAACCCAACATTTTACAGCACATCACCTCAGAGCTCCAAGTCTCCTACTCCTCTCCAACTGCATTGCTTTGAGAGCAGTTTCTCATCTCTCAGCTTACTCTGTGTTTTGTTATTCGTTTCTATTGGTTATAGCTCTTGAGGAGTCCCCAGACAGGAGCCAGTGATCTCAGCGTGTTCTCAGTGACATAAGTGTCATTTTGTGTGAGGAACACTTGCCAGGAGGAATTTACAGTTTTATAGGACAGAGCCCCTTAATGAGGCTTAACATGGAAAACAAACATGGGAGAGATCACGCTCATTGTGCAGGTTGTCATGATGTAGGGTGTGGACATGGAGTTCCACCCTTCTGATACTTCATCTGTTGTGTATATATATAGTCACACTCATTTTGGATTTAGTTTTATGGGAGGGTTCGTTGCTCCGCAGCCATCATAATACCGGTACATCCAGGGTGGTATCCTTTTCTGCCATGCCAAATTTTTAAGACTGATCATGTAGCATGCCTTAGTGAAATTAAATATTGAGATCATGTGCACTATATAAATAGCATGGTCTGCGTATTAATGAATGGAACTATGTTGTCAGTATGGAATTAAAATCCCAAATGATATGACTATTGAAACTCAAACCCTGCTATTGCTTGCAAAAAAGTTGTTAATGACCAGTGCAAATTAAATACTTCCATAAACTTCGAGATAAGCTCATGTCCTGCATAACCATTGTTATGAGAAACTCAAATAAACTGGTGTAAGTCTAACATACTGTATAAAGTTATGTGTTGGTTTCATTTGCATTAGCTGGGTCCATGTGACCATGATCAGATAATTACAGTCATTCACACACTGAAAAATACAGAGTCCCTAGTTATAGTATGGTGATCGTTTTTATCTTGTGTGAACAAGTTAATAAGCTTGTGTGCACAAGATAAAAAAGATCACCTTTCGGGACTTTAGGGGCTAGGGTAGGAAGATGATGAAAGCTTGCGAAAAAAGTCCATATACATCACTTTTTCAGCTGTTCAGTAGCTGACCCCTAATTATAAAACAACGTACCATCCTATTTCTATTAGATTATGTAAATCCATCGATACATGAAACACTTTTACTCTTTGGCTTTTGACTATTTCTACTTCTTCACTGTGTGTATGGCTGTGTCATGAATTTAAAATTAATGCATTTTATTTTTGTTTCACACAGTATGTGAAGCACATTGGCTCAATAATGTTGTGTTCAAGGGGCTGACAAATTAAGCTGGCAAACATATAATAACAATGTATAATAATATACAGTACAATGTGTGCAAATAGACTCATTCACAGTTCGTTCCCGTTGTTGTAGCTTATAGTCTTTCCTTTTCTTGCCTCTTGCTTCCTTTCTGCCTTTTCAGCACTCTGTCTGGCCCAGGAGACTACATAAAAAAGCTCAAGTACAGTGTTTTCTTTAAGCCAAAGTTCAACAAGATATGTGCAGATGTGTACAGCAGCCTCTTGTGGCCAAAGCAGGCAAAGGTCCTGACCACACAGCAAACCATATAGCCATGCATATGTCACAGCAGTGACACAGCAGTGACAATTTCTCCAAAGAGAAATTGTGTGACAAGACATTTTACACAACAGTAGTGTGAATAGTAGGAAAAGACCATATTTAGATTAGCATAGAGCAGCCAGTGAGATATAAATGTGTCCCTGTTCTCACATAGGCACATATACAGTGTCTGGATTTGTAATAGAATTTAAATTAGGGAAGAAGAGCGGCTGTGTGTGTCTAAGAGAGAGAGAGACTGACATAGATAGTACAAGTGAGCAATAAATAAATAAATAAAAACTCACCAGAAAATTAAACTAAACAGGAACAGAGAGGGTGGAAGCTCTTTTAAATTGTTAACAATTTCTGAAAAATTAAAACGCACTCTCACTATCAACGTTATTGGCTCCTCATTTGTAATTTTCGTTGGCATTTCACAATTTTGTCAAAGTTAAAGTTAATTTCAAAAACCCTTTGATCTTCTCCAAAGAGTCATGGCTCTCATTCTGAACCTTCCAGAGTAAAAGCCATCATGTTGAAAGGCCTGGACTAAATTAGTAGAATGTCAAAGAGAGGATTAATTATCAAGTAACAACATAACCATAAACTTTAACAACAACAAAAAAATCTGATCTTAGATCTAAACATGTTATTCCAAGACACTTGAGACATTCGACAGAAATAGCACCATTATCTCAAGTAACTGATAAATCCTCCTGATAGCTGAGGATGTGTTTCTGTGTCTAAGAAATCTATCCTTACAGAACTCTTACATCATGCATTACTCATACTGATGTGTAACCCCCTACAACGCAGGCAGCAGAAGACAGAACACACCACACTATGTAGCACTGACTGTGGTGTGACTGGTGAGACTTTAGATGTATCTTGCCCTGTCATCAGTGAGTCCAGTGTTCTGACAGTAAATGGGCACATTTGCTACAAAGACTCTCTAAGTGTGACCATTACAGATGGTATGAATGTCTGCTGTTGCAACCATGCAAACTGAATCACAAAATGTGAAAACTTGTGTAAGCTAGGAACTCAAAAGTGTGTATTTTAGGTGAGTGGGAGTGTTTATGGGAAGAGGCATGCGGTTTATAATCCTCTGTTCTTAATCCCTACTACCTCTAGAGGGAGTCAGAGCCTACAAATCCATGAAATAGCTTTCAAGGGAGACATGAGATGAATCTAAAGTAGCCTTTGAAGACTTATAAACAGGCCTGACGTGGAAGAGATGATGTGTATTTTTTCTTGGAACTTCTGCAGGCAGCTCACAGAAATCTGTGCATACCAAAATGAAAAAGGAAATAAAAAGAACCCTGTACCGCTGCGCTTCACTTTCTAGGATTTCACATGAAGTACATCCCATGGTTCCCACTTCCATCTTTTATGGAACATATTGATTTGCCATTGCAAGCAGCAAAGTGAAATCAAGATGTCCACAGCGAGAATCTCAGTGGAAAAGGAATGTAAGTAGTAGGCACTGGACTGGAACAGGGTACCATAGCCAATCAATCTGATCTCATTTTATTATTTATATTCCCACAGCTGGGTAGGGCTGGCTGTTTGATCATTTCCCCACTTCCTTCTTTTATCAGCAATGAGCCACTGCCACTACGTTAAATTATTCAATTGGGCCCGCTTTGTTGATAATAGCAGTGATCATTCTTGCTTAAATGGCATAATGTATGCGCTGACAGCCAACAGTGATACAAACCTGTCCCGAGGGACACAAATCTATCAGTGGTGAGCGTCTATCTGCCACATTAGAGATTCCAGGCACCAGTGAAGCATAGGCAAGTAAAATACACTCAACAATCAGGCCTATGGAAAAGGCTCATTCCACAAGGCCACAGCCATAAATGATCAAGCCCCCACTCCACTCACTATAGCAGACTTCCAGAGAAATAAAGCCACTATCAAATAGAGTGTTTAACCTCCTCTCTGGGATTTTAAATGATGGAAAAGCTAATCTTATATACTTCTACTGTTTTAGGCTCAGAAAGACAAGCAGGATGTTGTTATTTATGCAGCACAGTTCAGTTAAAAGATAAGAGTAGAGGGATTATTCCCTATTTAGACACACTTTGCCAAGAATACAAAACGTTCCACAAAACTAGTCAATTCTTTGAATCAAGTTTCACTATTTTCATATTTAACAAGATTCAGATAACTCAAAGAGTCTATAGTGCCTGCTAATTTTGAGTGAGAGTGTTAGTTAGGTCTTCCGTATTTTTGTTTTTCTTGTAGAGGTTGCCTGGAGTTTTCTTTCCATGTGGCTTGTTTATTTACCCTTCCCCCACCAGGATCCTGTCAACACTTCCAACCTCATGGGTAGGAAAATGTCAGAAAGCCAAGGGGCCATTAGTGTGTCCGGGATTCTAGCCTTTTACCTTCCATTAACCCTCCAACACCAGTATTACCTCCGGCAAGGAGGTTGGGTTTTCGGTGGTGTTTGTTGTCTTTCAGCAGGAAAACGGAAAGACTACTTGCCCAGTTTTCATGAAACTTGGTGGAAGGGTATAATATGTGCCAAGGAAGAACCCACAACATTTGCGAGCGGTTCCGAATCACAGGGCGGATACATTTTTCACTTGCGTTAACATTGCGAGATAGGTCAATTGTCAGCTGAGATGCTGAGGCACAACCATATTTTGACATACTGTATTTATAGTAGTTTTGGAAATATATCCAGACAATATACATTGTGTGGATGTGCTTGCAGATTTGCATATCATAGAAGACTGGACAAATGCCCTTGAAAGTGGTCTGCGCAATCTGTATGGCTCTATTAGTGTTGGAGTGCTGGAAGAAAAATCTCAGGGTTGAAATAACAGATGCTGCAAGGTGCACAATGTTTTCATGTTAAGATGGAATTAAAATCTAACCAAGGTACTATATATGGGTATGCCTACCTATTGTAGGATATTTCAGCATCAACAGATCTGTAACAACTGATAATTACCACTGCCGGAGCTGTCAAACTGTGAGCTGCTCCATGCTAAACCAATGTCCAGCTTACATCTAAACAGCATTTAAGGGTTTAAAGTGTCAGAACAAAATGAAAGGACAAAGAAGAACACTGGTATTACAGTTTCTCGCCAACTAGCAAGTGCTTATGCTTCATATGGCAAATAAATGTTAATACGGAGCAGCACATTCCTTTTAATGTGAATTTAGACTGTTAAGTTAGACTTATGAAATGAGGACTTTACTCTTAAAACTAGCTTTATGATCCACAAAGCAAAATGCCCCCAAGGCAATTGGTAGTTAACAATGCTGTACTAAAGCTGAGCATGGTGCACATGAAGAAGAAAGAACGTCTTATCTGGATATGCACATCTCTACATTTGTTCAAACGAATGTGAGAGAATCCCCCTATTCTGAGTACACTATTACCATATGCTGAAAAGGCAAGGTTAGTGGTTGCTTAAACTGGTTTGAAATCTGGAGAGGGCGGGGAGGAGTTGAGAAAGAAGATGCATGTAAACCACAGCACTCCTCCCTCACACACGGAGAAGATTAATTCCAATGTGATATGATGAGAGCGAGCACTTCACGCTGTTCACCCATTAAATTTGAGGCTGCTAAATGTTTCGCTGAAACGTTAGGAGGACATTCAACTACCATATCTAATCTTAACTGACCATATGACCCTCCACAAGAGCTGGGGCCAAACCATATCAGACGGCGCACGGTGAACAAAAACAAATAATAATACACCAAGGCTTCGAATGTCATGACTTTCCTAATAATGATCAGATGTTGTTAAGCTCTCCCTTTAGCCAATTTGAAGTCAAGCCTCGCCACAAAGCACTGAGCACACTTGAGTCAATAAGCCAGTTAGCAGAAGGGAAAGTAAAAAGAATTCAATTCTTGATTTATTTAATAGGGGATTTGGCGTGGCAGGTCAGGGGGTGTAATCCAGGAGATTGAACACTGATTCTCTAATCGAGTGGCTCGACAGTACATCTCCTTTCTCCCCTCCCCATTTCACTCTTGTAAGAGGATCCCCCTTGTGTAGCAGTGAATTTCAATGGCCCACTGCTGGTTCAAACACCCCCTCCCCTGTTTAATTGCAGCTGCATGGAAACCAGATGGAGATAAGCAGTACAGTACATCAATAAGTCAAGCCTCCTGCTTTCCCTCCATGGCTAAGAGAGTAATTCAGTAATTCAGCAATCATGAACAATAACTCAGTTCATTGGCAAATAGCAACTACCAGTCAGTGCAAAAAACCTTGAGCCTGCGTATCAGGAAACTGGCAAAGGCAGGCTAATGAAGCCGCAGTGAATGGTGGAGAGAAAAAAAAAGCAGCAGTTTGGTGGCTGTGTGCCATGCTCAGGTCCCAGCGGTGCAGCGGATCTCTCAATGTAGCAACAGCCTCGGTTTGATTCTGCATATGCTGCTCGTTTCTGCTCGCTGTCTCTGAAAACCTGGGTTTCTGTCTTGATAAAGCCATGAGGGAGACTGCTGTTGCTTTTAAAAAAACTACATCCTCCTAGAAACACTGTGATTGGGAATTAAACTCCGCAACCTCTCAAATTCAACACCAGCAACGCCCTGCCTGCTTAAAGAAGCCAAGGAAGTAGTGTGCTGACTGTAAGGTCCATTTTATGCAATTTATGCACTATTCTTTACTATAAAGTGTTACCTCAGATAAGTGCTGAAATAAGTGCTGACAATCGTGTCTCCGTCACCGGTACTTAAAAGAAATGTCTTATCTGTCTCTGGAGTATTTATGTTAATGGTACATCCTCAACTGTAAGTTTACCGCAGCCAAATTGTAGCGTTCTGAGAAAAAAAAAGCTCATGCTGGGCTTCTTGAACAGATGGCAATATCCCAGTTCCTGGATTCAAGGCAGGTATTGACAGTTCAGAGCGCATAGGTACTCACCACTAGAATACTAAATCAAATCACCATACATTTGTCTTGTTACATTGAATAAACCCAGTCAAGCACACACACATGTTCAAACAACACACAGTCTTGCACACTCACGCAGATATCTTTATCATATAAACCAGGAGACAATGAATTCATCCCCATGGATCTGCCCCGCCCTGTCCCTGAATCCCCGAGCATGAGTAATTGTCGGGCCCTGTGAAATAATCGTAGCTTTCAACGCTAATGGAAGCCCTGCACATTAATTATTCAGTCCAGGAAGCAGAGTGCTTCAAAATGTCAAGGGACCTCTGAGTTATTGCTCAGCGTGAACTAACCTTAGACTGCGAGGTAAGTGACAGAAGCCCACTGCACTTTCTCCTGCTCTGTCCCTCATCCCTTTATGTCTCCTTTGCCTCCCTCTGTTCCTCTGCACAGGCAGACACAGAGAACCAGAGACCATGGCACAGCTGTGGCGTGGTCAGATGGCCGGTGATGGGTGTACTGTTGTGGCTGCGGAAAGGATGACAGACGGCCTGGGCTCTCTTGTGTCACTGCAGCGCTTGACCACAGACAGCCATGACTGCTGGGGAGAGGGCCCTCCTGGGACTGCTGCGGGATTTACGAGGAGAGCAGAGGGAGGAATGCGGCAGCAATGGGGGGTGGGTTTACTGACCTGCAGATAACACATGGCAAGAAAGAGATAGGTTTGATATGAGAACATGCCCGCACTTGTGCTCAGGCAAACGGACACCTCGAGTTGGGCTGCCACAGACTGAGCCTGAGAATACTGTTGATCCGCACTCCTAAAAAGCAACACACATCAGACAGAATTCCAGCAATGCACTTAAGCCTTCTACATTTCCTACGTCTAGACCTTGGAAGCCTTGCTGTTACTCAGCTTTAAAGCGAATGTGAAGGGAGTTAGACCAAGGTGAAGCACGGTTTCAGGACCACTGAACAAGCAGAGAGATGCCATACTGATGTACAGCACAAATTTAATTCAAACTTGAAATACTCAAAAGTATCCATTCTATATCTGTCTATACTTTAATGTATTTTAGATGTATTTAGTATCCCATTTCTTGAGCATGTAGGACTTGCTATGCTTCTCCTAATGCTTCTCTACAACTTGAGGATTTTTCGTTCCTTCTGCACTGCCACCGCTGTCAATCTGCATTGAATTAAACATGTAGGGAAGTGAACAAATTATTCAGCTCATGGCAAAATAACAAAACAAAACACATGCAACTTGGCGAAGCAGAAGTGAACGCTACATGTGCAATATGATCACATCAGAGTTATTTCACCTACGAGAAGTCGTTTCCTGTCTATTCCTGCATTTTGTTAGATATTAAAAGATATACTAGTGTAGATGGGTTTTGTGTAGTTCAGAATGTCTGTCTTCAAGCTATAAAATAACATGAATATCAGCATGAAGATAACAGTTTCAGCGCTCCAGGCGTTAAAAGCCCACATTAGTGGCCCTCTAGTTTACTGGGTGTAATTGAGTATTCTTGTCTACGGCTGCCTTTTCAACTCAGGCAATTTAGCATGCTGGCATGTTGCTATAAAAATGACCCAATTAATTTGATTAGGAAACTAAGGTTCAAGATACAGAGTGTGAAACATGAATCGAATGTTAAACAGTGTGGAGGGATGCTAATGAGGAATAATTTAATGATGGAGATGCATAGAAAGAAATTTGTGTGCACGCATGTTACATTTGGTTTAACAAAAGCCCAGAAACAAGGAGGAAATAAGCAGGAGTTGACTTTATTGTGCCCCCGGTGTTTGTAGGAAAATGATCAAATACTTAGCAGCAGGAATTTTAATAATGGCGGTCTTTAAGAATACAAAACAGGTGCGTGAACTATTAGATACTGAGCAAACTCCATCTGCTGCTGAAGATGGTGAAATATGGTTGAAAGCTCTGTAAAAAGCCTCTGTAAAAAATAAAAAAAGTAAGCGGACCTTGTCAAAGTTTTTTCAGCCACAGAAACTATTTTGTGTTGTGTGACAAACAGCCATATTGTTGCAAGATCTGAAGCAGCTGGACAGTAACACCAATTTTTTTGTTTTTTGCTCTGTACCTGGGTTTTAAAAGAAATAATGACAGTGAAATTAAAGTGCTGACAATTACATTTGAGTGTCCTTAAAGTAAACCTAAACAAATTAAGCACATTGAATGTATATATACATTTGGTCACATTGATTTCCATTAAATGTGTGGCAGAGACCTTTACTGCAGCAATCGTCATCTCATGCTTGTTTCAGGAGGGTTATTTTGCCTTTAGTCTGGTTTATTGCATCAGTTGGATAGATGTCAGGTGAAATGGTATAAATGGTGACTTTGCCTTGAACAATGTACAAGGTAGTTCTCCCAAAATTGGGGGTGTGAAAAGGGCAATGAGTCCAACACTATTAACCCAATGGAGATGTGAACACCCTCAAACAGGCTTAAAGCTAAAGTCATTTCACTTGAACCCCAGTATTATACTTTCATTTCCAACATGCTGGAGTACAGAGCCAAAACAATGAAAGAAAATGTGCTGATCCCACTCACAGTCATCCAGGGACCTCATGGCGACTGGATTCAGGCTGGACTGTCTACTTCATCCCTGCCTGCCTTTGCTTCATTGAGACAGATATTCTGCTTGGTAGTCCACACAGGCACGAAATATAATTTGTTTAAAATGGTGACATTATTTCCAAAGTATTTCTGCCCTAGGTATCAATTATCATAATGGCTGCCTTTGTCAATACCACACCAATCCTCTTAAATTGTACACACAAAACGCAGCGCGGTGCACTTGCCCCGCTCCTCTCTGAACCCTCCTTCCCACGATCCGCCCACCATCTCGGGACTGGAGTCACGTGTCTCATCGCCTAGTGTCTCTCTGCGAGCCCACACCACCACATATCAAACTCACCCAGCGCCCGGCGGAGAGAGAAAGGGAGATGAGAAGCGGTGAGGTGTACGCGATCAGAAAGCCCCTACGACAGTGGGCTATAATGGAGAGCGTTCATTAGGGGACATCCGTTGTGGTGATCCCAAATGCTCTCTCTGTTTCCCGCAGAGGGGGGGAATATGACAAGGCATTTGACCAGGACGGGAGATGCGATTCACACTGTTTCGGACACCCTCTTCTTCCTGTGATCTGTCTGAACAGTCCGCCTGTGAGCCGCGGGGTGTACGGGACACGGGGCGCACAGCTCACAGCCGCCCCAGCCCAACTGTGGATTGAACAAAACGGGTTCTTTTTGTATCTTATTTGAACCTGCTGAAAGTCTGTGGGTCTCCGGAGGGGAGGGTGGTCTTCAACATGAGGGCTGCTTCAGCAAACTTATTCGCACTTCTGTTCCTGTGCGCCGTCGCAAGTGTTTTCTACGTCTGGAGCGCGCTGGAGGACCGTTTGGAGCGACACAAACGGAGGTTACCGGGAGGGGGGTCTTTTCACCAAGGTCTCCCAGTGGACCTCTCCGGCAAAACTTTCCGGGTATTGCTCGCTGTCCCAGCGGCACAAAGACCGCACTTGGGGAGCAGACTTGAGGCTCACAACCTCACTGATCAAACAGTCTCTGCAGGAAATCTAGATTACCATGTGAATGGGGATAACAAGGGGTCAGCTCAGCGGGAGGGCCCGGTCAAGTCAGACTCCCCGGTGGAGGATGGGATATTTTGGAGTGAATGGCTGGAAGGTCTCCTCCCCGTGGGCTTCAAGGAGGAATATGCTCGGTCTTGGCGAGACAGAGCCAGGACATACCGGATAGTGAAGCTGGAGCCTGGATGCGGCAGGATATCTAACCAGCTCGCCACGTTCGCAGATGGGACCAAAGCGTGTGTGCGTTACGGGATAAACGCGGATCAGGTGCAAGGAGAAACTTTGACGTATTATCTTGCCAGTTTGCTAGGCATCACAAACCTGCCGCCGTTGATACTGTCCCAGCTGAACGGTGAAAGTGAACAATGGGCGGCGGTGAGAACGCGGATAGATGGTTTACAGTGGAGTGATCGAGCCGTCGTTTCTCTCACTGAGTGGGTCTCCAACCTGACCGGGGTGGTCACACCGGCGCCGCTCAGACAGGAGAGCAGCGGGCTGCATCCTGCGCTTGAGGGGCTCTGGAACAAGACGACGGCGGAGCTGCTGGGGCTGATGCAGTGGACCGACCTGATCATATTCGACTACCTGACTGCAAACTTCGACAGACTCGTCAGCAATCTGTTCAGCCTGCAGTGGGATTCTCGCGTAATGGAGAGGGACACCAACAACCTCCTCAAAACACCCCGGGGTGACCTTGTATTCATAGACAACGAGGCCGGACTCGTGCACGGGTTTCGGGTGTTAAACATGTGGGAGAAATATCACAATACAGTATTGAGCTCAGTTTGTGTGTTCAGGAAAAGGACCACGCAGCGCGTGGCGGAGCTGCACAGGCGCAGAGACTCCAGGAAAAGGCTGCTGGAGCTCTACAGAGACAGCGAGCCTTTGTCTCTAGAATTGGGATTTCTCTCAGACGAGCACGCTGGTGTTCTCCAGGACAGGATAGACAGGGTATACAAACACATCTTGCATTGCAAAGGAAAGTACGGCCATCTGTGAACATTCGGCACGCAGGTGATTTGTTGCCTGCGCTCTGCAACTGGCACACCTGTGCTAAAGTGATGCGCATTACACACAGCTGTCTTGAATATCCAGCAGAACTACCTCTTGTGAATAGAATATGTTGCCTACATTATAAATAAGTAAATTTGACACGTTTATAAGCTCCCTGTTTAGATTTCCACTGTCTGCCTCACATAGAAGAATGATTAAGGCAAGTGTATCCTGTCTTACTTCACTCCAACTGATGCTCACCCGAATAGTGTTAATGTAAAGATTAGGTTATATTTGTGACTAGGTTATCTTAATGCATATGTGTGTTTTGATTCTTGACCTGTGTTCAATAATCCTAATGATAAACTCCTAAGCCTTAACATAAACTTGACCCTTAAATACTGGATTTCTGTTGACACCTGGCTGGCTTTTTATGGAAAAACATTTGCACAGTACATTGTCATAGCAGCACCTGCACTCTTGTAATTGTGTTTGGATAGCATATTCAGCCTTAAAGTCACAGCTGTATCATATCCATTGTACATGTTGTAAGTACGTTGTAAATACTGTCTGCCAACTTGTTTTGGATATTTGATCCTCCACTAATTTAAGTGCATTGTAACATTCCAAAATCTCTTGTCCTTTTTGATAAACACACTGTAATTTAATTTAACTGTTGCCAAGCTATGTGTTTTATTTGCAGTTTGCGCGTAACTGCCTTATTAGAGTGCATCAAATATTTACCTAGTCTGTGTGGAGAGCTGGGTCTCTTCATGCCTGGCCCATTACAGTGCTCTCATTGTACTTTAGAAATATCTTGTATTGGCACACTGTTCCCCAGGAGCCATGCTGTCAGCCACAGGCACGTCACAACAGGAATCTCTAATCCCCTTTATAATCTCACCCAGAATGATGAACTGAAGGAGACAACTGACATCATTTGACATCCTTTGAAAAGGGCTTTACTGTTCCCTAACCATAACAAAAATTCCTCCCTTTCAGAACCAGAAGACAGATTCCACAATATTCCTCACTCACACAGTAATGCAAACGGTCAACCGGCGTCCAAGGCTGGATGCTTTATTGGTTCAATCTGTTCAACTCAAAAATCAGAAAACATGCTGCTTAGAGGCCAAGCCCATAATTAATTAACACGTTGCTCTCAGAGGACAGCCTTGTTTAAAGTTTTTCAGAGGTTGAATTTGTAGCTGTGAAAGGTTTTCAATAGAGTAAGTACAGGTAGAGTATAGAATATATAATGCATAGAGGTCAGTTGTATTATTTTGCTTTATACAGTATGTTTTCATTTCACAAAACCCCATCAGTCTTTCATTTGACCCTTTTAGAAGCATCCTTTCCTTATTAGTTCCAGCTCTGTGTCTGATTTCTGGTTCCAAACTTACATCAGAGGGAATGTCAACGATCAAACATTTGAAGCCCTAATTCTTTCCAGCCTCTTACCTCATCTGGTTTCTTTTACAACTTTTTTTTTTAATATATGGCCAACTCCAGGGCACACTGTTTATACATCTCCATAGAGTGGGATGAGTGCATCTTGTTCAAATAGTGGCTCAATTTGTACGCACACTTCATGTCAGGGCTTACGGCACGTGATTTATGCTTCTCTCCGCTAGGTCACTACATAGTGGCAGAGAAGCAGCAGAGTTTTAAGCAGGTGTGACTAGAGGCCTTTTCCAGACTAACTGCCTACTGCAATTCTTAATAGGGAATAAGGATCAATATGTGCACTGACTGTTGTATAGGGTAAAGCAGGTCATGTTAATGTGTGTGTTTGGGGGGGCAGCGATGCAGCCGGGCAGCTCTAAGCATGTCAGTTAATGACGAACACTGCAAAGAGATTTACGACAGGCTGCAGACACCAGGGATTAAACACAAAGCCAAACTGAGGAATGCAGGTATAAACCACACGCACAACCCTTCCTCCTTTCCTGCCTTGCACAATTTCCCTCCCTTTATATTTCACCCACATCTCGCCCTTCCTGCTGCGCATCTGTCTTCACTGTTAACATCACTGTCAACTTCATTTGTTAGCTAAATGGAAAATGAAAGTTTCATTTTCCTAATTAGTTTTTCCCTCACACAAGAAAGCCAATTTTTAACCAGGGACCATGCCAGCTATAATCACACTAATGGTGGATATCAAAGAGGTTGTTGAATCACCCTTTTAACTGTTCACATATGTTCCTCCCTCACTCTTTTTGCCTAGCAATCTCAAGGGCCCCCCACCATTTAACCTAGTGGCAACAAAATCTCCATGCGCATAACTTTGTGACGTGGTCTAATGAGTGCAACCTGTCCTAGCTTGTGGCACCAGTGCAGCAGGTTATTATGCAGGATATGGCCGCTGTAGTTATGCCCTTATACATACCAGTGTTGTGCGGTTCCTTCCAGATGTGCTTGTTTTTTGAGTTAGTAGGCTGAATCACAGGCTCAGACATTCATACAGCCAGGGGCCCACAGCAGGCCTGAGCACAGACCCCAGGTACTCAAGCTGATGTTCTTCTTTGTGCACATTGCAAACATTCCAGAGGAGCCGAGGGAGGATCATCTCCATGGACACACAAACGCACACAAGACACTTCTCAGGCAGGCGAGTAGAAGGAGACCCAGCTGTGTACATAAACCGTTGTCAAAGTTGGCTGAGATCCTTTTTCTTCATTTTTGAAAAACTACAATGAAGTCAGGATAATCAGTAGGTCACATCAAAATAATTTTTTTCACATTAACGCAACATTTTAAAGTAACAGACATTTTAGGTAATGTTCATTTCTGTGATTTTGGTGCTGAGAATTAGACAAGAACATCAAGACTAAGGTGACCAGATTTCTGAAATGAAAAAGGGGGATATTTTGGTTTGGTGGTCAGTATGTCATTAAAAAATACAATGCTATTATATATGAAATAAAAAAGGGGGACAATTTTGGTTTAATAATCT
This sequence comes from Micropterus salmoides, assembly GCF_014851395.1. Taxonomy (NCBI): domain Eukaryota; kingdom Metazoa; phylum Chordata; class Actinopteri; order Centrarchiformes; family Centrarchidae; genus Micropterus; species Micropterus salmoides. The sequence goes on from NW_024044570.1 coordinate 24,361,313, forward strand.
GTCAAATATAACTCTTCTGAATGAATCAAGTCATTTTGAGGCAGCTCCAGACAGGGAGAGGCCACCAAAACCAGGGACTGTCCCCGGAAACCAGGGACGTCTGGTCTCCCTAATCAAGACTACAGCCAGCAGCCAGTTAGCTTAGCTTTAAGATTGAAAACAGCTAGCCTGGCTCTGTCTAAGAGTAACAAAATTCACCTACCAGAACCTCTAAAGCTCACTAATGTTGTTTATTTAATCCACACAAAAACCGAAGTGTAAAAACAACACATAGTTTTATGCGGTTATGAGCTATCTCTTGGTCAGGAGCAGTGACTACTTGAATTTTCTGCTAGTAACATGGCTATCTCACGCTGATGATAAGACTGACAAGTTTGACACACACAGCCTGTCCCCACCAGAAAAACAACCACCTAGGTTGTTTGTTCTAGCAGCTTACTACAACCCATATTTATTGTGTTGTGTGTTATGTTTATTGTCGCGACCTCTAGAAGCCGTTTGACAGTAGCAAAGGACGAAGTCAGGTGACGTAGTATAAAAAGCAAAAAAGTAAGTATAACGAGGTGGATGGATTGATGGATGAGTCAAACTCAGGACTTTCACACAGGAGACTGGCGTTTGAGTCCCGTGTGAAACCAAGTCAATGTTGACTTATTTAGCGTTTTAAGTTAAATAGCGTTACTGACTTACGTTACATGAGTTACAGTAAGTTGCGTGACTTAAGTCGTGTGATTTACTCGTGACATACCCAACATACTTATTTTAACCCAAACCTCAATGTATTCCTAACCTAACCAAGTAGTTTTGTTACCTAAGCCTAACCAAACTGCGAACGTTTCACAACGTTAACAACGTCATGTGATCATGTGATTTACCTGGTATGACTTAACATTTTTTAACATATTTATCAGGTATGATGACATTTTGGAAGCACACTCCCCTATAAAACTGCCTGTTTTTTTTTACACTTGTTTGTGTAAAAGCAAGTTATAACATTGTAATTTGTTATGTTTGAAAAGAGCCAGGCTTGCTGTTTCGCTGTTTTCAATCTTAATGCTAAGCTAAGAGGCTGCTGGCTGTAGCCTTGTATTGATCAGAGAGTCACAGGAGTATCAATCTTCTCACCTAACGCTTGCCAAAAAATAACCTGCAACATTTTGATACTTTTGTAAAAATATAAAACATTTACACCAAACTAATTTGCATGATTTAAAGTATAAAAGTGCTTTGGACAAAAAAGTAAAAGTGGGTGTTTTGCCAAATACCAAGTGACTAACAGACTTAAACTGTCCCTTTTCATGTGGGTCTGCCATGTGTGAGCGGAGGGACATAAGTGGCATTCTTTCATTGCTACACAGTGCAGGCAACTTCCTGCACATGACTGAACGATTTCATTATGAAACACAACACATACTAGGGGGAGAGTCGCTTAGTCACAGCTGAGTGGATATGGGCCATGCAGGGTAAACTGGGGGGTCTGGGTAACGACTGGGGGGTATTTGGCAGTGTAAGGGCTGGGCAGCCAGGCTGTGGTGTGCCTGGAGGGCTGGCACAAAGCCTGGCTTTGTTCAAACCAGGGGTGAAAGCATAAGGTCAGGGCCTTTGGGCATTCTTCCTTAAGACAAAGTAGAAGGTAATGAATAACAGAGACATGCGAGAAAAGGGCTGCACATACAGCTAATGAGAGAAGAAAGAAATGTGTAAAGTATGGTGACGTCTGTTTTCATCTAAGCATGTGTATGTCCAAATTAATTTAAGTCAAATCTATCGGTCTTCTTTGACTTTACCTAGTATGTTGTTTTTAAAATTAAAGCTAGTTTTTTGCAGTTGATGACTATCCACAGGTGTGAGTTTCGTAGTCAGATTTCATCACATGCGAGTTTAATGCAAGTGTGCGCACCTGGAAACATCACAAGGGACACCCAGCTTCGTTAATCTCTGCCATGTGGGTTTAGTTTTGAAGTCAGCAGTGAAAGCACACACAAGTGTTTGATAAATCAGAGGGAATAAAATTATAAAAAGTGAAGCGATGGGTAATGTGTCAGGGTGATGAGTTTGTGTGAAAAACTATGACAGATTTCTTCTTTTCTTAAACAAGAGATTTCCCTAAACTCTGATGACCAATGTCTTTGGCCAGTAAACTTGCATGGTGGGAAATTGTTTTTCGCAGGGCACTGTCACAGTTAATCATACACAAGGGAGCAGACTAATACATCAGTCCAGCCTTTTCCCTCTCGCTTGCAACTGCCATTTCACTTTGTCATGACTACAGTGAGTCAGATCTTTGATGTTGACAGAAATAAATAATCAAATAACACAGACATATGCCATTGTTATATTCCTCATCATAATTTTATGTTATGATTAGATGTGGAGCAGTACTATAGCCTCCAGTGTGTATACAAATAGACATAGATCTGCATATAATCCATTAAACTGTTTTTGAAACAAGAACTGTTTAACCTAAATTTGAATTCCCTCTTTTTTCCCTTAATACGATTTGCTTCATGCCAGTCAAAGCATACATAAAAATAAATCCTGATTAATTTCACCACTTAACTCCATCCTATTTGTTATGCTTCGTCCCTCAAGCTCTGTCTCGAAAATGTCAGACCAGATTCTGTAGAAAGTCGACTTCATCGACTTCATGTAAAACATTTGCATTTTTATATCAGAAAAGAACAGGTCTACCGTCATATTTCAGAATGTAAGATACTCTATGTGCAGGTAAACAAGGAATATGCTGCGATGCTATGACTGAAGTGCGTAATGAGCACATTCAGATGAAAGACTTTATTACTGCTTTAGGTAAACGTAGCATTTGAAGTTGGTAAAATAGCTCTTCTGCCATTGTAGTGCATGTTGTAAAATTTTGTTTTCTTTATTAAAACAAGGCTTACCCAGGCATAACATTTTCTCCCTTGTAAGGACCATGTTGTGTTCAAACGTTTTGCCTTACTTTCCCCCTCCTTACTTTAACTGAAATGCCGCACAGCATTTGATTGGCACGGTTGATGGATTTTGATATTCCTCTCGGTGATGCCTGTTGATGCCTCAGTACAGCCAGGGGACCTGTTTCAAGTACATGTCGTTTCACTCATTTGCATCTGGATTCATCTCTATGTAAATGTGAATTAGTATGCTTATGGAAATAACTTTTTTTCCCCGTCTTTGCTGGAAAGAAAAACTGATCGCATTCATGGGGAAATAATCTATGATTTTGCATCTTTCACATGGCCACCTGCACGTAGCTGAGATTGTGGCCATAATTAAGACATTTCTATGCAAATGCTGTGAGGGGAGGTTATGAGTCAGCCCAATTCCAGACACAGAGTTGATTGGTCCAAATTAGCTGGCTGGGCATATGGTTATGTCTGCCTAACAAGAGTAAGGGGATGACTTTCCTAATTCTGAAAAAATGTGTGCAAATGCTGCACCACTTAGCTAACCCAACTTCAATATCTGACACATTTGATCATTTAGATTCTAAATTAGCATTTATAAAACATTACTTCTACTCAACAGCATAAAAATATCTGTAAATTTTTACCATACCTGCTCGTATTTTCGTATTTTTTTTTCAATGTGCTGTGATTGTGTCATCGGGGCTTTGTCCTCTCTATGCCTGAAGTGCAAAGAGAATCGATACACAGAAGGGCAAGAGGACGTGTGATACTCAATGACAAAATACCTACAATCTGCTGAAACAGCACATTCCTTCCTGCTGGGTGACCATGTGCTTGCTGAATGTTAGTGTTGGCTGGAGGCTGTACCCTGTCGGAGATCTGCGTGTGGTCACAGTAGTCGTTTTGAATTATAGCACCCATTGGCTGCGCCATTGCTCAGTAATTTGGTCATTTCTATGTAAATTGTGCTATGTGCTGCCATAGCAGGCAGTTGTACCACACAAATGCTCCGGCTTGCCTTGTTCCATAATGGTACACCGTTACACTGAAATGATTAGGGCTAACTGTGAGAAAATGTCATGACAGACAATCAGTTAAGTAGATACGTTGAGAGGAGTATAGATATAAGAGGAGGGCACTCACGCATGCAGCAATGAAGACAGGCATAAGAAGCAGGCAGTAGTAGTTTTGGGTTTTGTCCAGGTGTTGGCCTCTCTCTTTAGAGGGAGGAAGAGGGAAGAGCTCACTGGAGACAAACATTAGTGGGTTTATGGCTGACTCTGCAGTATCATTGTCATTTGAACATGATTGGACATGCCTTAGTGAAGGTGAGATAGGACTACCTAGTAGGATACAGCAGAATAGGGCAATGTATAAAGGCTGTGACACAGTTATATACATAAGTTAATGAAGCTTATGTGATTTCATGACTATCCTACTTTAGGATTTTATAAACTTAGACTTGGGTACACCCTTGGCAGCATAGCGAGCCAGGCAACCTCAGCTCTCACAAACATTTAGGGCTGAGGATTTACATAGTCGGATCAGAATCTTCAAGTCCTGCCTATAGTCGACTGATAGTCGAATCAGGTGCGATTTTTGTGCGTGGTGATTGCGAGCGGTTACACACGGTATCTCCACTTGAGAAGCTGCAGAGCTGCAGTCTATTTTCATTCAACTTACACTGTAAATTTCCAGCTAAACTGAGGCTTTTTGAAGACCCTTTTCTCTCTCTCTCGCCTGTCATTCAAAGGTCTTCTGCAGACTTTTACACGCATCACTGCTGCATGCACGTCGTGGTTCCCCGTGGGTCTATTTCAAGTAGCCGGCTATTTAAAAACGATAAAATATTCTTTATGTGGTTCATCTACGGTGATAAATTATCTGAATGTCCTGTGAGGTGCGGACAACTCGACACAACACCGTGAAGCTGGGGCTCGGTCTCTTCAGCAAGCGTTCCTCCACTGCCACTGCAACCCAGGATTAGGGTTAAAATTTTGGATTTATTCACGCACTTCAAAAACATTTATTGAAAGTTTTATTCTTTTTACATATTTAGATTATTAAACGTTGAAATGTATATTGTAATAGGCTGTATATTAACTTATTGGGAGAAAACTGTTAGTTTTTGTAAAATCAGATGTTGAGCACCCCAATAGCGCCAAAATGGCATGATCCTTTTTAGAGGAGATTGACAGTCGAATCAGGCTCCGTCCATCGAAGCATCGAATCTTCGACTATTCAGGGTCAGCCCTACAAACATTATTTTCCCATCTGTCCTTAACAGCAAAATCACTTGATGGCATTGCAACATTTAATTGTCTGTCTGCGTGTAGCACCTTAACACCAAAGCAAATTCCTTGTATGTGTAAAACACTACTTGGCAATAAAGCTCCTTCTAATTCTGATTATCCTAAGACAATCCATTTCCTGTGTATTTGGATCAGCTGTTCTCAGAGAATTCTCTCCAGGGTGTCCGCAGGGTCTTAAAGTTTTAAAAGGTGATAAATCAATTTTGCGAAAATTAAGGCCATTAAAAAGTATTAAAAAGTCTTAATCGCCATTTAACAAGGTATTCAATTTTGAAGATATTTTTTTCAATGTGAAAATCCTGTTTGTCCAAAAGTTTGTTTGCTAAAAGTGTAGATGAACGTACTATTTATAATGCATAGCCAAAAATACTAGACAGGCAGTGAGTAGCGACTGTGTGATTCGTTTCTGTAACGTTAGGTGCAGCGATCTTCCGTGCGCCTATTTCACTCTTAAAAGTTCCAAAAAATAGATCCATGCGAACCGGAAAAAGATTTACGTATACAACCGACCGTAATTTCCCACCCCGCCGGACCCGCAATGTTAATCGTCCAAAACATAGTCGGAGTGGCGATCAGGAGTAACGGGATTAACCCGGTTGGCCGGTCGCTCTGTGGCCACCTGAACAGCCCAGTTCCTGAAAAACAAGAGCGAGATGCGCCGCCAGCAGCGGAATCGGTAAGACAGAAGACAACAAGGAAAATTCAAGGAGCGTGTGGGTTTGGCTAACGTTAGCCGGCTATTTAACGTTAGCTAAATCAGTGCCTTTTATTAAAACACATTCAACTTTTCATAAAGCCGATGCTCTCGTCAGTGTCACTTTTTGTGAACAGATCAATCACAGCCTGGGTAGAGCGTGCTGCAACAAACTTTATAAATGTTGAATTTATTGTTCTGCATAAACAGTTATGATTATCGAGTTAGTAGCCTGCCCAAAATCAAGGTTGGAGACTATCATGTAGCCTAGAGCATTTTTCTTGTACAAAGTTAATGAATAAAAAACAACACCAAACTGAAACAGCTGTAATTTGAAATAATATTATACTAGTGGTAAGTTATATACTATTATATGAAATTATATTGAATATAGTAACATAATGAATATATATATATATATATATATATATATATATATATATATATATATATATATATCAAACTTAAAAGTTTACTATTACATTAACAATATACTTTTAATTTAATGTTATAATATTAGGCTATACTAATACAGTCATTTAGACTAGTTCCTCCTCCAGGTTGTGCCTGTGCTACACCGCCCTACTACACTACTTACGTTATTCATCACATCATTCATCACTGGCCTATTTGAATTTTGTTGTATTGATCAAGTGGTCGATTAAAGTGCAGGCAAGCTCACATTATCTAGTTTAAACCAACTAAAACACAAAATCACACTGTTTCACATGATTTGCTGTAATGTTGCGTACATAAACTTCATAGCTTATGTAAGACGGTGGCTTTTCGCAGGAAATCTGACCAGTCCTTCACATAGAAAACAGTCGGCCATTACAGGCTGTTATAGGCAACTGAGAAAGTTGGTGAATGCCTCAATTTTTAGGTGGCGTTACAACCTGATGACATATAGGCAATAAATATGTTATAAATATATTTAAATTCCTTTTAAAAACTCAAAAATGTCCCTTTTAAAGGTGTGTGGCTGATTTAATCGGTTAGCTCAAAGTCTTAAGAGTCTTAAGATATGTTGAAAAAGTCTTGAAAAGGTCATAAAAAGGTATTGAATTTTACTTCAAGATTCCTGTATATACCCTGTCTCTCATTCTTTAAGTTTTAATTTAAAACAAAAGCGCAGTCTTGTCTGCAGTGTTTTTTTTTCAATCTTTGTCTGCACACAATTCTGCAATAAGAAAATTATCATTACTACATTAAATTGTCTCCACAATGCTTGTTTCATCAAGAAAAGCACTCCTTATTCTTACTTGCCATTAAAGATGGTGAACAAGTGTGTTATGTGGTTATGAAGTAAATACATTCAGGATTTTGTGATTTAAGTGGTTTAAAAGTTAAAAATAGTGGCTCATGGGCTTCTGGGTAACATAGCACACTGATTGGCAGTGCAGAAAGCTTAGTTAAAGGCACCCTGCAATGTTTACGAGTGAGACCCCATTTTGTTTAATGAGCATGATGACTTGCATACATGCACAAGCATAAGGGCAAAGCATTACAGTGTTTGTGGTCACCAGTTTCACACCATTCTACTTTTCTAGCGAATGCATGACGATAAGGCAGGAAACAAGAAAATGCCACAATGCACTTTTAAATTCCTAAATTTTAGCCATTGGGTCAAATAAAAGTTACAAAGTTCATAAAGAGCCTTAACATATTATGTTTATGCCATTTATTTTTGTGGTGAGTCGGCCAGGTGAGATAGAGAAGGACTTGAGCGCTTGTGTGTTATGGGGACAAACTGAAAAAGCCAGAAGAACTTTTCCAGTCAGGAAAAGTTCTTTTGACTTTTTCTCAGGGTCTTGTTCACAGTCATGTGAGGACAAATGGAGCATGAGACAGACAGGCGGACTGGTGCAGCATCAGCAGTAGTGCGGGTATTGTTGTGGTGAAGAGAGAGATGAACCAGAAGGCAAAGCTAGAGATTTAACAGTCGATCTACCCTCGGCCCTTGTGTTTTTTCTGAACAGTGCCATTTTTGGTCTGAACAGGGTTGAGACAGAATTTCAGTCAGGTACTAAATAGTTTAAGAACCATAAAGTCTATGTCATTCAACCATCTCATCATAAGTTTATAACAGCCTTTAACATCTAAAGTTTTCTTGGCTTTTGATCACTGCCAATCTTTTCTGAAAGAAATCTATGAGAATTTTAAATTTCTAAATATACATATTCATTATAAGATCTCACAGTCACAGCTCGACTAATGCACTTTTCTAAAACAGTACAATATCCCTCCTATGATCGTTTTGGATCACTTGAACCGGTGTTTCTGGTATTTTGTCCATCCCATTTATATCAGTGAGGACATGCTAAATAAAAGCGACTCAGCTGTTTATATCACAATACAGTTCACCAGACCACAAACTACATCTGCCAAAATGAACAAGTAATAATCCATCCGTCGTCAACCGCTTATCCTGTGGACAGGGTCCCGGGGGGGCTGGAGCCTATTCCAGCTGACATTGGGCGAAAGGCAGGGTAAACCCTGGACAGGTCGCCAGTCCATCACAGGGCCACACATAGACAAACAACCACTCACATTCACATTCACACCTAAGGACAATTTTAGACACAAATTAACTTAGCCTGCATGTGTCTTTGGATGGTGGGAGGAAGCCGGAGCACCCGGAGAGAACCCACGCGGACAAGAGGAGACAAGTAATAATATTAAATTTAAATAAAAACTGAATATTCCTCGCCAACTTTAATTATCACAGTGGAAAAATATTACTTTACAAATACATATTACTAGCCACTTCAGTTGAGGCAACATGTGTCTGCAATTGAAGGGCTGAGGTGTTTATTAGGTTCACTGCTGATAAAATGAAACATTCAGCCATGTTAAAGGGATACTTTGTGATTGTCCTACACAGCCCCATGGTTTGTAAATTGAGCACAAACAAAGCTGCACAGAGCGAACAGCAAGTGGCGGTGGCATGCTCAAAGCAGTGGGAGAGAGAATGTAAACAAACACCGGTACATGAAACAAGGGGAAGACCTGTGTTAACATCTGTGATGGGTTTCAATGCTGGATAAATCTACGAGATTAGAAAGGAATGAAAACCGATGCTGAGGTTGCTCTGTTTCTGTTGGACAGGTGAGTAAAGTTAGCTTTGCTGTTGAACATAAATGACAGGTTCAGTATTACTATCTTATCTGTCTGCTGTCATGTTTGTGATGATCCCAGCTGGCTGGCTTTGTTAGCTTTGCCGCGGCGGTCAGTGTGTGTGTGGTAGAGGAGGAATAGATGCAGCGTGTGTGTGAACGGGTGCCAGTTGCCGGTGAATAAAGACTGCAGCTTCTCAAGACTAAAGCGGAGCTCCCGTGTGTTGCTTGCCAACTGTTGAATAAAGAGTGAAAGAGGTTAGCCCCAAAGTTAGCATTGACTTCAGCCATGGAGATAAACAGTCGCTCCTGTGCTTCCCAACTATTTCAAATAGCTCGCTAGTTTTTTACTCTGTTGTGTTTTAGATGCTGCGTTTGTGTGCTTACAAATATTCAGGCATGTGATTGGCAAAGGGCAAAAAAGCAGGAAAATATACTGAGACCCCCCCCCCATCACAAGTGTCTAATCCACTGCTCCATCGCAACCTCTCTATAATAATTATTATTTTGTATTAATTTTTTACCAAACTTCAACAGCTAAATGTGCAACATGAAATAATTGAGTCTATAACTAAATAATATAACTACTAGGTTGTCGCCTGTTTAAGACCTAGTGGTCTAAAGATACAGTTTTATTAGTCAGGAAACTCTGATCAAACAGCAGATCAGTCTCTCTCTGTTGATAAACTGTAGGAAAAAGTTTGACATTTCAACTCTGGCAGTGGACGTGTGCGTTAGTAGACGAGAAAGACCACGACAGTTTTACGGGATCGCGCCAGCTACACAGAGGCCGTTGCCATGTTTACCTCGCGGAGGGCTTGTTTGCCTGCCTGTTGATGAGGAGCGCAAAGTGACCCTGTGGATCAAAGCCTTGTGAAAAGGCCTCATATATACCCTGTCACAACCATTCACAAGAATGAATATTGTTTATTTGATGATGTTTGTTCACTAATTGTAACTATTTAAGTTACTCTCAATAATCCTACCGATAAATAAACTTGACTCCATGTCTTCGATTTATGCTTAGGCAAGTACTTTGCTTCAACACATATTTAAATATTGACAGGCTTCTTGTCACACCTACAGTACTGCTAAAACATTCCCTCTTATTGAGGCTAACGTGCTCTTGGACAGCAGACGTGGGGATTCTGCTATATTTCAGCAGAATAGGACTGGTTACCATGGCAATGTGCATTCATGAGTTTGTTTATCAACAAACTCTGTGCAGAATCGCATAGTATCCCTTTAACTTATAGACGGGTTTCTGTGCAACATCTTCACCGAGATGCGCGCAACCAGGGGGCAGAAAGCAGCACTGTCTTCGCGGCACATCAGTTTATATGGCATATCTAGCTGCAGTGTTGGGCAAATTACTCAAGAAATTGTAATGATTTACTTTTTACTAAAAAAAGTTTACTTATTATTGGGTATTAAAAGTAAATAGTCACGTTACTCGTTCTGTTACAATTACTTTCAACAACCGCACCCCATCCTTAAAAGTGATGGGAAACCTGTTCAGCAGTGCAAGGTCCTCCAGTCACGCCCTCGCTTATGACAAGCCAACTTCATATTTCAGCATCATTTAGGCCTTTTCACACGGGAAGCGATTTACGCGCCTCATAATTCATTTTCAATGAGAGGCGAGCGTGTAGGAAGGGAGGTGCAGGCATTGCGACAGGTGTAGTGAAAAAGATGATGGATGAGAGACGATCCTTTTTCACGTCAGCAGGTGCACGGCATGCCAGCTTGTTAATTAAGTAGCCTGTCAATATGATTGTCCATCCCAGTGATTCATTGCTGACATCGTCCAATACCAGAGTGTGAGTGTGTTCTCTAAATTAAATGGAGTTTGGTACAAACAGTAACTGCGTTAGTTTAAAGGCCCGACCAGAATCTCGGTGACAACTCAGGGCTATTTTGGTGAACTTATTTAACTGGCTAACTATCAGCTAACATGCTAATCAGTTTGGCTAGTGCTAAGTAGGGATGGAGATCAAGACCCGGTTCAAAAAATTTCTCAAAACCCGAAAATGAATAAGGTCCGAGCTTATCAATACTGCTATCGAGACTAGTGGGTCCTATAATGTAGTGTCTAATCTGATTTATCTTGAGACACGATGTATAAGAAAGCTAATGTTTCTAATGATGGCACCGAAACGGGGTATTAAACGGGCCCAGGACTGTTTATCATCAGGCTGCAACCTCTGCTGCTCTGTGTTGGCTCCTACACACACACACATACACACACACACACACACACACACACACACACACAGCGGCCAGCAGAGCGAGATGCTGCACCGTCGCGGTGGAGACGGTGAAGTTAAGTTTGCTCAAAACTACTCGAGTTGTTGAGACCTACGCTTGTTAGATAGATGCCGTTTAAGGGAGAGATAGCAATCTTTGTATTAGGAACATTTCTGGTTGTTTATTTCTAACTGCAATGCACTACAGGAAGTATTGGGGGCAGTACCACTTACACTGTCTGCCAAGACTGCTTGACTGTTAGACTACTCACGAAGAAGAAGCACTGATGGAGAGAAGAAGAAGCGGAGAAAGAGGCAAACAGCAGAGCGGCTTTTGTTTTTACAAGTTTTGTACGCTATTTAATCACTAAATACACTTTTGAGGCGAGAAATCAACTGTGTAGAACTTGAATATTGGCAGTTTTACCAAAGTTGATGGCGAATTGAAAATATGCTCGTTTTCGGGGTTGAGAAGCTCCACAAGTGCCCGTGAGATTAGTGGTGCTAGCCAGTCATGCACAGAGCAGCAAAAAAAGAGAAGCATGTGTCACCTGGCTGCTGTTCCTGTCTCACAGCATCCCTGTGGAGACCATCATCCCCCATCCTGCAGCACCATAAATATAAAGGTGAATGATGTCCAGGAAAGGGTCCCTGTCCTCCAGTCTGATCAGTCCTCTGACTCCTTTTGTCTTTGTGTTCCTAGTCCTGTCTGCTGCTGCTACTCCGCAGAGAGAAGTACGACAGGAACACACCCGGACACTAGCCTTAGAGACTCCTGGGTCCCCATTAACATCTGTCCCAGGCCCAGTGAGGAGATGGTGAAGATGGTCCTGAGTTGTCCCTGTCACCCTGAGGACCAGTTCACCAGACACTGGTCGTCCAATCATGACAACACGCTGGGAGAACACATCAAGGCCCAACTGATGAAGAACAACAACCAGCCCCGCAAGAGACAGAAGTGAGGACTGATAGGAAAGAGGTGAGGACAGATGAGGACAGACAGAGGCAGGTAAGGACAAACCGATGAGGACAGATAGGACAGAGGTGAGGACTAACCGTTGAGGACGGTCTGGGTACCTGTTGAACAGCGGTTGTGTCTCCGTCCTCAGTCTCCACAATTCCAGCAGTAAACTGGCTCAGCTCACCCTGGAGAACTGGAGGCTGAGCCTGAGCAAGACCAAGAACAGCTGTAAGGAGGAGGCAGGTGAGGACAGACAAACAGGTGAGAACACAAAGGTGAGGACAGACAGGGACAGGTGAGGACTGACTGGTTATGACAGATGGACAGGCAGGCAGGTGAAGACAGACAAGTGGGGACAGTCATTTGAGGACAGACAGAGACAGGTGAGGACAGACGGACAGGCAGGCAGGTGAGGATAGACAGGTGACGGACTGAGACAGGTGAGGATGGGTGAGGACAGACGGACGAGGACGGACAGGTGAGGATAGGCAATTGAAGTCAGACGGGTGAGAACAGAAAGGTGAGGAAAGAGAGGGACGGGTGAGGATGGACGGGCAGACAGGTGGGGACAGTCATGTGAGGACAGATGGACAGGTGAGGACAGAACAGACAGGACAGAGGTGAGGATGGTCTTTGGGTACCTGTTGAACAGCGGTTGTGTCTTCATCCTCAGTCTTCGCAGTTCCAGCAGTAAACTGGCTCAGCTCACCCTGGAACAGATCCTGGAGCTCATGGACAACCTGAAGCTGAGCCTGAGCAACACCAAGAACAGCTGTCAGTACACACACAGGCTTATTGATCGCTTCAGAAGTGTTGATAACTGATAGCTGATTGATTGTGTCTGTCTCTGCCAGTCTTCACTCAGACCCCAATCCTTCGGCTCTGCGGCACGTTCAGGCCAGCTGTGACGAGGTCCACAAGATGAGGTACACACGCGCTCACACACACACAGACGGGTGACCTCCTGCAGGTTCAGCAGGCTCCCTGGTGGAGGAGTACGAGGACTCCCAGACCAAGCCTCCCAAGTCCAGCCGTAAGGCTCCGGCCTCCTTGCCTCGCTTCCCCCCACCAACAACGAGGAGGAGAGCGCCTCCAGCAGCACCTCAGTACGTAGCCCCACCTCCACCTGCCCCTCTGTGTGAGGACATCCTGAATCTGCTTCTCATTCTATGATTGGTCCGTTTCAAAATTTGATATTTAATGTGTCTGATTTGTGAAACCAGGAAGCCAATTTGTGTCTTCACCAAGCAGGAACCTCCAGGTTAGAAAAGTGTAGCCTCAAATCTGCATTCTTTCTAACAGCCAGGAGGGGGCGACTCCACTGGATTGTATAGAAGTCTATGAGAAAATGTGGATACTTCTCAGCTGATTTATTACCTCAGTAAACACTTTCCTAATGAGTTTATGGTCTCAGTCCCTAGTTTCAAGTGTTCTTCAACACAGCATCATGTTCATTTAGTAAATTATGGTCCCATTTAGAGGAAAGTAGAGCAGAAAGTCGGGGAGGCTTTAGGGCGGGGCTACCTTGTGATTGACAAGTCGCTATGTGTGACCCAAATATGGTAGCCCATGGATGTTCAGTCTGTGTTCAGGACGGCGCTGAACACCTCTTTTCTCTCAGCTGGACAGGTAGGCTGGAATAAAATACATCTGCTTGCCACTTTCTATAAATTGAACTAAAAGATGTTCTGTTAGCTTCCTGCTCAGCTTCCAGTCTGAAGAGGAGATGTTTGTTAACCTGATTCACTTCTCCAGCCGTTTGGGAACAGACTTTTGTTGGTCTGGAGAAACTGAAGCATTTATTACCTGACACACCAACACCGTACTTTTACTGCCAGAATTTTTTCCTCCTCTGAGATTCACCGTCACTTTATGTCACTCGGACAATCAAACACTCTGTGATCTCCAGATTAAAGGAGCTGCTCTGATAACAGCACCTGTCAGGTAGATGTCCTGCAGGGTTTCCGCGGGGTCTTAAAAAGTCTAAAATTTCAAAATTTAAGGCCTAAAAAATTCTTAAATTCGTTGAAGTTTGTGTTCTAGGTCTTAAATAATTTTAAACGGGTATTTATTTTCCAACGTCCATGTAACGCTACCTCTAATGCTCATTGAAATGGCCCCGCAGCGCTCAACAATGTTTTATTTACTCCCGTGGTGGTGTAGTTCTTTCTTTCGCTAGTCCAAATCGGTCCAAATATAATTTGCTGTATTACGACTACAATGACTAACAGGCAGCTTTCATGTTGTTGAAGCAAGTCTTTTGGATTGTACCACAGATTTATTCTTCAACTATGGGGAAGTGCAACCTTATTGGTTCTTGGATGGAAAAATAGATCTTAGAGCTTAAAACCAGTTTCTAGCAACATATTTGAAGCCTACTGTCGCTGCTTAATGAATGCCACTATTAAAATTTAACACAATCGTTAATGATTATCAGTAAGGTGCGGTAACACTCAACGCATGGCTGTCTCCCTCTCCTCATTCTTCAAAGGAGGAGCGAATGTGAGAGAGAGAGAGCGGCAGAAAGTAACGATGAAAGTTAGCAGATGAAAAGTTCTACATTAAGTTGTCAGGTTACAGCTCTGTCCTCTACTGTACAGCACGATAGTTAAATGAAATTAAAAAGAAAGGAGGGTGGTGACCACGGATGAACTGAGGTTTGTAACATTAAAGCAAATTAGGGATACAAACTAACGTTAGTCCTTTTAAGCTAATTGGAGGAGATTATTCTTTAGGATTTTGATGTACAAATGAAATGCTTGTAATAAAACAGAAGGGAACTGGTTCTCACGTTGCCTGTTATTTATGTTAATTTCTACAAATGTATAAAGCAGTAAATTAAGACACAAAAGGCAAACAGGAACTGTCCTATCTGTAATAATTCTGATTGAGGTCATGTTAACAGTGTTTTCCTGCCATTATAAGCTGGTGAGGCTCAAAACTGCTTGGTGCTGCGCAACGAATATAGAATCACTGTGGAGAGCATCAAAACTAACCAAATTAATTTTCCCAGAGCTAATGGTTAGAATTCAACCCCAGTAGACTTATTTGGCAAGTTTAGCTTTTGGGCTGTAATTTATTATTGTCTCCCTGTCTGCTCCCCTGAGTTTATCCATCTGTAGTAGGTTAAGTTTTATAAAGTCACCAAAAAGACAGAACTATTTTTTAAAAATTTTTCTACCAGTGATCCATTTTTCACGTCAGCAGGTCCACCGCATGCCAGCTTGTTAATTACGTAGCTTATCAATGTCATCGTCCATCCCGGTGTTTCATTGATGACATTGTCCAATGCCAATTTTGGAGACATCAATCTACCCTTATTTGAATACATTGATTTACTGTGCAAGTAATTTTGTGACTGCATTTCTTTGTGCGCTTCTTTTTTAAAGTTGTGATATAGATTTTAAATTTCATTCATAATGATCTTAAAGTCTTAAATTTGACCACGTGAAGCCTGCAGAAACCCTGATATTGTTCCATTACCTCGTCTACCTGACTTAAAACTTTGCATAATGTGGGACTTCTTTATTAGCTATCTTTATTTTCTTATGATTCCGTAAAACTCCTCCATTTAAAGCTCCCTTTTATATTATTTAAGTTTAAGTGCTGCTGGAATAAAATTTATTGAGTAAAGAATAAGTGGAATTTAATTTTAATAAGCATCAGTGAATAAATGTTATTTAGTATGCATTAATTAAATGTGTTTTTAAAATGTATTCTATTTAAGTTAAGGTTTACCCAAAAATATTATTACCAGTATTCTGAACTTATTTGGGTTTACAGTCAGGGTTTTTCCTGGCTCAGAATAGGCCTTTGGGGGGTGACTTTGCGCGACAGTAACCATAGCCGGTACACGTACAGTAAAGGCAATGAGTTATCTTATGACCAGAATCTATGCATTTTCTTGTAATTTCTGACCATTTGATAAACAAAATATATCTACATCCTGGAGGAGTAAATGCATAAAAGTAAAGTGTAATGTTAGTATAATATATTTACAGGTTACACTTGATTTGGATAATCTGCCTACAGATAGTTTATTAGTTGAGTTTCAGCTGTTTCACTAATAGAACTTTTCTCTGATATTAGTGGTAAAGGTTTGATTAGTGCTAATGTTTGTGTATTCATTATAATTTTAGATAACAGTACAGGCTACTATAGCTTACCATTAGTAGCCTAATTTTAATTCCGGCTGGACAAAACAGCAGTTTTATTTTTGTGGGTTGTATTCGGTCATTAAATTATTGTGCAAGAAAAATGCTCTACTTGGTGGTTAGTCTCTCATTTGTTTATGCAAATTAACTTGTCAGTAATAATAACCCTGCATACAGAACAAGTTAAACATTTCTAAAGTTTGCTGTAGTGCCTCAGCCTTTTTTTAATGCCCCGCCTACTTCAGGCTGTGATTGGTCGGTTCTCGAAAAGTGACTGACGAGCTTGATGCACACGGCTGCATGAAAGGCTCCCGAACTCCCTGAGGAGATTAGCAGGCAGGAGAAAACAGGAACAGGTGAGCGTCACGTAGCGCGCAGAGAACCTGATCTGTAGAAGGCAGAGGAGAGAACCGGTGCTGGTGTCGTGCCGAAAAGTGATCATCTGCCAGTCTCTTCAATCACTTTTTGGCAAGTAGCCTACTGCATTTTATGGGTTGTATTGGCCATTTAAAGGGGTAAAAAGTACTAGGTGAGCTATAATCTGTAAAATATAACTCTTCTGAATGAAATCAACTAATTTCAGGGCAGAAATTACCTTTCAGTCAATAACAAAAGGCTTCAGTCATTTTCTGGCAAGTGAAATACTGCATTTTATGAGTTGTATTGGCCATTTAAAGGTATTTTAACAGGTAAAAAAGAGTGGATTGGTTGGTAGGCCTACACAGCAAGTAAAATAATGCAGAGTCATAAGGATAATTACAAAATTGTCTTCATTGTCTCAAGTTGGCAGTAAGTCATGATAATTAGGCTACAGTCCGTTTTCCAAATATAAACAAAGATATTACACATAGGCCTACCAAACATCACTTTTCGGCGGACGATCACTTTTCGGCACGACACCGGCACGCCAAAGGGTAAAATGTAAAAGTGACAGTACCGGTGAATACCGGCACATTTCAAGCACAAACAGCTTTTATATTCGGAGAAATACAGTATATATACAGTAGCACAAGCTCAGCGTCATAGCGGAGAGAAGAGAGGTGACTGCTGGAAGTCAAGACGTCGTATTTAAGTTATTGTTCTGCTTGCTCGAAAGTTGTTTGATAATGGCTATTAATAGCCCACACATAAGGCGAATATTTGAAACGCTTTTTTTTCCAATTCTGATCATTTTGGCGCTGGTGATTTTCTTTTGGTGCTTGCTAAAACCTCTTCGGGCGCGCCAAAAATTTCTCTATGCAGGAAAAACCCTGACAGTGTAAGAGAGTTTAAATGATATGTTATTATGTAGGTTTTAAAGTTATTGTCTCTCATAAAGAAATTCCTTCCTTTTCACACCTGTAACCTGACTCATCTCAAATAACAGGTCTGAGACATCCAGGCCTCCCACGCCAGCAGCCACAGCAATTATACTCTGACACGACTGCAGGATGAGACCCATTAGTGTCTAGCACTTCATGACACCCATACATTTCTCTAACCAAAGGGTAAACAACACAGGGTGTAGTGGTTCATATCCTTCCACATCGAGTGGCAATTCAAGCAGCAGACCTTTGTGTTTTAACCTTATACTTTGCATAACGCGCATCCTTTGGCAAAACAACTGAAATGTTGAACGTGGGATGTTTCTATATCCTCTCAATAAAAAAGAACACTTGACAGACAAGGTGGGGTTACAGGAAATTCAGAGGGCCATATCATTTTGTGAATCAGCAAGGCTGAATTCAACAACACAAAAAGGCTTTGATATAGTGATGTGCCAGCTGCCCTTGTCTTTGTTTTATAAGGTCTTTTCTCTTCTATTTTTCTCTCACCCTTTTCCTTTAATTTCCCTCCAGTCTTTCTCATTCTATTTCTTGACACCTATTTCGCCCGTGCAAATATTGCCATTGTGAGATCCTATGAGAATTGATTGATTGCGGGTAGGGGCTAATCATCTGGACTAGTTACAAAGACATCTTCCAGAAAATCAATGCCACTGAAAGAGAAACTAAATCTTTTTAGGTTTCCACAATCCTCAGTAATATAGCACTGTCTACCACAAGGGGAATATGTAGTTTTATTCTTATTTTGTCTGCTTTCACTTTTTCCAACCCCTCCAGTTTTGAACCACCCCATTTATTTTATATCATTTATGCTTTAAAAGAGAAAATAGGGGGTTTATTGGACACTTGAGGTTTGAAATATATCATTGAGATCAGCTACTGTATATGAATCAATTTTAATGGCAAAATTGATGGCCTCCCATCAGCAAATGGGAAGGTATAGAGATTGGTTGTGAGATGCACTAAGGCAGAAAGCACACATCTCCAGCAAGGGCAAAGAAAGAGCAACAAAGTGATTTATTCATTTGTGTGTTGACTTTTATGTTCCTACTGCTTTGCCTGTCATGTGTGGAGGTAATAGGGAGCAATAGTCACGTTGTTTTCATGGCTTCATTCCAGACTCTTAAACTAAAAAAAAAAGACGCATATGCTAATAAGTGTAGTTGATCAATGGAAATTTAATTTACAACAGTGTTGATAATGGAGTAATCATGTATGTCTGTTTTGAATTTATCAGAAAATGCAATATATATATATATATTTGGGATATGGACTGTAAGCAAGAAGATGTCACCTTGGGATCTGGGAAATTGGCCGATCGCTAAACCCCTACCCTGAACAGCAATTATCCAATCATAGCTTTGCAACTGTTACTAGGCAAAACAGGCTTTGAATTTCTCCACATGTCGAAGTGGCGTGCATGAGGCAGTAGTAACACAGATATTCAGTATTTTAAGAGTTTAAAGGGTAGTGTAGAATGGATTAAACAGTGTAGTTAACGTAAGCTGCAATCATTAGCATTTCTGGTTTACCACCTATGGTAGTAATTGTGCATTCCCTCAAAAGGTTAAGGAGCACATAATTTCCATTGTGAGATTACAGGCTACATTTATAAAAGCTACGTTCACAACAAGCACATACACTATGTCCAGGATGCTAGCAGTTTAGGGTAAAGTTAGCTGCTATGTCTTGCTCTTTATTACATTTCAACATTATGTGACGTCTATTGTAAGGTTAAACATGAAAATATACTATTTGAAAATACAAACAAGTATGTGCGCTAAGCAGCCAGATAGGAAAAGAAATACAAGTCTGATCGCACATGTTTTTATTTATAATAATAGGTTTAGCTAAGTCTACAGCACAATAGAAAATTGTTCTTATACTTCTTTTTTTTATTTATTTTTTTATTTTTTTAAACCTGTCCTGCCCAGCAGCCTGGTATAGAGTATGATGACCTGGATACCATATTGTGCCAGACAGATTTTACTTTAACAAAAGAGTATTAATAGAAAGACCTGTAAGAGAAAGGGGATGGAAGGTGGGGACAACAGGGAAAAGCAGTGGGAAACACCAATTGCAGAAAGCAACGAAACCTGCAATAGAACAGAGAGGGGGGCTTGGGGAGGAGAAAAACAACAACAAACAAACAATAAAAATAATAATAATAGTAAAAGACAACCAGCCGAACAGCAGCAATGAACAGCTGACATACTAAGAGAAAAATGAAAACCAGAAACAGTCCAGCACACTAAATAAGCAACACAGCACAGCCACAAGAGCTGGAATAATAACAATTATTTTAAATAAGTAACTGAAAGAAAAGCATCAGGAAAAATTCTACCAGGGACAACCTAAATTTGTTTGTGTCTATGTGTGAGACTGATTGTGTCTGTGTGCGTGTGGGTGAATGTGTCTGTATTTGTTTGTGTACATGTGTGTGCGCATAAGCCTGTTAAAGAATGTAGTTGTTAGTGAGAGTGGGACGCCACGACTGTGCCACACAAACAGGCAGGCAAGAACCCCAGTAGCCAATAGGGGTGGGAGAAAGAAAAAGAATAAATCAATCAAAAAAAACAAAGACTCCCAGATGCACCACGATGCAAACACGGAAGACCCCGACCCAAATGGCAGTTGACAAGGTAATGCCGACGGAACGCAAAAAGCGTAACCTGCGGAAGAGCAGCGCCTGGACCGGCCGTGGCGCGCACACAACATAGACCAGCGCTCCCCCCCACCCAGCACCCCACCGCCGCGCAGCGAACAACCAAAATGCCCAAATGCCACGCAATCATCAACACCAATGCACAAGTGACGAGCCCAACTCGCACACTGCACAAGCACAGCGACACCCAATGCCCAGCAGCCCCCTGCGAATCCCGCGTGCGAGGTTGGGCAAACGAGAGAGAGCAAGCGGAACAACACGACAGCGAAAGCCAGCGGAGAGAAACACCAGCAGCAAGTCCCAGCCGGCAGCAAATGCGCCGCACAGGTCACCGTGCACCCGCCAATAAAAGTCTGCCGTCCCCCCAACTGCCGGAAAAAACTAAGGCCGCCGGCGCCAGCCGACATCCCCCATGCCCAGCATGCCTCCCGGCCGCCGTGCAACACCAGCCAAACCAGCAACGAGGCAAAATCAACCAGCTCAGCTGCATGCCACCACCAACCCACCCACCCGTCAAGGGCCGAGAACTCCAGGCACAAACCCAGAACAAACCGGAGCACAGCCCTGCTATATACCTCTGTATCCAGAGGGTCCAACAACTGGCAGACAGAGAAATGGGGAAGCATGGATCCGAGGCCAATGAAGCAAAACAGGGACGCAAACTGGTCCCCCCAACCAACGAGGAAATGCCTCCCCCGGACTCCAATGCACAAACTAAACGCCCAGCAGCCATTCAGAGACCCTGCCCAGGGAAAAAGCACAACGCATCAAGATGCATCGACAATCGCCCCACAATCCCACCGCAGCCCTCCAAACCGCAATCGGATCAACCCGCGCAGAGACCCCCACCCCCAGAAGCCAGGGCACCTTGCGACCCCCCAAAGCGCAAAGGACCCCAGACCGCATGTCCTGGGGGAAGCTGAACCCCGCCCCAAGGAAGAACAGCAGAAAGCCGTGCCAGGAAGCTCCTTGCCGCCAGGGAACGATAACGCGGGAGAACTAGGCCAACGGTCCCCCAGCCCAGCCAGAGGCATCCCTCCCCAGAGTGCAGGCAGTGCCAGCAGCCCCAGAGGCCGATCTCATCCCTTGACGGGGGCCCAGCCCCCCCAGTCAAGCACCCCCAAGGAGGAGCACCAAAACCTACCCCGACAACGCCGGCCATGCGCCCCAGAGACTCCCGAATGCCCCCACTGTGAGAGAGCTGGCAGGGGGAAGCAGCGGGAGCCCCACCCCTGCCGAAGAGGGCCCAGGTGAGGAGAGGAGACAACGGGCTCCCAGGCCCAGGGACACTCCACCTGCCCAGAAATGAGCAAAGGCCACAAGCCCGAGTCCCCAGATCCCTAGGTCAAGAGCGGGCCGCCACGCCCCCCAGGGTCCTAAGGGTGTATGTTGTGAGACATGACCAAAGGGGGAAATGTGAAGGAGGTCATAGGGAGGCTGGAATGGTCCTCCTCACTGGGACCAGATTCCTGACTGGCCCCATCATTCATTCAGTCCCGTCCCCCACCCCCCTAAGCAGAAGGACGCCAGGTCCCTCCAGCCCAGGGCTTATAGCAAGAGCCCCTCCAGCACCGGCAGCACCCCAGAGTCAGCGACAACCCCGCCCATCCCGCCCCAGACCCAGAGGCTCCAAAGCCCCGAGCCCAGACCCCCACACACCCCCGAGGCAGGTCAGTGCAGCACCAACCCAAAGTCCAACAATGCCACGTCCTCGCCGGGGCCCCTCCGGCAGCCCCACTGCCACCCCCCACCTCACCGTTCCCCCACAATCAGGAGCACTCCGAGCACCACCAGGCCAGAGCTGGCACAACCCCCCCCCCCCCCCCCCCTACAAGGCAGCAGGTCCGGAGCAGCAAGGACATTCAGGCCAGGTCAGGCCAGAAGACCCCCACCCCTGCACCCTTCCCTCCCTAGCAGCGAAGCATCCCACACACACACCCCCACCGTCCCCAAAGAAAAAAGACAGCAATCATCCCGCGACAGCAGCAACAGCCCCTCAGCCCTAGGGAGTCAGCAGATGCACCCAGCCCCTAGGACTCAACACGACCACAATCCAGAGGGCCGCGACGCGACTGCAAAGCAACCATCGATACACCCCAAAGCACAATCCCTCCACACACAGGATCCCCGCACAACCACCAAGCATCCAGTCCGGGCACTAAAATCCAGAGGAGACACCCCCCAACCAGCTCAAAAAGGACCAGCCCGCACCCCCAACCCCACCCCTTCTTCCTGGTCCCCCACCCCTCCAACAACCAGTCGCCAGACCCCTCAGAGAACCGAAATGCAATTATCAGGATGCACAGCATACACACAGGACAGAGCCGCATACCAGCCCATAAAAAAAAAATAAAAAAAATAGTCCCCCACGCCCGCACAGCGATGCATCCAAGAATCAACCCACCCCCAGACACACCTACCGGCCGTACGGGACCCTGACCAGCAAGGCAGTACACACCCACCCCCATTAAGTGATAAAGTTGATCAAGGGGGACCAGAGAGATTGGAATTGTGTCAATTAGTTTTTTTTTTATAGCAGACATTTTCTCCATGCTAATGTGATCTATAAGGTGATTCCGATATTGGGTGATACTTACATTCTTTTTGGCCTTCCAGTTCATGAGGATAGTTTTCTTGGCGATGCATAAGGCAGTGAGAAGCATGTATGTTCTTATACTTCTACATGGATCATCAGTGGTGACTTTTGGCCGGGAAGATGCTGCTTTAATCTTTTAGCACAATTACACGTTTTCAACCAACAGCATTAGCATAATTAGCTAGCGAAATTGAAGGTTGCCAGCTAGAAATGAGAAGCCTGATTTTCTACCTGAAATCATGTACCTATTGTTTTTTAATTTATTATTGTAAACTGCCATGTGAGAATGGAAAGCTGAAATTTTTTAATTGTTTTCTGAAATTTTATATACTAAACACTTGATTGGTTACTCAAAAAGAAAAGAATGGAAAAATTAATCAATGATGACCAAGTACACACACCTGGTGCACAAATTCAAACAAACCATTGCTCTCATGGACAGACAAACAGAGCAGATGAGTGACTTTCAGCGTGAAGGTTTAAGAATGTGAACTTGCTGTGCAAGAATGACAGAGTCAGGCCAGGCCATGACCCCAGCCATGTTCTGTTTTTATAACCCTCAGCCTTCTCAAGAGCACCCCTCTCTTTGCCATCCTAGAATTTTCTGTAATTTCTTTCCATCTGAAGTTGCCGCTGGACTGAAGAACTATGATCGTGTCTGGTAAAAACTATAGGTGTGTGTGGCGTGTGCATGCCGTCAGCAGGCTTGTATTCCATGCTTATTCTGTGATTGAAAGGCATATTACCCACACCTAAGACAGTTGACCACCAGAACTAATCCATCAGCCTTGTTGGCTGTCAACATGTTGCCCTTCATAGGTGTAAGGATGCTTAAATGCCCCCCCTCTCACTCCCTTTTCCCCCTTCACCCCTCCCAGGTGTTCCCATAACTCACCAGGCCTCAAATCCCACTCGGGCATTCCTGAACTTCAAAGGCACATCGGCAGATGAGAGCCTGAATTTATGGCTTGCTGATGGACCGTGGAGGGGGGATAAGAGCGGGGGTGGGCAGGGTCTGCTTCAAAAGAGGAGGGAGAGTTTGTTGTTGTTCACTCCTACGCTCACTGGTGCACACATATGCACATCTCTCTCTCCCCCTCTGTGCCTCTGACAGCTGGAGTACTCACATACTGGTTTATGCACACAGTATAGTACATATATTCACACATATAGAGCCAACAATTATCCTAGCTTTCATTAAATTTTTCATAATCTATATGACCAGTTCCAGGTAGCGATTTGCCTCTCTTACTCTCACACATCGGCAGACACACAGAACTATTGCAGACATGATTTAACCTTTCATTTTTCATAATATCAAAGGTGACCCTTCAAAGATTGCCTCCAAGCATTTTTATTACACTTGCATAAAATATTCCTCTGGTTCTTAAATGCCACCTCCTTCTGCGCTATTAGGATTTGTTTGTTTGACTTTGCACACAACATCATAGGTCACAGACAAATGTGTGAGTGTGCTGACGTGTGCATCTACCTATATTTATACATGGGTGAGTATGTTCGTATTTGCGCGTGTGAGCGCACCCTCTGTTCCCAACCAGGTAGTGTTATATTGCAGATGCCCGCAGTGTGTGAGGGGTTGATGGATGTGTGGAGTGGTGTCGTTTCTCTAAGCCGGATGCGTAATGAACCCTGCTTTGCTTCTGAAACATTTGGGCTGATTGATTACAAACAAAGGCCATTTAACATGCAAGGGTACTGCCTCTTAACAATGCAACATAGCTTCACAGATGAGATTACACATATAGCGAGAGAAAAGACACCCTGCTTTCTGTCTACAGCGTACTGCTTGTTAAATTACAGCTACGCTGTTATCAAGCTTCCCTTCAGCCCGAGTGAGAGTAATAAAGCTGCGTGATAATTCATGTACAATTTTCTCATCTTTATCTTACGCTAGTGCTACAAATGAAACTCACACTTTTATAGAAAGGAGCATATGGAACTGTATTTGTTGCTGCAGCTTTACATGTTTCTCTTTTATTTCCTTTTCTCTTTCCCTCCGCCACTTCGTATTCTATTTTAACACTCACTAGATTTTCCTCTTTCAGTTGCCCAACTCTACTCCTTGTTAAGGTGGAAAGCTGATGTAACTTATGGCTGTTATTCTCAGTATCCTGGGTAATCCAAAAGGCTCCGGTCCTCCTGCTGCTTAATCAGACCACTGTTTGTTCACTTTCCCTTTTCCCATGGTCTGGTCTGCCAACATAAACCAGCCAGGCATTAATGAAAAGCAAAATCTGCATCTTTAAATTCAGGCACATGCGAGTTTCAGAGGAGCATTGAAAGGGAACTTTTAAGGCCTCTAAAGACAATATCCATTTATGTATGACTGTGTGTGTGTATATATATACTGTAAACTGGGGACTATCCTGTTCCCATTTTGTCTTTGTATGTGCCCTCACATTGTTTTCCTTCTGTACCCCTTGCAGGGAGCCTCTCTAACCTGCCTCATTTCAGTCATTGCAGGAGAGCTGCAAAAGCCTCATGCTAGATGTGTGTGTGCGTTGTGAGTGTTGTGCTGGCCCTGAAGTGACACAGCGAGGGTATAAATAGAGCAGGCCCACAGATCACTGTGCCAGACAGAATGTGGCATCTGCTGTGCAGTGAGTGCAAAGTGTTTGAGAGCCTCTAAACTCCTCTCCATTCCTCTTCCCTCCCCTCTCAGTCTCTCATCTTACTTCCTCCTCCGTAGCCCTGTCTGTAGAGTCCCTTCCCCTCTCTCTCTTTACCTTTGTCATCTTTCTCTTTCCTCCTCCTACTATTCCCTTTCCTCTCTCTGTCTCTTGGCTTCTGTCTCTCCCTCCCTCTGTCTCGTTTTCCTTTTCCCCTCCCCGTCTTGCATACTGCCACACATCTGCTGCTATGTGTTGAGTGTTGTGGAGCAGTCCCATTTTCAATTTAGGCTATAAGATCCTATTTCTAAACACACAGAGGGAACTGGAGAGGAGAGAGAGAGAGAAAAAAAAATTAAAGTAGGAAAAAGTCAGATAGTTGGCCCTGCAGTGGTTAACATCAAAGCCCCAATTTCATATTTATTGTGGTTCACAAATTCCTCTGCGATGCTACACATGTTCCATGTAAAAACAATTTAATCTCATGGGATTATGTGGTGTATTTGTGAGGCAATCTTGAGCGGGACGGGCAACTCTGTAAGCACCGGAGATAAAAGCAAAGTCATTGTGATGCTCTGCAGGTTATTTCCCACCCAGAGCCGATTATCAATCCTACTGATTTAGCGATTCATTTCCCTACTCTCAGCAAAGCCATTACAAAGTGACGGTAACCCCTCTGCCCACTCTATGTCATGTGATGCAACGTACTGTAGGATATTATACAGGAGTGCATAATGCAAACAACCGATTCATACTCTACACCGACATTCCCCCTGTGCTCACACACACACACACACACACACACACACACACACACACACACACACCACTGGAGTTCAATTAAGGATGATTTCCTTCTAGCGTCACTGTACTTACAGTATTCATTCATTCACCAGTTTTTTATTTATTTCCCAGAAGCACACCACTTAATCTCATAATCAGCTTTTGCTGTGACTAGTGTTGTATTCGCTTAAAGACAGGGGACAAACAGACCGCACAAGTACACACGTGTGCGCACGCAAACACATACACAATGCATACACACTGTCAACCAAATTAATAAGCAGCTTAACTGTCATTAGATTTCCATTTTTAAAATGATTCATCCATTCTTTTTGCTTCCCTCCCCTTTTTCTTTTCATCGTATATCCTTCTCCTCAGCTGCCTCCATGCTCTGTGACAGGTAGCCTTCCACGCTTGTTTGCTGAGTCGGCGCTATGTCCACCCCCTGGCAGTCCAATAATTGTTTTAAGAGCTGATATTGGTCACAGGCAGTGGGGGACTTGCAGCAAGAGGCAGTTAGAGCGAGGGGCTGCCATCAGGAAGATGGGGAACTGTCCAACTGTCAGTCAGAGAACAGCGGCAGGTTATCTTTTCATCCTTTTGTTTGCTCGCAGGCAGTGTTCTCGCCTGTGAAGACGAAATTCAATCTTCATCCTTTCACTCACTGTTCTTCCTCTCCGCTCCACACTACACCCACCCTTTTGCAAAAAAAACCCCATTCTCTGCTTCTATCCTTCCGTTAACCCTCTCATGTTCTCTGTCTCTCTGTCTTCTTCTTTCTCACCTCTCTGTGAGTCACATCGGCATGACGCACACAAAAGATTCTCCGCCATTTTGTTGGCCTCGGGCGTAGTTGTTTGAGTGAACATAGTGTGAGTGTTTTTCGGCTTTTAAATCTGTAATTACCTCAGCGAATGTGCCAAATGCAGCCTCACTCCTTCATGTACCCTCACCCTCTAGTTTACTCTCTGCTGGGGAACAGAATACGGTTCACGGTGCCACCTTTTGACTGACAGGTGCTGGGTTACCTTGAGATCAATGCTAGACACAAATGAAGCCTCAACATGAAAAGATAATAAGAGGTTTGTAATGGGAGAGGCTTTGCTTTAAAGACCAGTTGTCAGGTTTCTGTGGGAAATATGTTTCCTATTTCTTTTCCAAACAAGAAGTGTGTGGAAACCCTTAAATCATCAGCACAGTTTGACAGCCAAGTATATTTCTTGTATTTCTTGCCCAGTTGGAACAGGCCAATCTTTAACTATTTGAAAGTGTCTTTTTATTTTCCTCACATGCTCTGCCTATTTCACTAAACACACTCACCTTAGAGTTGTCTCTCTTTCATTGCTTTGTAATCTGAGCCCCAAACAATCAAGCCTCAAAGGGCACCATCTTTGGATTTGGAAGGTTTGAAGGCCCTCTGGCACGGGTATTCATCCTGAGAATTTTCCAGTGCCACATCACTGCCAGGATGCCATACGTCAGGGGGCACAGAGGAGCATTGTGACACGGCACCCACGTTTAGGGGCCTGCTAAGAGGGACCACAGAGGAAAACACTGCATGTCATTGTTATGTAGAGCCAATGATCTGCTCTGTGTCCTCCGCTATGATGTCATGGCAGACAGTGGTCCAGCTGTGGCCAAGCCCGCATGACTAATGAAAGAGCCTGTTAATCTCAGCATTGTGTGAGCTCTTACTTGAGTTAATTCTTGCATGCAACTTAATTTTCATGTTAATTTCACTTTGCAGCCACATTTTTATTTACACGTCTTTCTCACTTTCAGAGTTTTGGATGCCGGCGACCTAGACACGCAAGTGGTGTGCTCTCTACTCTGTGACTCAGTGGCAAGTACGCACTTGTTTGCTATTGATGAAACACAGATGTAGCAGGAAAATGAGCATGTCATGAGTAAAGCCAAGACATAACAACCTCAGACAAACCTCCCATTGTGTTTGACTCACTTTTTTCTACCTCTGAAAGAAGAGAGTATCAATCTATATCCAACAGCTCTTAACCAGATTAGGGCCGAGCTACTTTACAAAACAGAAAATCTTCTGTTAACTCAAGACATAAAAGTCCAGACACATTAGACTATTTATTTGAGAGAATTCCCATGCCACAAGTTTAGTAAGTTTTGATTTAGTTACTTACGAAACATGACAACACAAAGGGTTTTAATTTCATGCAGGGGCATTCGTCTATGTGCAGCATTGTGATAATAAAGCAGATTTCTCATGTGGAAAACTTTTTTCCCCTCGCCTCTGCCCTATGATAATTGGCTTGGTATTTTAGTGACTGCATTCTACAGTAAAAGCAGAGCCGCTGGCAATCCAGAAGAGCGCCACATCTTTGGTGTCAAGATTCACAATGTTTTGCATAGTCTGCCTGTGTACACTTTAAGCACCTGTGCTCTGTACTATTTTTGTGACAGTTGGTGGAGGCCAAATAGTGTATACAACATTATGCATAGAAAACCAGACCCGCAATGATGGGTCATCATAATTTCAGACAAGAAACATGAATTCACCTTTAAAAGAGACATAACCTGACTGTGGCAGGTAATTTGTGCTATGTTATATTTATATTTGGACTGCTGTGCTGCGTATGCACACTTGCGACTACTTGACAAGAACACTTTCCTATTATATGCAGCTCTGTTCTCACAGTCCATTACCAAAATCTTTTAGGGCATAAATCCAACAGTAAGTTCAAGGATGGCCACTTCCAAAGATAAAAGCTAGTCTATACACAGATCACCTATCTAAGCTTGCAGATTGAGTTTACTTTCAGCCGACAGACCCATCGAGGACTGGAACACAGGTCCAATCCCAATGACACGTATCCACAATTCACTGTGTTGTAGAGTTCATGATAGAATAAATTAATACTCCCAAAAAACTACTACAAGAAGAAAATATCCATGTGTGCCCAGTAGAGGTGTGCTACCACATCTGGAACCAAATGTTATGTTTATATAGCTGACTGGAGATATTGCCAATCACATTGTGTGAGCTAAAAGAAATTGAATGAAGATGCACCTATATTTTCATTAGAAGACTGAAAATAATGAAAATTTCATTTTTGTTTTTCACTTTAATACTAGTGAGGTTTTGTATAAAGCATTTTACTTTATTTTGCCTAGAAACGTGCGTGTTAAAGAATTAGTGTGTATGTTTTAGTGGCATCTAGTGGTGAGGGTTGCGAATTGCAACCAAAAGCTCACTGTGCATTTACTTACTCCTTGGACAAAATAAGTACTTCATAATTAGTGTATTAATTCTAATGGCAATTGTAAATTCAGCAGTAAAAAAATAACTTTGTAGCTTTTCTCCATGAGGTTATAGATTATATCAATTTAATTTATAAATCCAAAAACAAAAAGGTTGTGAAAACCGTCAACATGGTCCTCTTTTAATATCATTATATAATACATACTATCCCGGCAAAGTTTTTATGTTTTATGTCTTCTTGTATATTTGTATACTGTTCTGTATACTTCTTTATGTCCCATGCACACTTCATTTCTCTTTTTGTAATAAAGGTGTGGTGGAACAGTGGATGAGACACATGCCTTTGATGTGCGACCTCTGACATATATAGAATGTAATGTAAAGATTTAAGGGGGGGGATCAGATTATTCCGACACCACGTGAATGCATCAGTCACCACTCATCCCTCCCTTTGCAAGCATGACGGAGAGGCTCCAGTGGCCGACGCGCTTTGCCAGCTCTTGTGCTAAAATAATATGTCTGGTCCTCTATATGTCTAAATCTCACTTCTCTTCTTACTTCAAACAAACCAGTCAACTATTACTACTACTACTTGGGGGTGGCAACAGGGGATAAGACAGATATGTGGTCCGATTCTCCCTGTTCCACATCCATCAGTGTGTCCCTGAACAAGACACTTAAGCAAGACCTAGTTGCTCCAGAGGTGTGCGACCTCTTGACATATATAGTTTTTAGCAATTGTAAGTTGCTTTGGATAAAAGTGTCAGCTTAATGAATTAATGTAATGTTCTTCTTCTTCTTGTATGTACAGAGAAATGGCTCGTTCTAAGGTAATAAATACATATCAGTTCATTATGTAAGATTCTTATACAGCACTAAAAACATAGTTATGTATATTATATTGCATTTCTGTTAATAGATCTTCCTAAATATTACTCACTGAACCTTTAAGCAACAATCAATCAATCTTTATTTATATAGCACTTTTCATACAAATACATGTAACACAAAGTGCTTCACACTACAGAGGCATTTCAGAACAATAGTTTAACAACAACAAAAAAAAATAACATCCCTGCCACCCCCTAAAAACTAAAACCCCAGGACCCCAGAACAAAAAGCACAAAATTCAGTATTGTATAAATACCATATACAATTTCAAAAGAATAAAATACTTAAAAGTCTAATAAAAGGAGAGGAAAATACTGTGCAGGTGTTTTTCCACCTCCAAACTGTAGCTCAGGCTAAGCGATATGTTCAAAACAAGTTTTAAAAGTAATCTGTCTATACTGCCTGAAACTCTTCCCATGTGTAACCAATGAAAGAAAGGACTACTGATGTACGATACATTTCAATTTGCTTTAGGAATACAAGCCTAAGCTTAATTGTTTCCACACACTGAACTGTGTAGTGAGAAATCAAAGTCATCACATTACCTGCACTGGATGTTTGATTCTGAACAAGGTTATTACTGTCGTCCCATGACACCCTATTTCTGCAGCCCT
Source organism: Micropterus salmoides (assembly GCF_014851395.1). Classification (NCBI taxonomy): domain Eukaryota; kingdom Metazoa; phylum Chordata; class Actinopteri; order Centrarchiformes; family Centrarchidae; genus Micropterus; species Micropterus salmoides. Next base: position 24,392,435 of record NW_024044570.1, read on the forward strand.
GAGCAAAAGTGGACCGTGATCCCCGCAGGAAACTGCTGGTTGCACATCACTACCCTAACGACTAGTGGTGTAAGACAGTTACCGTGGTTACAGAGTGTGTGTAAGAGGCTGATAAGAGCTGTGTTTGGAGCAGGGTGTAGGCTGGGATGGGGCACAGTGAGGGAAGATTTGCCAAGGAAGTGATGGTGGATTCACCGGTTCATCCGCTTTGTGTGTTTGGTCCCACTTCATGCCTGACTATCCATCTGATAACATACGTCAAAGGAAAGTCTTATAAGTGAGTTTCACTTCATCGAGACATGAAAAATACTCAAGTGCACAGGAGAGACTGAATGGTAGAATTGTAACATACTTACAAAATAATTTTCTCTGAGATTTATATAAAGCTATATAATAATAGAAAAGAATTAAAAGTTGCTTCATTGGTAATATACACAAAGTGTCATAACTGAATAGTTTGGTTCAGATAACCCACTATCTAACTACTCATTCTGCACATTTGCTTCCTTTTAATCTTGTCCAATGTATAACCCGAGTTTATAAAAAACAGACATGAAGCAGTACTCTCTGGGATTATTGATTAAATGACTTATCGATGGAAGGCTGCAGCCCCAAAGCTGGATATTGATTCTGTGTTTCTAGGAAATAGAGGAGAGGGCCACAAAGAGAGTTTGTAACTCATAATAGCATTACATGGGTTAAGAGAAGACTGAATAATGTGGTGCTATCATCTGTGATGACCTGTACAGCTCATAATCTAGGTAATGCATGCACAAACACATGCACTCCGCTTTTTTATTCTCATGGGGGATGTTGACTCTATTAACAGCGTGACAATGAACCCCAACTGTAGTCCCCTGAAGAAGCAAGGGCCAGCAAAATTCCCTCAATAATGCCAGACGTGTGAAACCACACAGCCTTGTGAGTACACACTTCAGTTCTTCAAATCTAAACAGATTCACCCAACCAACATTGTGGCATTCTTCTTGGCCTCCATCCTCTCTTCCATACTTAACTACTAGTCTACATATCCCTTACAGTAATGAATCAGTGCTTATGTATGTATGTATGTATGTATGTATGTGTTATTCAGATAACCAATGGCTGTACTCTTACATTTTATACTGGTTGTCTGATTTTTTTTACCATGTAATGTATATTTACCAATATAAGAACATTTGGCTGTCATTGATGATCGTATGCTGCATGATATAAAGAATGTCTAATTTACAACTGCCATGGTCCTATAATTGACCAAATAGAAGTAGAAAAGCAGGTAATTTCTACAATTTGCACAAATGTAAACTTATATTTATTAAAATGAACAGTCATGTCAACTGTTTTCTGGACACAGAGCATGCCTTATTTGAAAGGGGTTAACTTAAACCTTTCATTATAGTGCCATTATGTTGTTTACTGAAGTGTACTGACGCGCCATATTTGTTGTTAAATTAAACGAAAGTACCCAATTTCTATAGACTAAATATTAGAAATGCCTAGATTGTATAGATTGCAAGAGCACCACAAACTGCAGCCTCATCAAGTTCAACAAAAAGTGAACATAAGAACCTTCATATAGGAAGGATTTATTGCAAGACTGTTGTATTAGATTTATTAACAAATTAGAATTAGTGTAGTTAATTTTTATTAATACAGTCAATAAACTGTGTATTTTAATTCGTGGCAAATACTGTGTGTAATATGTCTATGAAGATTCTCAGTCATCCAGGTCATAGTTATCCAACGCAGGTTGAAATCAAGGGCAACTGGACTTGGTTGAAGATACTGGAAGACGTTTCGTCCCTCATCCAAAGGACTTCTTCAGTTCTGACTGACTGGCAGGGAAACTCAGCTATTTACCCTCAGTGGGGTCGTTGGCCAGGGTCATCGATACCGCTGGTTCGTTAGTGTTCCTTGTTGCTGTGACGACAGTCGTTACAGTCGTTAAGACTACCTGTGGCCAAGACTGAACGACCATCGTTGGTATCTTCACCTGAGGCCAATATGAAGATACCAACAATGGTCATAACTGGATAACTGTGTGTAATAATAATAACAACAACTTTCCAGCTTGATGCACATTTCCACAGTGAATTTGCTTTGAGTACATATTTGTATTCTTGAGAGAATATTGTAAGATCTTGATTTTACAATGACTTGGATGACAACATTTTTAGAAAAGGTTGGTCTATAACTCTGCCCTTCATATGTGAAAATATTGTGCTTTTTCCTCTTCCCTCACCTGTATCTCACTGCTCACTGCCTCTGCCACTGCTCAGTTTTGACAGCTGCCCTTCCCCTACCTTGCCCTTCAAACACACACACAAGGAAAACAAAACATCACTGGGGAAGTACGGCATCTCACAAAGCAGGATTACTAATTTAGCTGGCTGACTGCACCCGAGTAAAACCCAATGCATATCTGTTTACTCCAGCCCATGTTCCAAACTAGGGTTTGAAAGGGTTAAAGTTTTATTCTGCAAAGTTTAGTTATCCAGCTTCCTTAGACAAGCTTTAGGAATGCACAAACAACGTTGCAAAAGAGCATATTGATTCTGTTTTATGTTGCACAGCTATGACAGGTTGAGAGAGTTGTGGAAAAGTCAAGCGCATCCAGAGATTGAACCAGAGGGCAAATGAGGAGCTGGGAGACGGAATGAAATACCAACAGATGAAGGGGGAGGAGGGGAGAAATGCTAACTTACTCCAAGAAATGCTCCTCTGACAGACTGGTGCTGTTGCACTGAAGGACATTTCATGTTGAGACCAACGACTGACCTCATGCCAATAAAACAATGTTAAAACTGAGGCATTAGGTAAGTGTTTTCTGTCTGTTCTGCTTGTCTGCCAAAGCTTCCTCCCTTCACTCTTGGCCGGCATTTCTGAGAGCTTGATGTGCTTGTGTTGCCAACTTCCATGCAAAGGGATTCCTATTCTAAGCTGTAGAAACACAATTTAGGTACACAAATATAGCTCCTTTCGTTATAATCCCTGGGTAGGAAAAGAATCAATCAAAGTTCCTTTTAGTAGCCACATATTGTATTTATATTGAGTGTGTATTCTAATGAACTGCAAGTCAATGAGCCTTTTAATTGTTGTCAGTTTTATGTGGTGTGAAAGATTATGCTGCTGCTTACTGTTCAGCAGAGTTTAATGCCGTGAAAGATTTTAAAATATGTCAGGTGACCATTTCACTTCACCCACACACACCATGTCATGTGGTTCAATAGTATAAGATCGTTTATGGTTGGAAGTGATCTTGCAAAACAATTTGTGCCCTCAATTCCAACTACAACTCTAATCAGTGTCGTACATCTGTTACGATTAAATGCTCTCTGCAAACACAGTTTCGGGTTTTAATCGTCACATCAGTACGGCTTAAGCAAGTCTCATGCCAATGCGAATTTGGTTTTGCAAGTGAAATGTGTTTTCATTGAATCGTCCTTTCTGTTCATAGTCTTATAATACGTCTTTTCTGGTGGCGGTCGTTCTGTAAGAGCATTCCACTTCAAAACAGCTCAAAGACTTTAGCAAAAACAGCATCATCATCCATATCAAGTGGAAGCTGGAGGCTTACTTGGAACGTGATTCATGGTTATTTATGGTCTGCCTTTCAAATCAGAGAAACGGGCAACAATTATTTGCCAAATACTGCTTGTGTGAAGCTCAGCTCAATGGCCTCTTTAGATCTCTCTAAAGAGAACAGCTTGTTTGTCCTCATCTCTCTTTCTCTCTCGCCAGATTTCTAATCTTGCTCCATTGTCTCAGTGCTGGTTTTTGGAGGGTAAGGACATGAACAGAAGGGGAAAGCAGACATCATAATTAGAAACTCCCCATTAACACTGGTGTTAAAATTTACAATTTGTTTCCTCTTCCAGCTGAACCCTTTCCTGTATTCAGATAATAAATGATCTGCGTTTGGCCTTGTAGCTTGTAGCACTTCCTTTAACACCACTGAAACGCTCACTGGGAAAATAGGATTGGATTTTGTGATATCAGCATATTGCTTTCGTTCACTTTGCCAAATCCCCAAAGGAAGACAGGACTTTCATCTCGTCCCCAGATACTGCCATTATCATTATGACAACTTTTTGATGATTACATTTGAATCACAAAAATAATCTCTGTTTTAAAAAAAAATAAGTCTCAAATCTCACTGAAGTCTTAAAGCAACTATTTCAGATCTGTACAGTAACAGGAGTAGCGGTCATGCTCTTTATATAATGATCTACTGGAACATTCTTACAAAGCAATTTCATGTTTTTTCATTGCTTGAAATGGCTGAGACCAAGTTCATTCAATCTATTATAATAATGTTCATAAAATAAAACAGAATGAAATGAAACCATTTCAACAAGTTTTATATTGAAAACTACAAATACAATTGCCATTTTGTTTACATAAAAAATAAAATAACAGCAAATACCTGAAATGAAAATCATCTAAGTGTGCATTATCAAGATTTTATATTTTATATTATATAGGTAATACAATGATCCCGTGGACAATTACATGAAAACAAATAAGTCTTTAGAAGACAGTGATAGTAACTGCAATGAGCCCAAAAGCTGACTGTAGCGTTTCTAGATATGCTGGTTGGTTGACTGAACTGTGTAACGTGTTATCATGTGCAGTGGACGAATAGACTCTGCCGACACACGACGCACACAGCAACAGAACAACGTGTAGCGTTTTTACAAGATCAGCAACACTGAGAGCTTCAGTTTACACGCTGTTAGCAAGTCAGAGAGACAAACCAAAGCTAAAAGTTAACTCACCCTGCGTTCACTAGGTTATTTTCTTCAATAAAGTTTCCCTCAGCACTCTCATAAAAACTAAAATACGACCGGACTTCAGAGTGACTGAAAAATCTCCGCAGCGTTGTCTTCCACAGTGTTGTCATTGACCCAAACAAACCCAACATTGGACAGTGTTTGCCGTGAGATTATAACAGTGCGGTTAACCGTACCCAGTTATCGTGTTAATTAAAATGTGTACGGTGTCGGGAATTTTACCATGGTTTACCGTTAAACCGTTAATCGTTTCACCCCTAGTTGTAAGCGGGTTATTACGACCCATATGAAGGATTAATGTTAAGTGGCAACATCTAGTGGCTGTAGTAATTATGACGGGAGCAAAGGAGGAAGTCCGGTGAGGTAGTATAAAGAGCGACAAAGTCTTTCACCCGGGTGGCCGCTGTTCGTGTCCCATGTGAAAACAAAAGTCAACGTGGACATATCCCAGTTTGAAACTGAAAAGTAGGGGTAGGTGATCAGGTCAAAAAATAATATCACAATCTCTATAATCATCATGATCCATCTTTTTTTGAAATGCACTGTAGACTATTGTCATACTTGAAATAGCCTATCAGTTTCTCCATTTGCACCATTTCAAAATAGTAATTAAAACCTGAGTTTAATTTAAAGTAAATAAAGTAAAATAAGTAATTAAAATGTAAACAGGAGCCAAAAGATAACTATCATAAAATGACACTTTTCCTTCATTCAAGCTCAAGTTGCATTGTTGACAATACGTCAACCAAGGAAGAGCCATGTTAAGGCTAATTGGTCTAATCAGCATAGCCATCTCGTTGGCTCTCGTTGGTTTGTTCATTTAGCGCAGATCCGCTAGTCAATGAGGTCAATTGAATTTTGGAAACACAAGTCAGAGGACATTAAATATTGCGATCTCTAAGATTCGCCTGGAGATCATCTCGCCCTCCAAACAATCATGCTGTCAAGTCGAGTGCAGAACTCCTCCGCACCAGACAAACTGAGTGACCAAGGAGTTCTGCTCTGATGCACTTCGGTCACAGTCTGTCAGAAAAAGACACTATGAAATACGATCAACCAAAGAACGTCAAAGTATTCCTTGAAAAACAAGCCCTGGACATCAAAAGACTTGAAAAGATGCCTTAATGACAAAAAGGTAGCATTCCTCAGCAGTGACACTGAAGGTGTCAAAGACAAAAGAAAGGAGCTCGGGCCAAGATACACAAAACCAAAGTTGATTTTAAGAACAAAGTACAAAAGCAGTTCTGCACAGGGAACCCCAGACAAGCAGAATGCAGAATGCTTAAAAGACAAGAGGATACCTGTATGGACAGCCTCTTCTTCATGAATGAACCTTGACACCTCAGGCTTTAAAGACAGGAGCAATGCCATCTGTACCAACATACCCCAAAACCCCACAACCCAGCTGGAGAAGGTTGGCGCCTGCCTCTCTTGGAATAAGCCCCATAAGCACTCAGACCTGATGGCCTACGTGAACTAGTTTTGAAAGTGTGCTCCATCCAGTGAAGGTCAGTTTTAACCAGAGATGGGGACACGAGTTAGAGACGCACACACTTCACGACTTCAGACTCGACTTGAGACTCGTCCTCAAAAGACTTCAGACTCGACTTGAGACTCATCCTCAAAAGACTTCAGACTCGACTCGGACTCGAGGTGCGGGACTCGTGAACAATGTTTATTTTTTAGGACACGTAACATCTGCTGTGCGCGGCCGTACATGAGAGAGGAAAACAAACAGCGGCAGCTGCTGCACCATTTATCATAAACTTTGGCTTTAGAACTTCATACAACAAGACCCAAACAAAGAAGCGCTGAACGCAAATATGTGGTGAGTGAACATGTTTAGCTCAGCATTGGCCATCTAATGTTAGCTTGCTTCTTGCTTCAGCTACGAGCTACGGGAGGTTTACTCTGACTGTCGTTCGTTACGAAAAGATGAATGAGCGTTTGTTTATTTGCCAAACTTTTGGTGGTCGATTAATGGCTGCCATCACGTTAATTATTGCCGTTGGCTGGAAAGAGGTTACAGGTTTATTGTTGATCATGTAGCCTAACCTTACAGTTTTATTTAGTTATAGCCTAACATTACACTGGTTTGAGAGTCTGCAGGATGTGTTGACTTAACAGTAGTTTAAGCTGTCATTGATTGCATTGCACATTATGGTTGTGCTCTGTGAAAAACAGGTTACAGCTTTATTGATTTGAGAGTCAGGAGGATGTGTTGACTTACAGTAGTTTATAAGCTGTAATAAACTACATTGCACAGGTTGTGCTCTGTAAGTTAAAAACAGGTTTTACAGCTTTATTGTTGACCATGTAACTTTAATGTATTATTTAGTTAACTTTACACTGGGTTTGAAACTCAACAGGGTTTGTTGACTTACAGTAGTTTATAAGCTGTCATTAATTGTAGACACATTGTACATTAGGCTACATGGTTGTGCTCTGTAAGTTAAAAACAGACAGATTTATTGTTGATTATCCAACGTCACAGTTTTATTGACTTACAGTATTTAATAAGCTGTTGTTAATTGCATTGCACATTACATGGTTGTGCTCTCAGTATTCCTTATAGCTATGAAGTTTTATTAGCAACCTGGATTGAACGCAGCAGGTGATACAACATTCAGAATAACCACGAGAGACTAGAGACTTAACTTGGACTCTTGCTCAGAGACTTGTGAGCATCTCTGGTTTTAACCAAACTATTCCAGTTCTTACTGCACACCTGCACTGTGCCCAAGGCATCTATTATCAGACCAGTACCCAAAAAGCCAGGATTCAAAGATTTGAATGACTTCTGCCTTGTAACCTTGACCCCTTTAAGTGCATGGAGAGGGTTGCCAGTAGGGCTGCAGCTAACGATGATTTTAATACTCAAAGCTTCTACAGATTATTTCATCGATTCATCGACGCATCGTTTAAGAAATACTTTTGCTTGGTGGCGGCAGCGCAGCAGCTATGCAAAGAATTTGCGTCATTGCTTTTTAGTAATCGAATTAATCGATTTAATCAATTAATCGTTTCAGCCCTAGTTGCCAGTAATCTTCTCACCTCATACAACATGTCACCTACAACACATACTGTATGGATGGCACTGATGGGTGAAAATGAACAAACAAATCCTTCTGAACAACAATTTTTAATGTCCTATATGTACCGGGTCAGCCAGACGAACATTCCCGACTGCTCACGAATCCGCTCATTTTATTGTAGTGGTACTGCTCATGCTGCCGATGGTGAGTGAACGAAAAGCAATTGAATTGGGCTTGAGTTCAGTCAGCCTGGGAGGTACACTTACTATATGAGACCAAATTAATCGAAATACGATACACACTGCTGTATTTTATGGGAATGTATTGTACTTTTTGATTAAGTATTTTAGCACTCTGACTGACTCAAGCTTGCCTGACGTGGTCTTGTTCAGTGCAGGTTCAGTTCACTGCCTTGCTCATACAAACTGAAGAGGCAGGTGTCATCATGAAGTTTCTTGAAGGTCTTTAGCATAATCTGATTCACTTTATACAACAAAAACACTAATGCCTTTTAAAATAACTGCCAAAAATATTTATGCCCGAAAGTTAGTGCTTTTAATTAGGAAACTGAATTGAAGAAATTTAGGAAAAAGTATATGGCAGCCTTATAAGCGAGCATCCTTGTTTTTAATATCTCTGTCTGGTATGGGCACTTGACTTTAGTAAATAGAAACAACCTGCCCAGGATTGTTAAGACAGTAGCGGAGATGGTAAGCTGCCAACAAAAGCCATTAGAGGACTTCTACAGTACAGCTGAAAGCCCTGTCAATCATCATGACAAAACACATCCCTTTCACCCTGAGTTGCTCCCCTCAGGGTGATTCTACAGAATGCCAAAGATTCCTGCAATGAATGTGCTTAATGAATAAACTTAAATATGAGGCTCAAACCCCGGTTGCCCCAGCCTCCACGCCTTTCACCCGATGACTAGCCCCCGTATGCAGGACAAGCAGTTGATGATGGATGAGATTGTAGGTTGTACATCATTGGTATGAATGCACTGACTGATGTTCAAAATCTTTGTCTGTGTTTCCTGAATGAGAAAATGCTTAAAACTAACCATGACATGATTGTGTATGTATATGTCATTGTAGAAGTCATTGGCAAACGACCTATTCTGTCGTTTATAAAAAAGAATTTATGGCTGCATTTGAAATCGAATACGAAAGTATTACCTACATACTCAGTCAGTATGTACTGCATACTGCCTACTAAATGAACATGAGTGTTTACACTGAAGTATACTAACCAATGTCTTCTCTGCATCACATGACTTCTCTGCATCACATGACTGTATCCTTTTAAAGAAAATTGTTTACAAATTTTCACTAAATGTTTTATTTTCAATTATTACTTTAAGTCAAATTAAAGAAAAAGGGGAAAAACGGTAAAGGCTATTGTTTGTGGTTAACGGCTGATATTTAAGGCCATATCTCTAAATATTAGACTATTAAAATAAAGAATGTATAATACAGAAATGTCGACCTTCTGAAAAGTTGAAAAGTTCTGAAACAGGCTCATTTATGCTCTCAGCACTGGGTCAGGGCTCCTTTTGCACGAATTACCACATCACTGCTGTGTGGCATGGAGGACCTGCTCAGCCCATATATTCTCTATAAGACTCACGTCAGGTGAGTTGGCTGGACAGTCAAGCACAGTAATACCATGGTCAGCAAACCCATTACTTGGCCTAGTCGTTTTGGCATTGTGGGCACCTGTACTTTATCGAGAAGAAGTAGAGGCTGCTGAGCCGAGCCAGGACTAGGAGGAGGATGGAAATGCGTTGTGCTATCTAGCGTTTTTCTCTGGCTAGGTATGTTATCTGAAGTTTTCCTAAAGCAGTGCTTAACTAAACAGAATTTCTGTTGAAGTCGTTGGCTGCAGTGGTCTGTGAGCAGGACTGGCTGGCTGGTTTGCTAGCTAGCCACGCTGGCGCTTGTAGAGCTTCTCAACTCCAAAAACGTTAGAGCACATTTTTGATTTACCATAAATTTTCTACACAGTTGATTTCACACAGTTAATTTTGTGATGAAATACCTTACAAAATAAAAAAACAAACTACAATGTGGTCTGTCTGTAGAACCGTCTGAAGAAGTGCAATAAATTTTGGGGCGGTTGAGTATGTGCAAGAAGCGCATGCCATATACTCTTGCTAATCTAGTGTATACCTGCTCATTTCTCGCATATACAAAATCCACATATTATATATAAATTTTAATAAATTTGGAATGCACTACATACTCTAATAGAATACTTGGTATGAATAGTACATTAATACACAGCCCAGTAGGCCTTCACAACACCAGGACAACTATGTAATCATATTACTCCCAACAATAACCTTCCATTAATAATCATTCACAATAACCTGCAATTTTTTATTTTTTGTAATGATCATTTTCCCATGTTCATTTTGCACTTTTATGGCCTGTTCTATTGTTAATATATAATTAATATAACATGACAGCCAGAATGGCTGTTTTCAGGTTTCCATCTTTGTCACAGTAAGGCAGAAAAGTTACGCTTTTCAAAAGAAAAGGGTATGTCGTTAAGGATGTTGTCATACAACCTGACATGGTTTCGGTTGGGAACACTTGTTAAGCCTGTTTGTTTGATAAAAACAGTGGCTCAGCTATTACTGTTAAGTTAATCATCAATGCAAAGCAGACAATGAGTTCTGTCATCACCATATAGTTTCTGGGGAGTTTTGTGTGTTTCTGTTGCTGAGAAAATTATAGCATTTTCAACACATGAACTGCAATTTAACAGCTTTCTGATGTGACATTTATGAAGTGTAGCGTTAGCTATTTAAAATAAAAGCGTTGCGCTAACGTTATTGACCTGACCTGTAACTTTAGTTAAGTTACCCTGAATGGCGGAATTAATTAACTTAGCATATTTGGCAGCTGGGGGTAAAGTTAAACAAATAAGGTAACTTAACTTACTGTGTCACAATTAGCGTTAATTATCTGTGAAACTCACTAAGTAAGTCTCGCCCATGACATAACTAAGCTATTCGTATTAACGTAACGTTAAAACTGTGAGAATCGTTTTCTTTCTACCTGCCTCGGGTTTGGAGTTTCACTGTCTTTGTTGTGCTTGTCGAACAGGTTTTCTCTCTCCAGCCTCTAAGTGTCTCTGCCGTTGTACACACGCAGGAGACTACAAGCAGGAAGTCGAAAAAAAGCAGACAGCAGCTGATGTAAATAAGGAAGTGAATGCTGTCGGATCGGAGCTGGAGCCCCTATTCTACAGTAAATTTAAAGTAGATCAGTCGGCAGCGCTGTAATAAAATTCAAGGCACAACGGCTGTGCTAAGGAAGTTAGCCGTCAAGCTAATTCCTCCACTGATTCCACATTATCTCAAAACAAGACCTAGACAGAAAAAAGAAAAGGGGAGAGGAAGACAGAGACGAGTAAGTAAGTTACACTGCAGTGAGTTGCAAACTGGTAAGCCCCAAAGGGTGAGGGAGAAAATGCCGGTGTGTGTGTGTGTGAGTGAGGAGGCACTACGTGACAGAGACAGAAAAATAGCAGAGAGCTGTGGTAAAAGGGGGAGAGAGGGACTTTTCAATTTCTGCATTACAGCACTTTTTCTACCGGTTGTTTGTGTCAGCAGTGAAAAAAAGGGTACACAAGCTCAGGAGAGGAAGGCTCCGAGGAAAAAGAGAAAGTGAGGAGCAAAAAATGTCTTTGTGTGTGTGCTCTGTGTACAAGGCATGCACTGTCTTTCAGCTTCACTCCTGCAGAGTGAACTGTAAAGAGGGGGAGAGAGTACACAGAAAAAAACGAACAAAACACGAAAAAGGTCAGGGCCTGATGACATAAGGCAGGGCGAGGTGAGAGAAGGGGAGCGGGTGTTCGGTCCTGCTGAGGGTACAGTGGTACACACTCAGCACTTTCTGTTTCTGAGTCGGTAAACAAAGTGACTGTTTGCTCACCAAGACAGGCCAGTGACTATAGATTGAGTCTTCCTGTTTATTGCTCTTGCAAAATGGTGCGTTATTTTTGTGTAGCTTGTGTGATAGTGTTGCTCTGGATATTGTTTCCTGTGGACTTTGGCTCCCTCCATATATCATCTGTTGTGGGAATATTATATCAGAGGGGATTAGTCCCGAGGATTTTGGACTTTCCCCAGTGCAAATATGAGAGCTGTTCACAGAAGGTCACAGCTATTAATAACCTATCCTCTACTCTGTGTGTCTCTTGTAAGACATACCCCCAGAACTATTCAGCCACCATGGACCACAAAGGGGAACCCCAAGAAGGAGCTATGGGGCTGAAACAAGAGGAGCTTCCGCAGATGGATGGGTCATGTGATGCGTGCGAGCCCGATGAGGCCCAACCAGCCACGCAAGTGTGCCACATCTGCAGCTTTGCCTTTTGCCCTGCCCATGCTGACAGACATGCCAGCAGCACACATCACCAGATAATGCCTTACAACCATGAGGGGACACAAGCTAATGGACTTGGCACCAGCAGAGACTCCAGAGTTGGAGCTGAGGAGGAGGCTGGTGAGGAGAGGGTAGCTGGAATGGGCGCGATTCAGGGGATGGCAATACGTGGAGAGGCAATGGCCAATGGCGATGAGAGCGGGGATGCCGGAATAAAGGATGCTCTGCAGCTGGAGGCTGAGCCCGGTGACGGCGCTGAGGGTGCAGAAGCAGGGCAGGAGGCCATGGCCGCTGGAGAGGCTGGGAAGAGGGACACTGTGACCGTAGAGAGACTGCGCTGCAAGGAGCATAGGCAGGAAGGCTCCCTCTACTGTAAACCAGACGAGAAGATCATCTGTGTGGTGTGCGCCGTGCAGGGTGAGCACCGTGAGCATGAGATTGTCACTCTGCATGAGGCCTACTTGTGGCAGAAGGTGAGTCACACACTCACAACGTGACAGATTGATAAATGGTAGAGCAGTTATGTGTGATTTACTGTATGCCCTCTACTGTACTTAATCACAGTGGCATACTCCACAACATCTGCAGCTCTGTAACGTATAACATAATGTATTCAGAGTGTTTCCTATCTGGTTTTGCATTTCTAATTCAGTATTTAATAGTATGCCAATAGCTGTAGGCCCTCTAGTCTGTAAGTCAATTCACCAGGGCTCTATGTAATAGTTTAAACTTAAAATCATCATGATCACCAACATGGCACTGTTAATGATTTAGTTTCGCAGCGACATAAATAATTTCTATGAAAACTGTGAAATGGAAATTAAACATTATGAATACATCCCAATGTCCGTCTGGCTTGGCGCCAATTATGCCTTCACCCTTCCTCCATTTCCCAAATGGCTTTTTGCTTCAGGAATATTTAATAGGTCAAGGGAGTCACCAGTCGCTCAGTGCAGCAGTTGTAGTTGGTTCAGTAAGCTAGGCTAATGCTGTGCTGGATTCTGAGAATAACTCCACCATCACTATGGGCTCAGTTCTGCAGAGCATAGTGTTTGTGATGATCATAACACCATTTTAGAGTCAGATGTTATCAGCACACTGAACACATTTGGACTGTGTTATTGCACAGAGGAGCAATTAACAGGGTGTGATAGTATCAGAAACCAGGTCTTAGTTTTGGATTAATATTTTCAACAGTAAAGGGCTTTGTTTGTGAACACTAAAATAAACAGAATCGGAAAATCTCAGTGAGAGGTTCATTTGAATACCGTCACACAAAGCCGGAGCATTTAGTTTTAGTAGTAATGACCCTTATGGTGTGCTGGCTGTACTTTACAGAGCGAGAGTTTTGTCCTCTGCCCTGTGGCTGTACATCTGAAAAACAAAAGTAGAGCACAGACCACATATGGATTGATGAGAGACAAACAGGGTCACACACACACACACACAGCCTAAGGTCACATTAATTACCCTAAACTTCCTCTAGCTTTTATCCTGCATCCTGTATCAGTGTATTCATGTGAGAGAACCCTTTATGTCCAAGAGTGGTGATATGATTTTACATTGCAATGAGCATGTAGCATGTCAATGTACCCAGTCTTTCTTTGTATAGAGTTAAGCATAAGTAAATTTGAAACTCTGTGTTTTTTTGTATTGTTTGAGTCACACAGAAAGAATCTCTGCACGAGTGCTGTTTTTTATGTAGTGGCACACTGTGTGGTGTTTTACTGTGTTGTGTTTGTCTGCTCCACCTGTAGAGCAGGCAGGGTTATGACCTGCTGGGCTGTACACAACAGATGGCCGAGAAGATCAAGACCAAGTGGACCAACCCTGAGGTGAGCGTAAACTCCCGCATGCACAACACTTTGTCAAATCTTAACATGAGTTAAACGGTGAGGTCCATTTATAGCAAACTTCTCCCAAAAGATTTACACTCAACTGTTCTCATTTAGTAATGAGCTCCAACCAACTCTTATCAAATGAAATGAGAGTTTCTCTGCAGCAGTAGAAGCTGTATTTGACCTCCTTGCGAGGAATGACAGCGTACCATGTGCATATTGCATTAATTTTTATTATGTAATTGTGCCATGTGGTTTGATTCCATTTGCTGGTGATTTCCTAACAAAGATATCTCTCAGTGCAGTTTTAAGATGACAATGCTCACGTTTAGCATTTCAGATAAAGCTGAAACAAGTATAGCAAACATACTGTGTAGTTGTAATTGCTGCAAAAAAGCACAAACCATAAATACAAAAGGTTGCTTTTTCTGTGGAATTGTTTTAATTCTTTCATATTTTTCATAATGTACAAACAGGTGATAATAGTTGGGGTAGTACACGTGTATAAAATAATCTGCAATGCTTTAATATTCAATTATTTGTAGTTACTTGTTTGTCACACTTTGTTTTGTTTCATCTTAATTTAATGGCCCACCGTTATACAATATTGTGGCTCCAAGGTTTCTTGCTGTGGATTCTAGGGCTGTCTCCAACAAAGGATAATCTTTATCTATGTACATAATTAGGCCAAGCATTCTCAGGCAGCCTTACAAATTCACACTGCAGACCCTGCAGGTCTACTTTTATATTCTAAATGCAACTCTATATTTCAGTTACCCCAGTCTATGGTTTTCTAAACTACCAAGGCTAGCTTGGATTTCTCACAATCAGACTTGAAGACCATGAATGTGTGATTTATTATTTTTGCCAAGTGTTAAGCTTTATTCAAAAAAGCTAAATTATTATTTTTTGTTTATCAAATTGGTTATGTCAATAAAATTATTACATTTTATAAGTTGAGGTTCAAAAAATGGTTGAACCAGGTTGCAAGCTATTGGGACATTACAGAGCAAAAAAAAGAGCCATTACTCATGTCTAATTCAGTGGGTACAGCAGAAAGCACTGCAGCAGTGTAGACACTGCAGCGGTGAAGACACAGCAGTCTAGAATGAGATAAAGAGGGATTAGAAAGAGATTATGTCATAAAGGCATTGGGTAGTAAACATGAGAGCCAATTATTTCAATCCATATATTTATCATGCCACCCCATTCACAGATCTGGCCTATTGGGTTTCTGCAGATATAATTCTACTTGGAACGTGCAATGGCATCATTGTGTGATTACTGAGTCATGTCATTTTCAGGCTTCAGCTGATGTTACTTTTTGGACTCTATGCTAAGTCAGAGGTTGTATTTTCACTGTAAATGTGGCATTGTGATGTATAAAATAGAGAGGAATACAGAATACCCTCCAGCTGTTTCTAAACCCTTAAACTTGCTAAAATTAGGTATTTTTAAGCAATAGGTGAAAAAGCCTATTTTCACATATTTTGGGTGAAATGACTAATAGGTACAAAAATTAGATGGCTTCAACGTGTTCCATTGTGGCAATTGTGCCCATCAAGGTTACGCCCACAAAAAGTGCTTCTTTTTGCCACAGACAGTCTCAGACTGTTATACCAGGTATCTGACAACATCATGGAAAGGATCCCTACTAGTGACTCCCGGTGACACCCCTTGTTTCTAACATGAAGCTGAAGTCTCACTCAATGACAGTTCTCCCTCTGAAATCTAGCGAGATGCTGCAGGAAGACGGCGGTGGAAATGTGAGTCAGAGTTGGATAGAGGAGTTTGTTTTGTTGGAGTAAGTCTTGCCAGCTGTTCCTCTAAACAACAAACTCCTCTCCCACGTTTCCACCAGATTTTCCTCTTTTCCTTCTCATCGATTGCCGGCTGAGGCCATCTACTGCACTGTTCCCAAAACCTTTTTTACCTACTAGTCATTTCGACACCAAAATATGCAAAACTAGGACCCAGGTTTAAAAATACCGAAATTACACACACACAAAAAAATCAGTCTTGGAGGGTGGATGTACTGTATTATATACTGCATTAAATATATTTCAAATATTTTGTACACCTCCATATAAATTTAGGATGTGGACAAAATATTCAATAAACATTTCAATATAATGTAGCCCAATATAAGACTAATACTCATTACACCCTCATAATTGACCAAAGTGATGTATCAACACTTACATTCACAAAGTTAGAAGTTATTAGAGGACTGATGTATTTGACTGCATTACATTGTACATAAAATATATATTTCACGTTTTCTGTACACTCATTAAATCTTTTCACACACACACACACACACAACACACACACACTCCTTTATGCTCAAGCAATGTTGATCTGTTATATACTGGATGGATGTTGTTGAGCAATGGCCAAGTGTTCCACTAAGATTGTCTTATTAATGGTCACAAGCTGAAACAATGACCATAACCTTATTTCGGCCTTTTAGTCTAACCTTCACCATGTTTCCATCTGAAATGCAGGGTGTATTTCGCACACAGTCACCCTTCTCTTTATATCAGACAAAATAAAAACTGAATTTTCATGACAAGTCAACCTTGAAAACAGTGGCTGTATTTCCATTTTGGATACCATAGTGAGGCCTTGTTCTGCCACTGAAAATAAAACCTGACCGCATACAGTTGCGTGTTGTGCAGTGAGAGATGCAACAGTGGGTGGCAGGATCAGGGGCATATGTACAGCTATGTCTCCGCTCTTCTTTTTACCATCGACTGCCGCCACGTCTGCTCTCTCAACCACCCCTGCAACGGCTGTTCTTCCTTATGCTCTGCTTATAATACTGTATCTGAACCCATCGGAGAGCACTGGCACACAGGAGTGTTGCTCAGGTCCTGCAGAGATGTGACCGAGGCACTGTGGCATAATGTAGAAAGGTTAATTTTACTGGCCTGCGAAAGGAAACACTTTTAGTTGCAGCCAGCGCCCCAACCGAGTTCATGTCTATTATCATACTGAAATATCAATGCTGCCCCAAGGACTTCCTGGACATTTAGACTTATGCTGTTCCACTGTAGAGGTGCAGTTGACTCGGCAAAAACCATTTACCTGCTCACTCACAGGGCACTGTGTTAGACACCATTATGTGGATTTGTCAGTGTGTCCTGTCTGCACCTTCAAATGCCAGCGTTTCTTATTATGCATGACAGGTAACCATCAGAGTGACTGCTCCTGGTGAGGAAAGTTTTTGTGTGTGTGTGTGTGTGTGTGTGTCAGAGAGAAAGAGAGAAAGACAGAGGCAAAAAAAGAAAGCGATAGAAGACCGAAATTGCTGGGGGTGAAAGTGCACGGTAAAGGACTTCAGAGAGGATGAGTTGTGAGCAGCTGTCTGAGGAAGAGAAGGGTGAATGAAAAGATTTAACCCTTAGCTGGTGTTTGCTTATTAAAACTAACCTGCTTAATTATGTACTTTGCCGCAGGTGTGGGGATTTTAATCTCTCAAAGCTCATATCTCCATTCTCCACAGGGAAATGGAATATAATGCAGAAAAACTGTGACAAGGCTGCCAACATATTAATGGCGGGCCGGAGGTGTAACATAACACAAGGGGCCCTGATGGCTGTCTGTCATTTAACAAGTCAGCTTTCCTTAGCTATTTTCAAAGAGCTTGAAATGATATGTCAGACATGTTGTGGCTTTAGACCAGGACAGCAGGTAGTCGGCATATTTACCTCTCTGTCATGTTTTATTTACTCACTTACTTTCTGCCATGCTAGGCGCTGTCTAGGGCGCACCCTGCCTGTGGAGCCTCTCTCTCTGCGGCTACAGAGAGAGAGGTCCGATATCTAGAAGCAGCAGGGCAACACCAGCCAGTCAAAAGTGTGTATGTGTGTGCATTAGCTACATTAGGGCTGGACGATTTCACCTAAAATCTAAATCACGATTAATTGAAAATTTCACCTGAATGCTACTAAACTTTAACTCAGTTATTTAATATCAATGGGGAACAAATGATTTCCACCCACACACTGTGTGAACACGGCAAAACACGCTTTGCTTGCTTCCTCTCCTCATTCATCAAGGTACATATACGTGACACGTGCTGTTATAAGAGCAGCGGAGTTATGTCTTTTAACTGCAGCGCAATGTGTGTGCGTAGCGAGTGAGCGGACGAGCGAATGAGAGAGAGAGCGGCAGAAAGTGACACAGAAAGCGAGCGGGTAGCCTAATAAGTTAGTCTGGCGGTAAATATACAGTGTAGGTCACAGCGTGTCCGTTAATAAAAGTCTCTGTTGTTTCCACAACTGCCGGAAAGTGAAGGCGGTTAGCGCTAGCTAACATCCCCTGTGCTTCATAGACTGTAAGGTCTGAAGGCTGAGCAGGACTGGACGGGGCGGAGTTACATGACTACACCCGCAGTGTTTCAAGGGTAAAGTACATGAACACATACATTATTTACTGGATTGAATAACCAAAATAACCAACATGGGGAAATTACGTCTTCTAGAGGCTCTGAATTTCGGTTTCGATTACTTTTCAATTAATTGTCCAGCCCTCGGCTACATCCATTTTCCCTGCCTCATAAAATCCACAAGAGCAGCAGACACATTAAAACTGTCTTAGGGAGCTGGGGCTGAGGAACAGACGGGAGAGGCATGAAAAGACTTGGCAGTTAGTTGCTGTTAGGTTTATTCATCTTGCTTTTTCTTGTCCTTCTGTACCATACCCCCCCCCCCCCCCCCTCTGCATTGCTCTTTAAGGCTGTCATTCCCTTTCTGTCTCTACTCATGCCGTTTTAATTGAATTACTCTGTATCATTCCCCAGAAAGTTGCATGGCTGACATCTCTGAAAACCAATAAAAAGGTGCTGGATATTGAAACTCTGCTATTATAAAACCAAAGGCCTTCTGTCTCATTTTTCTTCTCCCTCTTTTAACTTCTCTTGCTTGCCCGCTTTATATTACTTTACATGACTTTTGGAGAGCTGGTATTTTTTTTAAATTAACTTTCTATGTATTGCTGTGTTGTTTCCGAAGCTAAATTGGAGAATGAAATTTCTGGAAGCAATAAAACAGAGCGTGAGAGAGAGAGAAAGTAGTGTTCACTTGGAACGGGGCCACTATTGCCAAGGGCAAGGACAGTTCAAACCCATTTACTCCTAATGTTCTATTAATGCTCTTTAGGCCTTTTTTAAAAAGCATCACACAAAACAGACCTCTGAATAAGCAGCAGGAGCGGCTCTGATTTGGCAGTGAGAACATTCAAAGAAAGTTCACCATTTGAACTCTAGCGTTTACACAATTCATCTTAAGATGCATCAAAGTTAGATAAAACATTTTCATCTCTCTATGCCAGTTTCCAAAAATATATACTGCATCTGCATTTTTCATCACTTCACTGAAGCTGCAGGATGCAAGTAATCAACCAGTAAATTCTAGATGTCTTATATTCATCATAACCATCATGTAATTTGGTATAACATATCGTTGGGACTTACCTACAAATGAAAATGCTTTTGTCGACTAAAATGCATTTGTAATGATGGACCCACTGCACAGTTGAAGAGGTTAAGATTAAAAGCTGAGGGCTACTTTGATATTTGTCATGAGCTGTTTTCAGTTTACTTTTGTAGTCCCTTGATGTCTCACCAAAGTAATGTGACAACATTTTTGTTTGTTTTTTTTGTTTTTTTTACACTGATATAGTTTAATTCCCAAGGGCTTTGGTTCTTTTTCTGCAGTTTTTTTCATCAGCGCTAATGAGTAGCGCAACCTTTTTTGTAGCCAGTCCATAAAGTACACCAACGTGTGAAGTTTAATTCTATTTGAGTGTCTTGCTATATTGTAACCAAGTGTTTGTGGAATGTATTAGAAGTTTTCTATTTTCAGCAAGCCACAGATCCTAGCTTTCTCTCACAATTCAACTTTCAGCCCCTTTCACATCTCCCATCTCCCATATATTGTCTATAAAGTAATAAAAACAGGATTCAAGTTGACATTTTATGGCTAAAATTACAGTTTTGATAGAGAGACGTGGCTGTAGATCACATTGCATATGTGAGGTCTGAAGTGACAAAGGCATTTGCATTACCCCTTTCTTTGCTTGTCATGCCTAAACTCCTTAAATAAGAATGGTTCTAGTTATAATGCAAAGCATGTTAAACACTGAAAAATAAATTTGCTTTCCTAATCTGCTTGCCCTAACTTGCTACCTTTGCTTCAGAAGAAATTTGCTTTCTTAATCTGCTTGCCTGATGTCCTACCTCTGCCTGTACTCTCTCTCTCTCTCATTCACTCTCGTCCCCTGTCCTTCCTCTAACTCTGCCCTTGTAAGCAGTGTGCCGCTGTCTCTCCTGAGGCCTCATTTCGTGGCCTCATCTTGCAGCAATGCAAATGAAGATTAGCACGCATGAATGCTCTTTCCTTGCTAGTTGGACAAATTCTCAGAGAAACTCTGTCACTGAGTGAATTGTCCGAGGACAGAGGGCTCCTGCTCCACAAACACAAAGAGCACAGATCCAGGATCACGACTCTGTTGACTGTTGAGGGGGCATGGGGCTCTGTGGAGTTCGTGGAGATTGGGAGATGCGGCGATGGAATGAGTCATGTTGATGACAGATAAGTTTTATAGCGCAACTCTTTGTGCCCTATTCATGTTGTAGCTCTGCTCTTGGGTAACATTGTTCTTCATGATTTATGCTAGCTGCTTTCTCTCCATTCTCCTGTCATGGCCATAGATTCGCAGATGCAGATTTTCTATCGAGGTCATATTATGCTTTTTGGCCTTTTTCCTTTTATTGTATTTTATATTTTTTTGTGCATGTAATAGGTTTGCAAAGTGAAAAAGTCCACCCCAAAGGGAGTTAACATCTCCCACAGAAGAGACGGCTCTGAACTGCCTGAAAACAGATGGATTGTAGTCCTGCCTTTGCTTCCGTAACCTATCTACATCATTGTATAACACATTTCTTAATGCTTGCCTAGTGCCTGGTGTGGCACGTCCTCAGACTAAATATGAAAGTAAAATAATTATAATGGAGAGTATCTAACAATAATGTTAGACACTCTCCAGGCAGTCAATGGACATAAAGGTGTAACTGTGATGACAGTGCACAGTTAAAATGTTGCATAAGAAAGATACATTTGTTACAAATTAACACTCTTAAACTATTGTTCCAGTCTAGGTTGTGAAGCTGGTTTGGGTTATTTTGCCTGTGTTTCGGGATCAGAGTCAGGCAGACTCAAGCTCATGCACGCACGGCTGAACCGAAGCCGATTACCGTTTGAAGCGGCTTTGTTTTGGATCACACTACCTTGCTTGTCCTTACGTAGGCACTGTGCATGTGCAACTCCCAGCAAAGATCAAATAGAAGTGAGATGCTTCACTCAGTAGCTAAAACGGAGCAGTCAACAGAGGGCGTAAACCTGTTCTGGTACAACCATCCATCGTCAACCACTTATCCTGCGTACAGGGTCGCGAGGGAGCTGGAGCCAGTCCCAGCTGACATTGGGCGAAAGGTGTTATGGTACAACCCTTAAATGAAATTATGAACCTGAAAATTAGCATAACATGACCTCTTTAAATTAATACATATGTTCTGAATGACTCATTTGTGTAAAATGATGCCATTCAAAGTGGAATGCAACTGGAGACATTCATGAGTGCTAATCTGTTGTCACAGATGTACCACATATTTAAAGTTAGCCTATTTTACTTTTGCTAAACACTGTGGTCAACAACAGGATTGCAGTACATTGTAGAACATAATATAACATTAGCAAAAGTCAGTGAATTGAATCAGGATTGTCAGGACAACCACAATATATATATTTAACTTTTGCTACCGTTAAAAACATGATTTGTAACATTAGCTAACATCAGTTGCATAGTCTCACTTTAAGTCCTTGATAGCCAAGAAATAGCTCCAATGAACTCTTCGTTGTTATTCATGATGGTAGCTGAATGCTAAAGCTACACCTGACTTGCTAGCTGTTAATGAATTTATAGATATCATTGGAAACGTTGACAGACATATATTCTGTTTGGCTAAAAGATAATAAATGTAAATACCTAGCATATGTCTAAGCTTTAAAAATTAATATTTTAAAGGATTATTTAGATTTGCTGGGGAATTGGATTTGAATATTGAATGTGTTGATCCACATTGGGTGTCCTTGACAAGTGACTAGTAAAAGCTCTGTCATTTGTGAATAGGTTTGTAAGTGAATGAGTCTTCTATAAGATTTAATCAGCCTATATTGTTAATTCAGAGGATTTATTATATTTGAGCACATTTATTGCTCTTTGGGTTAAAGAAAAAGAACTTCCTGAGGCACAGAATCATAGATTTGGAAAATGATGCTTCATTCGCTCCAATCTTCCACATTCACACTTGAGTATCTGGACAAGGAACGGGACATGTTGCTACTCCAAGGCAGTTGCAGTCTGTTGTCCCTAATTCATCAGAAATGTATTCAGGGTGATGCTTTTGGTGAATCAAAAAGAGAAAACTACTCTTTGCTTTCCAATTAGATGTTAACTACGTCTCTCTGTCTCATTCAGAATGAACAATGCACAATTTTTTTTCTCTGCTCATACAAAGAAAGTAAATTAAAAATGTTACTTCTTGCTCTTGGTTTAATGGGCAATTTGGAGAATCTGATTGCTTGTGCAGAAATGGCAAATACACGATAAAACCTTTGGCCCCAAGGGGCTGTGGTTCTGCCAACCTCAGTAAAGACTGATGAGTCTTTGCTTCACTGGAGAGAGGGTGGCTGAGGGGAAACAAGATAAAATAGATGGAAAGGAAGAAAGTGAAGTTCTGCTCAAGGGAAGAGGAGAGACAGAGCAACTGATGTTCATAGATTGACGTGATTATAACATTCAGGAGCAGAGATCATGACAAGGGACTTTGGGGTGTTTTGCCTCTTGACAGCATCTGCGTTGGAGGTGGAGCCATAACAGTGGGAAGGATTTTAGGGAGGCGTGTGTTTATTGAGGCGTTTCAACATAATGAGTCATAGCTAAAGAGAGCCTCATCAGAGAACAGGGAAATGGATTAAAAAGGTATCTCAGTGAGCAGTGTAGTTGCCTTGAAAGCCAAACAGATGGCTGGCTGTGGAAGAAGGAGCCTCTGAGGTCTCTATCTACAGATGGTATGTTTGCCTCCAGGGGATCTGCTTCATGCTATCAATTAGCTACTGCATGAATGAGACCAGTGGGTTTATTAAAATAATATTCGCATGTCAAAGTAAAATTCTGGCCCCTATACTGTGGTCATCCCATATGCGTCTCTCTATTTCGACACTGCATGTTCATTTCATATCCTTACATATAAATTGTCATCTCATCGCAGTTTTTATAAGCTCATCTTAATGATTCATACATATGATTCACTGAAATACTTCACTCCGGGTCATTTGAAATGGCAGCCCAGAATCTCTTTCGATCTTGGTAACTTGCGGACTACATACATTTATCCCCATTCCGCAGTCCTTCACTCAGGCTCTCTCCCTTTCTGTGTCCCATACCTCATCTGCATATGTTAGATGTCTACAGAGGAGCTAGAGGCTTATGTGAACACCCAGTTCGATGAGCTCCGCAGATTGGTGCGTCTGGAGGAGAAGAGGACCCTTCACCTGGTAGACCTCAAAGAGGCGTTCCTCACGGCATCCGCTGCTGAGAAAATTGCCGAGATCAGTGTCGAAACTGAGCGTCTGCAGGAAGAGATGGCCAACATCACAAACCAGCTGTGCCTGCTGGAACAGGCCGAGGCAGCAGGTCCTGCAGTGGTAGCACAGGCTCTCGCAGCGGCACCTGGACCAGCCCACAGAGTGCAGGTGAGAAGAACCTTCCTTCCTTGTTATCCTTTTTCTGCTTCTTCAATTGCTTTTGTTCACTCTTCATGTTTGCTTTGCATAAGCTACAGTGTCATATAATAGACTATACAGGAAGTTAAAGGTGTTGGCCTTGCTCAAATATGGCACTCTGAATGTAAGGTCTTTGTGGATGTAATTCATGGGAATTTTCATTCTTGTTACATTCTATAGTTAAGGTTTAGGGTATGTTTGAGGATTTATAAACATTTTTGCCTACGTGAATTTGTCTGACCAAGTAAACTGGATCCATTTTATTCTAGTGTTACTTTCGTCAGACAAAACTAAATGAAATATATTTGTCAACAAACTTTTTTTCCCGTGACTAAAATGAGAGGATGACGATGCGGCGACAATGTACTTAAACACTGACTGTGACTACCTTAACATGCAATATTGTTGACGAAAAATGACAAGACTAAAATGTAATTCATAAAATAAAAACATTAATAAAATCTCTCTTTCTTTTTGTCAGTATAATGAGACAAAATATTACAGGCCATATTTTCTCCCTCTAAATGTTGACTTGAACAGTGTGTTCATTCAGCAATAATTTTTTCTTCATGTGCTTTGAATGCTGGCCGACCACCTGGTGCGTGAGGAAAACATTAAGCTGATGACACACAGAGCAACTTTTAGAGCAATGGTGCTTGGCAATGTTGCCGTCAATGGTAATGAGTAAAGATTACTATTGTGATAGTAGAGATTACCAGAGTACCTATTTATACGCAAGCGATGTGGTTATAAGATTTTTGGAAAAAACACTGGTATCTGGCATATCAAGGCTAACCACCTGGGTATTGAGGTAAGTTAATGTCTCCTTTGCAATAAAAATTAGAAAAAAGCTAACATTCAAATTTTACAAAACATCTATATGTGAAATGAGTGAAATAAAGACTAAAATGATAAATATCTCTATTTTGGAGCAGATTGACCAAAATGCTAATCAAAATTATACTTATGAGATAGAAAAGACTAAAATGATGGTTAATGACTAAAACTAGACGAAAATACTTTTGATTTTCTTTTGACTAAAATACCCAGACTTTTAGTCAACTAAAAGTTGATTAAAAATATAGTATACCGTGGACTAAATATGAGTAACTACTAAATAAAACTAACAAGGACATACACACACAACTAGCCAGCAAGGAACTTAATTTACATACCAGTCTTAAAAATGAATAAAAAATGAATAAAAAACCAATGCATTTGTTCCAGAGGCCCATATTTGAGCAAACCTGACACCCTAAATGACAACATAGCGTCACATCACAAGGTCTGTGTGAAAGCAAACAGGGTCAATCTTTAATTAATTTACACTTTAAACACAGATGTCCAGTGCCAAAGTCAGCCCTGTAAAAGTGGGTGCTATTGCTCTTGTCAATAAACAATTACAAACAATTTGCCAGCCAGCACAAAGCTGTTATATAGCGGATCATGTGTAGCCACCTTCACAGTGCTTTTTTACAGCAATAAATATTGCTGTACATAGTTGTTATTCATAGTTTATAACATAGGACAGTCAGCAGTGGCACCTCGACCTTCCTTCTTGTAGCCTAACTTCCTGCTAATAAGGACTTGGTGCCTTACTTAAAGTCACCTAAGCAGGGTGGATGCTTAATGGAGGCCTGATCCTAGGCCTTCAACTTAAAGGATTATCTTTCCAATGACTGTAGCACCTTCTGCATAGTCATTTTGGCAGAATGAATATACACATAAACAAGTGCCACACAGCTTTGTTTCACATAAAAGAATGGACTGGCTGTATTTAATCGGGCATACATTATGTTCAGGTAGAAAAATGCAGTTTTCCTTTCATAAAGTCAGCTGTGTCAGGATGATACAGTTAGTTGGATGTCAATAAATACTGAGCTGTTGGCTGATGAAGCACAGACATAACTATATTTACAGTGTTTGTCAATCATGAACACAGCAGCTGGGTACGGTGTTTCTCTTCTCGACCCTTAGTCAAATTAAGGTTCTTATGCCAAATTACCGCTCGCACCTAAGCGTGTGTGCAGTTACAGTATGTTCAAGTTCAAGGAGTCTTTATTATCCCCAGGGGGGAATTCATTGTGCAGCAGTATGTGACATAAATAATACATGTTATACAAAACAACAGCCATACATCGGTAAGAAACAAAAAATGAATACATACTACACAGAAGTCCACAACTCACAGTGACTTATTAAAAAAAGCGTATAGCAGCAGGGATGAAAGAGTGTAGTTTAATACTTTTGCACATTAAGTCAACCAGAAGTGCAGGCCACGTCAATGCATTCACATTACTTCTGATTCTACTGGCCTTCACTCCCTCATTTGAAAATCCAAGAGAAGGCTTTTACTGCTTATAGATCCCAAACAAAATATCCCATTGGTCCATTTGTCACTCCGTTTACTTTAGTCACCGCAGTCCGGAAAGGAGGTTTGAGTGCTCCCTGGCAATGCTGTGATGGGACCAGGGAGGCTGCAGTAATGGTGGTAGCTGATGTGCGGATTGCTTTTGTAGCTGTGTGTGTGTGTGTGTATGGAGAGTGAGCTTGTGCAGCAATTTACTTGTGATGTATCTTTTTGTGGGTGTGTGAATACACACTGTTCAAAGTGAGTTACATCAAGTCCACCTGAACTCACCTTTTATCTTCGGTGCAACATTAAATGTGTAGAGCCTCATGGATCCAGAGAGCAACTGACTCAACCCTCAGTTCTCCTACTTGCTCACTTACTCTACCGCTGTAAAGCGAATTTCATATTCGCCTCGCTTTACTCGTGCAAGTTTGACCGCAGGACATTGAGTGTTCACACACACACACAACGTGTTTTAAGCGAATAGACACAGCCCACGAATACTACTTCTATATGAACCCAAAGTAAACCTTTTGCTGTGATTTAATTGCAAAAAAACGTATCAAACTGATGCCGAAATAACTACAACAGGATGCCGTTCTATTTTTTTCACTCAAGTTGAAAAATTTTAACTCGCGCAAACCAGCAAATTCATGTGAATTTGCGTCTTTGCATGTAACCAAGCCGCCCAAAACGCTGGATTCGCTTACGGTGTGAATGCACCTTAAGTTTATCGGCCTCAAAGTATATGATTACAGATGGCACATTGAACTACAATAATTTCACTTGCTTCTTTACTGCAGTTCTGTTATGTAAGGTGCTCCTTCACTATGACAGTAGGGCTGAAACAATACCTTTTTTGATTAATCTACAAATGATTGATTATGAAGTTACAGTAATTGTTTAAAACGTCACGAGCTTAGTGATTGTCTTAACAGTCAAATGTCATGATTGAAAAAGATTTCATTTTGTGTTGATCTACTAGTACCATTAATCTGTTCCAGCATTATAGCCCACTACCAGCAAAGCTGTAGTAGTGCATCGTCTATAATCATTCTTATTTCAAAAATCCTGTACTGTTGTGAGTCAGTATTTGGGATTTGAAATCCATGAAGCCATGATATAAGCTTGAGAATAGAAAGATAAATAGACTGCACTGAGGGAAAAAAAAAAAAAGCTGTTACCTTCAGCTTTGTTTGAATGAAAATACATAGAAATGGGTTGACCCCGTTTTGTTTATTTCTCCTCCTGTAAAGCACAGTCTAATCCTGTTTGCCAGAAAGCTACAGTGATTGCCTCCAGCACTTTTTGGGTGTATAGATTGCAACTTTAAGGAAAGAAAGACTATCAGCTTCAGAGTCAAGTCAGACACCACTGCTGCTTTGTAAGAATATCACATACTGCAGCCATGTTGACAGCAAGCCTGTGCAATGGAGCAACTATGTTGTAAAATATTTCTTACCTGCATAAAACCTGTCCTTTAAACTGTTCCCCAAAGAATAGTCCACATAATTGAGGTGAATCTTTTTGCTTAAGGTTGGACAAACAAATTATAACTGGTTCTGTTAATCTTTTATTGCAAGCACAGGGTCACATAGGTGTAGAGACACATGCATACAATAAAGAGCGTTTGCAGCGATGAAAAAAATTCTGAAAATTGATCAGTGGGAGAATATATTGTGTGTCTCAGTCTGAGTCCATTTATTATCAAATTCTCAGTCTCCGCATTTTTATGAAAAAGTGCCAGTAGGTACTCATTCGTACAGCCAGTGTGTTTACATTCCTTAATGGCTGTAGTAATTAAAAATTTAATGTCACTGGGCAGGAAGTGATCTTTCTGGTACAAGCACAGAAAGATTCTTGTCATCTAAAACATTGATACAGAGCGCAAAGTGACTCAACACACTAAGTCAGAGGGCAGATGGTGCATGCATGTAATATCTCTCTCTCCCTCCCTCTCTCTCTCTCTCTCTCTCTCTCTCTTATGCTACAATAGGTGACAAAAGAAATGCATGGAATCCACAGACATGTTCCTATGAGCCGGTGCATGTCAGTCCACTTATGTCTGCATCACCCTCTTTATTGTGCAACTGTTAGGCCTCATTTTCACACGTATGACTGAATAGATAGTGTTTAAGCTGTAAAGGACTCCTGGCATGAAAACAAAGCCAAGATGCCTCATTAGCCAAGCACTGGAAGTCTGCATTAGTGACCCAACCCTGAGTCAGCCGTGACCCAGGTCACAGTGAACTGGCTGATTTAAGACAATGCAGTCTCCCCCCCCATAGCTCAAAATAATAAGCGTGTTGTCAAGGATCCCCCCCCCTCCCTCCCCCATGCAGTTTAATATATAATGCATAATAGTTTAAAAACTATTGAAAAACAAAACGTGATTTATAATTCATCATGTGGACGGATTTCAAATCTCCATGGGATTACCAATGAAACCTTGAGACTTTTCACTCATTTCATGATAAACGTTTTTCTACATTTTGAATGTGTATAAGAGGAAGAAAAAAACACAAAAAAAACACAACACTTTGGCTATCCATTTTGTGGGGTAGAATTGTTCTCCTGTATTTTTGATTTAACAGGTTAAATAAAGAAGGTTTTGCTAGGATTAACTTCCAGCCAAGAGGAAGACATGACAGTAATCTTACACAAGTTGCTAATACACATGATATATCACCTGGCAAGACATTTTATACTAGTTATTAAGTCAAACACAGGAGAGAAAACTGTTTAAATTAGAGTTAGAAAATTGATCACCAGAATAAAACATTTCTCACTTGCCTCGCAGGTGTTACGTCCCAAGGTCTAGGGGTTTCCTGGATACAACATAAAGCAATGCCAGAACACAGGAAATACAATTTAGTAGTTTTTATTAATGTCAGATGAACAGTGCCCAAAACAACCACCACTTTTAGAAACTTAACAAAAAGTAAAGACGACAAAGCTCTAAACTAGGCTTCCAATTCCAAAAACAGGATAAAAAAAAAAAAGGTGCCACAACAAAGAAATCTGTATATAACAAACAAAATGGCTAAAGCCAACAAAACAAGGTTGTCAACAAGTAAGTTAAGCTATTCAAAGTTTAGTGTGTTCACTACACAGGTTCACTTACAAAGTCTCGTATGAGCACAACAGTTCTGTACTCACAACAAACACAGGCTCAGGTGAGGAATGGCAGAGAGAGAGGAGGGGAGTTCTTGTCAGAGTTCCTGTCATCCAGCTGACCAATCAGTAGGCAGCAATTAGCTCTGCAGGACCAATCCAGTGTGCCCACCTGTTCTCCATTACCTGCACGCACGCACGCGCACACACACACACACACACACACACACACACACACACACCACACACACACACACACACACACACACACACACACACACACACACAGGCGGTGTACCTGTGGAGGTAGAGCGGGTTGGCCGTTAATCGGAAGGTCGGCGGTTCAATCCCTGGCTCCCCCTGGTTGCGTGTCGAAGTGTCCTTGGGCAAGATACTGAACCCCGATTTGCCCCTGGCGGCTGTTCCGCCAGTGTATGAATGTGTGTGAATGTTAGTTTCCGTTTGAGCACTCAGTGTATGAATGTGTGTGACTGGTGAATGCAGATGTACTGTAAAAGCGCTTTGAGTGGTCGAAAAGACTAGAAAGGCGCTATACAAGTACGGAGCATTTACACAAACACACTCTAAGGGAGGAGAACAGCTGGCAGTGCAGGGTGAGATAAACTATTAACAAAATATGACCCCAGGGTCATAACACAGGGTTTCGTTATATTTATGACTGACCTAATGAAATGTCAAATGACGTAAGCTTTAATTTTAGAGGAAAGTATGCCTAGAAAAAATTGAGGTGGGATTATTCTGGATACTAATTTAGCATAAATAAATTCTAAACAGCAGACAGATTCTTTTTTGGAACAGCATACTGTTGAAATAAAGCTTGGTGCTTCATTCCATGAAGTTGATATTGTTTTTAAATTAAGAGTGGTGCAGCTGCAGGTTGCATCTTTTGATAACAAACACACCAAGTCCAGGTTAATCTTAGCTTTGAGAGACCAGTTTTTGTATATGCACATATTGCTTGAATTGCTAAAGGCCATGTGAATTATATAGGAAATGTTGAATCTGCTGTTATTCAACCCTGAAGGTGTGATTTTTCTCTATACTGTTGGTACGGTAACTGTAATAATTACAGTTGGAACAAACCTCTATAGCCTTTAGCTTCTTTCTCACATCATATTTATTTTAATTTTGTGGCATTGGCACTAAAAACAACTCTTTAATTGGACCAAATTAAATCAAAACACAACTGAGACTATAGTAATATTCCACTTTTTTTGTCTTAATGTAATGCTATCAAAGAACTACCATGCACAATATTAACGCAACACTTCTTAACATAGATCAACATCAGGAAAATGAACTGGTGTGGAATGCAGCCAAGTTGAAACCAGACAATCAGTAACAAAGTGCTTTTAACATTTAGCATAGCACAGCATCTGACTCTATTTGATCACCAGGAATGACTGCCAATGTATTATCAGGACATCAAAGGCAAAACATGGTAGTTGAATAAGTTTATTGTTGATTTTCACCTCTTCAGGGGAATCATTGAAGTTGAAAAACTAATACAATGCAAGTCAAATTAATGCAAGTTATGTTAATATGCAAATGTGTAGCTATTACTCACTTAATAGTTTGACCCCTTGATTAATGATATCTGCGGTCCACTTATTAGCTTTTTGTGTTTTTAATGCACAGTCAGGTATATTTAAAAAAAAACAACAGTGGACAAAAGTTTTTCAACTTTAATTTAAAGAAGACTTGTGTATGTCGTTTTCTTTTTGGGTGTCTTAAAACCTGCCACGGTTAGCTGTCAACTAATGGTAGGTGATTTAACCAACCAACCACAGGAGAAACTGAAAGAAGTTAGCAAATGTTTACTTTTTGCAGAGGCAGCCAGTCAAGAGCTTCTTTGGTGAATGATTTAACAAATTGACTTTTGCCTCTATGGAAGTGTTTGACAAGGTAAGCTAAGAAAAAATCCAATATTCCAATCTTTGAAACCATGTATTTGTCCAGATCGAAAGATAATTAAATTTAAAGCCAAATCTTAGTCAGTGAGGCAGACAGTCAGTCAGTGCTCCGCAGCCTCCACTCATCAGCCACTGCCTTCAAGAAGCCGTTAGTTACACAGTGTCAAAATCCCTTTCTAGTCAAGGTCTAGTACTACAGTAAAATCAGTGCTGAGGATGAATATTAACAACAAAGTAACAAAAGAGGCCATCTCATGCACATGGTCCTTTGGACTGAAAATAAACCAAATGAGATCAGGGATGGTATAGTAAGTAGTTTTGCTGTAGTACATGACAGCCATTTCAAGTGTGGTGCATGCATACTGGAGCTGTGTGTTAGACGTGATAAATACTAGGGTAGATACATAGCAATAATTTAAATGTTACGGGTAAGCCTTGTGAAATAATGCATTTATAGCTTCTGGAAATTGACAGAATTTGAGATGTGATTCAATTTTTCATTCGTCTCATGAATAAATCTTTTGCGTGCAATGTTTGTGTAGCAGTCACATACTGGCAGTCAACGAATCACGTCCATCATTTTGACATGGAAAAATGTTTTAATACCCAATCCAAATTAAACAGAAAAGCCATCATGTGAATAATGTTTGCAGCTCACCTGGTGCTTTGTTCCAGACTGCCCATTTAAAAGCTTATAAATACACATGAGCACAACTGCTGGATGAAAGTGAAAATTAATTGGTCAGATTTAGAGGCATACCAGCTGTGGACCAAGTTCATGTAAATTATGTTGTTTACCTTTTATTTGTTATCCACACCACCTGTGCAAAGATTTTAAATATGTTTTGTTCTCTCTCTCTCTCTCTCTCTGTCTCTCTCTCTCTCTCTCTCTCTCTCTCTCTCTCTCTCTCTCTCTCTCTCTCTCTCTCTCTCTCTCTCTCTCTCTCTGTTGTTTTCAGCACGGCATTGAGGCCAGGCCAAGGTAAGACTGCCACTTTGATTCATGTTCACCTTTTCTTAACAGGATAGTTTAGCAGGCACTAAGGACACTTCAAAGGCTCCTCACCCGGGTCCTTGTGCCATCAACCAGACTGATAAGAATTCATCCTGCATAATAGCACACATCCCTCTAAAAAACGTCAACCTTTTTATTGTCTCACTCAAACAACTCACAAACTCACCACGGACACATAAACCCTCCAATGAGTCCAAACCATATCTGGTCATATGCGAGTCACGTCGGTGCCCCAGCAAGGCAATTAGTAGCTCTCATCTGTGTGTGCCCACAGGAATCAGAAAAGGTGATGATGTGCCTGGTCCAATAAGAGGGCCATGGATAGTGTTTGACAGGCTGCAGGGGTGTGTGTGTTTATATGTGTGCATAATGTATGTGTGCACTTGTATTAAGACAAGCTGTTGTATCATTAGTGGGGTCAAGTCTTGTCCTCTGATACAGCATTGTATTTACATTTCTACTATCCCATAGATGATTATGCTTGTCTGAGAAACTTGTCTGGACAGAAACAGCCATATTATTTTTCAGCTGCTATTACACTTTGTTTGTGTATTCTTTTTTATGCCTGGACTACACCTTTCAGCTTTATCTTTGTCAGACAGTCTGCAATGGATAGTCCTCTACCCAGTCTCACACTTATTGATCTGTTGACACCAACACCTCTCTGCCTCCTTTACCCTGAGCAGGAGTGCTCCTAGCACCACCTGCTGTCACTGCCTCCCCTCCTGGCTGTCTCTCTGGTCTTTCATCTCAAAGTACTCCTCCCCTCTGCAGACACACTTAGGCCCCATCCATGCTACTGCTTTTTTGTTTTAAAAAGGAGCCCTTTTGCTGCGTTTGTGCCTCCCGTCCAGACTAAAACAGCAAAAATGAAGACTCTCTGATTGGGTCTCACAAGTCATGTAAAGTAGAAACACAATGCTATGGACAGAGTTTTTGACAGGGTATTTTTATTAAAATATTTTGTACTGTGCAAATAACACTTATAGCCTACACTTGTAGTGTGTATGTCACTGTATTTACCTTACGACGATTCCCAGTCTGTTTTCCGCCGTCACAGCCACTTTTATCTCCTGTGTTCCTTACAGTAACAGTCCCAGCTCGTTATTAAAATCTGGTGTGGTTCTTTGTCTGTAGTATTTTATTCTTTTGTCAAATCTTCTGTATCTACAGAACAGACCAACTGCTTTATGTTTACACCCGCACGCGCATGTCCAGTGTACGGCCACTAGATGTGCATTTTCAGTCATTTTAGTAGAGACGGAGATCAACTGTGATACGCAGCTAAAAAGCTGGTGTGGCCAGACATCATATTCGTTTTAATTCTCCGTTTTGAAGCTAAAACGGAGTAGTGTAGATGGGGCCTCATATACACACATACACAGATTCAGACACCTTCAGCAAATGCCAGCACATCTTTCTTAAAAGAAAAGAACCTTATTTTCTGTGAGACTGAATTTAAAATGAAGGCTGAATAAGAAAATAGCCCTCTGTTCCACAAAATACAATTTTGATGGACAACAGTCTTGTTTTTCTGCAAACAGAAATTACATTTTTAATTTCACTTTGTAGTATTGATATTGTTTGTGGGAAATGTTGTGTATTTCCTCTCTGGAGTCTAATGTACCTTGCCTTTTTAATAAGCAAAGAAAGTCATGCCTGTGGTTTGCGCACGGTGCCAACATGTAATATGCTATTGATTGGTCAGCCAGTATTATGACCCCTAAGCGCTGGAGCAGATGGCAGCAAGCTTGGACCCATGGGTGAGATGAAGCTAATAGTTTGCCCTTGGTCAAGGCTAAACTCTACATCTCATACACACACACACACACACACACACACACACACACACACACACACACACACACACACAAACCCTGATATAATTACTCCCAAAGTCCCCCATATTGCCCTAAAATGCAGTGGGTGCAGAATCAACTGTGGCTAGTGGAAAACGACACACATTTTGTAGCAAAGTACTAGGAGATAGGAAGTTTTTAAGAGGTTAGTAGAAAAACTTTTATTTTTAGATTCTGGACAATTTCATGTGCAAGTTTACAGTATCTCAAAAGTGAGTACACCCCTCACATTTTTGTAAATATTTTATTATATCATTTCATATGACAACACTGAAGAAGTGACACTTTGCTACAATATAATATAGTGAGTGTACAGCTTGTATAACAGTGTAAATTTGCTGTCCCCTCAAAATAACACATCACACAGCCATTAATGTCTAAACCCCTGGCAACAAAAGTGAGTACACCCCTAAGTGAAAATATCCAAACTGGGCCCAATTAGCCGTTTTCCCTCCTCAGTGTGTATGTGACTTGTAAGTGCTACAAGGTCTCAGGTGTGAATGGGGAGCAGGTGTGTTAAATTTGGTGTTATCGCTCTCACACTCCCTCATACGGGTCACTGGAAGTTCAACATGGCACCTCATGGCAAAGAACTCTCTGAGGATCTAACTAAAAATAATTGCTCTACATAAAGATGACCTAGGCTATAAGAAGATTGCCAAGACCCTGAAACTGAGCTGCAGCACGGTGGCCAAGACCATACAGCGGTTCAACAGGACAGGTTCCACTCAGAACAGGGCTCGCCATGGTCGACCAAAGAAGTTGAGTGCACGTGTTCAGCGTCATATCCAGAGGTTGTCTTTAGGAAATAGATGTATGAGTGCTGCCAGCATTGCTGCAGAGGTTAAAGGGGTGGGAGCCTGTCAGTGCTCAGACCATACGCCGCACACTGCATCAAATTGGTCTGCATGGCTGTTGTCCCAGAAGTAAGCCTCTTCTAAAGATGATGCACAAGAAAGCCCGCAAACAGTTTGCTGAAGACAAGCAGACTAAGGACATGGATAACTGGAACCATGTCCTGTGGACTGATGAGACCAAGATAAATGTATTTGGTTCAGATGCTGTCAAGAGTGTGTGGCAGCAACCAGCTGAGGAGTACAAAGACAAGTGTGTCCTGCCTACAGTCAAGTATGGTGGTGGGAGTGTCATGGTTCTGGGGCTGCATGGAGGTTAGCCTGTGAACCGGCCAAGCATGTCTCCAGACCTAAACCCTTTTGATACAAAATATTGACACTTTGGGCCCAATTTGGACATTTTTACTTAGGGGTGTGCTCACTTTTGTTGCCAGGGGTTTAGAGATTAATGGCTGTATGATGTGTTATTTTGAGGGGACAGCAAATTTACACTGTTATACAAGCTGTACACTTGTTACTTTACATTGTAGCAAAGTCTCATTTCTTCAGTGTTGTCACATGAAAAGATATAATAAAATATTTACAAAAATGTGAGGGGTGTACTACTTTTGTGAGATACTGTATTAAAGTGGTTGAGCGATAGAGACTGGACATCTTAAAGTTTTAAGGTGAAACAGAGGGTGAACTGGTGAAAAAGAGATGAAGTGAAATTGCTGGAGGGAGAAAGAAGGAGAGAGATTTTGCAGGATCAAGCAAGGAGTGGATGTTTAGGGTTATGTGCAACAGGATCCCGACAGCAAATTGATTATGGAGCAGGAACACTAATCCGCTGTCTGAGCCCCATATCGCTGCTGTAGACAGAGCATCCCCACAGGACCACAATCCTGCACCCACCCACATCTTTCCTGGAATTCCTCATCAGTACAATCCCCCGCCTTTCCTCAAGCCTCTTAACATAGGTACTCCATGCCTGCCAAGATTTGTCCTCCTCTGAATATAAACCTTGCTTCACCCCCCCAGGCCAACCTTCTCACTGCTGCTTATAATGTGATGCATTTCAAATTGTGCTTGTGTTCCTTGGCTTTGACGCGCTCCCTTGCAACCCATGTCCACATCCACATGTTTGTGCGTATGTTTGTCTTGTGTGCATTTGCTAATAGGCAAATAAAAACAATATTTATCATCTGGATCTAATCTAACTGTTGCAATCTCTTTTATAAATCATGTTAGTGTGTGTATGGGTGTGTATACATGCATGTAATAATGTGCCCAAAGGTATGAACATATAGGTTATGCTATATATTTCTGGAATCCCTTTCACACCACTTATTTGCTTTCACTTTTTGCTTTCTGAGCCCTCTGTGATCATATAGGGTCGTCATACATCAGGAGGCACCATGCCACTGATCAGTAGGGGAGAGGAGAGTTTCTCTGACTGTCTTGTGTGTGTGTGTGTGTGTGTGTGTGTGTGTGTGTGTCTACACACACACACACACCACACACACACACACACACACACACTCACACAAAGAAAGGATAAGGAGTAAGGGCTTATTGCTGCAGTATTGCTTTAATTCCAGAAAGCCACTTTTATGTTATCTCCTGAGATACATGCTTAAGAAAGAGATAGATGCAAAGACCGTGAGACAGTCAATGAGAGGAAATGAGATGTACACTAAGGAATTCCACTCGTTAGACCTAAATTTACTGTTCTGTTGGGACTTATTTTAAATGTATTTAAGTATTCGTGTAGAGGCATTTCTTTGTCCTTTGGCTTCTCCTACTAAAAGTTTTTAGAT
This sequence comes from Micropterus salmoides, assembly GCF_014851395.1. Classification (NCBI taxonomy): domain Eukaryota; kingdom Metazoa; phylum Chordata; class Actinopteri; order Centrarchiformes; family Centrarchidae; genus Micropterus; species Micropterus salmoides. Next base: position 24,429,274 of record NW_024044570.1, read on the forward strand.
TGTGAGTTTTGGATGTCTGACCACCAATAAGGAGTCAAAGGAGTATTACAGTGTTTTTCACCCTTATCTATGTATGATTTTAACAAAATGAGTCACAATCAATTATAGTCCAAAGCAGAGACTTTTATAGAGGAGACACACCACTCAATCACATCCTGAATACAACTCTATGGGAAAAGCCTGTAACTGTAAAGAGGGCGATTATCCCGCCCCTCCCGCTAGAAAGCCAACCGTCTGCTTTTAACAGCCAAAGCGGGAAACATATTTCAGCCAATCGTGTGGTTCCACTGACATTTGGGTGTGTTTTACTTCGAGTGTGCATGGTGCGTGGTAGTAGTGACGCATGCGTAGTAGCAGTATAACCAGTCGGGAAAAATGCTTTTTAAACCTTATTTTGGGGCAAAGTCATCCAACTTTTTCAGCGACTTTTATTAGATTTTACTGCTGATTCTATTTATGTAGTTTTTATGTCCAGGTGACCAGTATAAGTGCAGTTCTGGCTCACTCCCCATTCATTCAGATAGAAGCCTGGTGTTGTTAGTCCGAAATAGCTACCCGGAGGCGTTGTGAAGATGGGTGCCAAGTGGAATGACTTGCCTATGAGGACTTTGTCCATAGTCAGTTCTCTGATTCACTAAGTCACCGAATTACCTCTAGTTGTCTTTTAAGCGACATACTCGTACAAACATTAAAGCTTATAGCTGTTCTTCCCTACCACGTAATCAAGCCACAAACATCGTGTAATTGTTGCCACTCTGATGCATTTATTTCTGATGCACTTGTAAAGATCGATGTTTTGGTTTATCTTCAGCCTTTGCAGAAACATCAGTCTTTTTAAGTTGAAATAAATGCTTCAGAGTGAGGGGCGTATACAGCATTCCAGTCTCTTCCAGTTTCTCTTTTTGTTATTTGTGTCTGCCAGTGAGCCAGCACATTACTGGAATATGTGTGTGCTCCCTCAGTTTTTAATTTAAATGTCAACAGTTTGGCTAATGTTAACATGCTAACAGTTGTGTCAGATATGTATGTGCTTGCCTGATAAAAATGCAGTGTATATGCCAGATATATTAGCCTACAGAAACACTTTTTCACTTCCCCCGGTACTGTTGCTGCCATTAATTTCGTCACTGACACACATGGAGTTGGTGCGTGATGTCTGTACAGTGTATTGGCTGTTTATTTAAAGCACTGCTATCAACAGAATTCTAGTCATTTTTGTAAAAAACAGCTAACAGAAGCTCATTTATTTAAAGTTGCTTAGCCGTTATTTTGACCCTTTCCAATAGTGACTCAAATTAATGCTTGTTCCAATGCAAATGTTAGCATGTTGAAATATTAGCCTTGTAAAAAAAATATAATTGAGTTAATTGGGTTTATAGCTGCCTGTCATTGAAGCTGCATTTGTGAACCATAGCTATTAGATCTAGTGTTCACGTATCACAGGAACAGTCAGAACATTAAACCCTGACTGTCTCTGATGTTTTGGCTTCTCTGTCACTACTGGTGGAATTTGGGTTATTTATATAAATGTAGATAACAGTCGGGGTTGGTATAGCTTAAGCAATAAAAGCCTTTAAGGTCTTGTCGGTGATGCAGCTGGCTGTTTTCTTTGTCTCCCATGGTCAGTGGTGGAAGAAGTACAGATACCACCTAAAATATTTTACTCAAGTAAAAGTCATCCAGTATAAACCTACTCAAGTAAAAGTACAAAGTAGTACACATTCAAATCTATTGATCTTACAAAAAGCTCACTCAAGACAGGTTTGAATACAGCAGTGTAAGTTATAGTGAATCACAATAAGGATAAATGAGTCGCAAGAGGACAAGTGGATATTTCTTATATGTTGTATTGCTCTGCTGTTGTGGTAGTATCACTTTCAAACCGTCTGACAGATGCAGAACCCCATTTGGGACTTTGGGTATGTTAAGATGAGACAAGGAGGTGGAAACCAAAACTAACTGAAACACTTCTCAGTTCACAATCTCACCAAAAATCTACACGTTAACTTCAGCACCTCTCATAAAGTGCAGCTCACAGTCCCAAACAGAGCAAAGTTGGCTTCTGTTTTTAGATGTTTACATTGCAAAACTCTGCAGTTAAGTTAGCACTCGGTCACAAACCCGCAGTGCGAAAACAGAGCCGGTTTGCTGTACTCACAGCTGACTCCACAATGCTCTCACTATAATCTTCCCTCTGTAAAAAGTCTGAATAGAAACCTCTTCTAGAAAAATTCAGTGCTGGTTTGAATGGACCTCTGCGCGCTAACTCAGTCCTCATGAAGTCTATTAAAACTGGGGGCTAATCTGCTGGTTCATTTGATGGAACAGCAACTGTTCCATTAGGGTTTGAGCTGCTTGTATCTGTTGATGGCTGTACATCTCTGGCTGTGCTTGTACGGGCTGAGGCTGTTTGTACTTCACCTGGGTCTGTCTGGAGACCTGCTAAAGATGTCTGGACTGGGTCTGTGCTGGTACTGGCTAAGGCTGGATGTGGATCAGCTGTGCTTGTACTGGCTGACTCTCTGGAGTCTGTTCTTGTACTGGCTAATGATCCAGCATCTACTCTACTGACAAACTAAAGCATAGCCCTGTAAATTATAGATATTTTTAATATATTAATGTTATCAGCTGCATCAGGCCCATTCAAACTGGCTCCTCCAGGTTTCCTTCAGTACATTTTCAAATGTAAAAAACTATTTATAAAATGACTTTCTGAATATGTGATGCTTATTATTTAATGAGATGTGCATCCATATTGCCCAGTCAGCCCTGCTAATCAACATTTTAATAGTCAATGTGAATCCACTGCTTCCCATCATGCATTAGTCCAGAGTTGTAACTAAACGTCACTGTCTTGTTTTTAAATGATGTATGAGGAGTGCCATGATCACATCCTGTCTGGACTGGTCCCACAGATGTTTCATGCGGGAATGCGCAAGTTTACTTTCGTATACACGCATATGAACGCATTTCCACGTGCAATCGTCATCTTTTTCCGAGCTACAGTTTATAAACACCGTGGCCCGTCAGCGTTTATCAAACGTAATAAAGAGTTGTCTTTCACTAACATTGTTCAGACACAGTCTGGCAAGCTACCAAGACACAGACAGACAAGAGCGGTGCTGCTCAGCTGGTTAGCAGGACAGACAGACAAAGAAAGATTCACTGCACCTGCACATTAGGCTAATTGTGATCTACATCCGACTATAAGAGGAGAGAACACGTGTTTACCTGACTGCTGTTCCTGCACTTCACTGTCATTGAGTTTTTTCTCTTCTCATGCCTAGAAGGATAGTCCCTCTTCATCCTCTCATCAAAGTTTTAAACATTCATGTTCACCTTTGACAGGAAAGAGAGGCGGGGCCGTCTAGTGCTGGATTATCACTGCGTATGCCAGTGTCGCATCAGCTGGCTGAAGTTGATTCGCACTGAGTCGGCTTTATCAGTTTTACATTAGTTTTTCAGTGCTGCTCCACTCAGGTGCGCTGCAAAGGCTACTAATACCGATGTAACAAGGTCTCATGCAGAATGTAATGGAGTAAAAATATATGGCTTGGAAATGTAGCAAAGTGAAAGTAGGATCAACTGAAAATACTCAACTAACAGTAAAGTACAGATACCGAAAAACTACTTAAGTACAGGCCAGTGAGTTCGCCTCTCCAAACTCATTGGCCTCACTGGTACTGTGTATTCTTGGTTTCAATCCTGTCTCACCAACAGGCAACAATACATCCCCCTTAAGGGCATCTGCTCTGAATTGGCGCCAGTCTCACACGGCGTGCCTCAAGGATTAGTGCTTGGCCCACTACTATTTAATATCTACATGCTACCTCTTGGGATGATCATCCGGAAACATGGACTATACTTCCACTGCTATGCCGATGACACCCAGCTCTACATCAGCACTAAACCTCTCACTCCCCTTCCACCAGTGTTGATTTGCAATTGCCTGAAGGAAATAAAGAACTGGATGGACAGTAACCTCCTCAAACTGAACAAAAACAAAACAGAACTCATGGTGTTTGCCCCGCAGTCACTTCTCAAAAAGGTTGGTGACATCACACTGGATGTGGATGGCCGCTCAATCTCTGCATTCCCTGAAGTACACAAGATTCCGACAGTGCCTCTCCAACTCTGTAGCTGAGACCCTCATCCATCATCACCTCCTGACTTGACTACTATAACAGTATCCTGTTCGGTCTGCCCAGCAAGGCTACTGACAGACTCCAGTATGCACAGAACTCTGCAGCTAGGATGCTCACCCACACAAAACATGGACTGCACATCACTCCCATCCTTAAGAAGCTTCACTGGCTGGCAGTTAAGTCCCGGATCAAATATAAAATCCTCCTCCTGATGTACAAATCTCTCCATGGACTTGCACCTCAGTACCTCACAGATCTACTCCATCACTACACTCAGGCACGGTCCCTGCGGTCCTCTGACAAGGACCTGCTCGCTGTCCCTAATTCCAGGCTCTGGACATTTGGTGACAGAGCCTTCTGTGTTGGTGCACCTTCACCCTGGAACAAGCTTCCTCTTGCCATCCGCTCTGCCTCCTCTCTATGTACTGTACCTTTAAAAACCATCTTAAAACACACCTCTTCACTGAGGCCTATGAGCTTTAATCCCACCCCCTCCTTGTTTGTTAAGCATCCTTGGGTTTGTGAAAGGCGCTATATAAATCAAAGTTATTATTATTATTACTTCATTACTTTCCACTACTGCCCACGGTGAGGCTTTCCTTGTGTCTTTGTGTCCTGTCATTCTGAGCATATAAAGAATAGCAATGAAAGTGAGAAGCCTTAAAAAAGAGACTTGAGACCTGAGAAACCAGACATAAACTGTTTAACACTTGTTAGCTGTCATCGATTGGGTGGTTTCTCACAACTTTCTCTCATGTGTTCCATGCGCTTTTCTTGTACCCATTAACACTCTCGTCTTTTGTGAAGTGCAGATTATTTTATTCTCATGGCGGATAGAAAGCTCTTAATGACCATGCATCATCTTTTGAAAATGGTGCAAGAAGAAATGATTTTATAATTCTATAACTTGAATTGTTCATTATCGTCAGTCAAACTACTGGATGAGTCGATACAGAGGAATGAAATAACTAGAGTGGAGTACATGTGGATTGTAACGGGCATGTCTGTTTGGGCGTATCACACTCACACACTTTGCACACAGATCCTGCTTGATATTCTTTTGAAACCTGTTTGTCTGTATAAGGTTTGTTTTATTGAAATAGTTAGAAATTATTAGGTTGAAGAGGGAAGAAATAAGAAATCAGAGTGAACTCTGTGAAAACACAGGGCTTACTGTATAAAAATATGTCAGCCGGAAGGAAGAACGAGAAAATGATATCTGGGAGAAGGGTTTAAAAAAAATTGGTAATGCATACATAACAAATGAAGGGATAAAAAGACAACAAATCAAGGAAAGTGGGAGCTTTGGCAGAAACTGTATCTGATCTCCTAAACAAAAAAAAAAACACACTAAAACTCAGTAACTTACATTATAACAGACATGGTTTGTTTTTGAGCTCAGCTTCAGTCTAATCCACTTCATGATCAGTAAATCTATAAGAAAAAAAATCCCATCTGAATTATGAAAAAAGTTAAAGCTTTGCGACATGTGGTGAGTTTGCTTAGCATGAGCAATGAGGGCCATCTGAGCATATAAATCACACAGTGTAATCACACTAAAATGGTAAAGCCCCCCCCCCCCACCCCACCCCCATTCATTGCTCCAATCATTGACGTCTTTACTGTTTTTCAGGAGCTCACTTTATCATGCATGCACAAACACACTCTTTCTTCACTCTGTAAACAACCTCTCTGACTGACATAGGTATATAATCTTATTTTCTTTGTTAATAGTGTAAATCTGGGGAAAATATGTTATTAATGATCTTCTACTTAGTTACAATTGATCGATTATTATTTTATGAATGTACCTACTTTTTCTTACTCTGGCACCATTTACCTTCACCAATCCAACAGCTCCAACATGTTAATTTAACGTGGAGTCACTTGTTACCAACATCACATATCACCACTTGATTCTTGAATGGAAGTTTGTTGTGTCCTTCATTCAGGAAATTGTCATTATAATCTTAACAGTGGGATAGGAACCAGCAGTCATAATTAGCACACATTGTGAGAGGTCTTTTTCTGCCCTGTGGAGGCTCAAGTGGTTCCTGGTTTCCAGCGCGTAACTAACTTAGCTAAAACATGCAACAGATCCGTTTTAAAATTTTACTTGTAATCTGCCATCAATGCGTGCTTGCGTGCTTGGCGACAGAGGAGAGCAATGGCAAAGCGCTGACTCTGTCTCACTGTGAGAAGGCTGTACACCTCCCTCAGTCATGGTGTATGTTCCCATGAACACACAAACCAAGGAAAAGACAGGGAAGCGGGGCGGGCACTTTGGGACACAGTCTTATCTGTCTGTCTGAGCTCCTTGCCCTTCACTGGGTCAAATAGATGAGTTGAGTGAAGCATAGGGGGGTGTCAGGGGAGCGTGGCCAGAGGACACAGAACAGAGCCCAGAGATGAAGGCATGGAGGGACGGAGCTGCATTTCCTCCAATGCAAAATTTATAGCTCTTCCCATAGGGAGCCACTACAGGCCCTCTCAACTTTATAACATTCTGTGTAGGTTTGTGTGTGTGTGTGTGTGTCAGCATACCCTCAGCTTACAATATTTCAGCTAGATACATATGTCTGTTTTCCTGTGTATGTGTGTGTGTAAGCCACAGCTGCTTGCTATGACTGTACTAAGTCCTCTTCATTAATATACTCTCTTTCTCTATGTGTGTTGCCTGGATCTGCCTTATTCTCTCTCTCTCTCTCTCTCTCTCGGCCATCACCATTCTACAGGAGGGGTAGATCTGAGTTCCCAAATGAATGCAAAGCACACACAAACCAAACTGACAAATACAGAGACATGCATTTAGATGACAAGAGACTATAAGCATGCATAATTCATGCCACATGCGCAATGCTCCTCCATTTTTTTAAAAATGTCATTCATTTGTGTTTGTGTGTGTGTGTGTGTGTGTGTGAGTGTCAATGTGAATGCACATTTGTGTGGGTTGGTGGGCACACGGATACTGCCGGCACCAGCATGACTCACTTCAAACAGTTTTTGGAAATGTAGGGAGAGTGTGTGCAGAGGTGTCAAGGGGACAAGTGTGTGTGTGTGTGTGTGTCTGTCTGTGTGTGTGTGTTAACTGTGTCTTTTGTGATGACTAATGGTAGTTATTTGTTTCTCCTGAAACTTTTCCTGAATACAAATGAGGTAATTTTCCTACAAGAAAACGCCTCTGATTTAGAGTTGGGGTTGCTTTAGTACCACACGTCTATTTCACTTGTGCGCGCCTAAAACCTTCCAGCCCAGTACAATAGTTCAAAGAGCAAGTTGGGAAATGGAAGCTGTCTAATTGAATATCCTGTGAAAGTGGCAAGTATGAATCGTGACTGTTTAGTGCCTGTCAAAATGCAAAAGAGACTGGACAGTTGGAATGTATTTTTGTGAAATAGACATGACAGGTATGAATGTATTTTCAGACAGAAACTGATCCTTTTGATATCAGATACGACTCTCAGTGGGGATTGCCACCTGATAAGTTTGATCTTCAGGATTTTGAAATTCACCAGAACTAAAGCAGCACTGCTACTGGATTTTTTAGTTGTTGATTTCCTACAGTATACACCGGTGAGGGCCAGGGACACAGTGTATAGAGCTTTGACCGGGGCTTTAAGAGTGCTTCTAGTATTGATCTACTGTGTAGATGGATACGAGAGCTCTGGTGAGTGCTGCGTGTGTTGTTTTTGATACTAGGGAGCAAAAAGTCGACGGCAAGTGTTTGTGGCGCATTCAAGGCTATAGTGGAGCAGAATCTGGTTACTACTGCATTTGTGTTGATGCTCTGAGCCCGTAGTGCCCATGAATAATGGATTGTTAATCCAGGTGTGTAAAATACATCTCTCTCTCCCACATACCTTTCCCTGCCTTTCTGTTGCTGCTTTTGTTGCATCTGTGCAAAGGTGTGTTTGTACTCGCACTTACATCGTATTGTGTGTGTGTGTGTGTGTGTGTGTGTGTGTGTGTGTGTGTGTGTCTGTCTGCTTGTGTGTTTGTTGCACCGAAGTGCTTTTCTTTAGAGATCAGTGTCAGCAGAGTGACTTTATACCTTGACAAAAGGAACGATTGTAAGTTTTATTCTGCTGATATTTGAAAAGCTAGTAAGAGAGAGGGCCTTAACAATTTAACAAGGAGCACCACAGAACTCTTCAAATATTCATATTTGTTGAACTTTGCCTTAATGTATGAAAAAAGGCTAGATTTAACACAAAGTAATGGGTCGAGGACCTTTGCAATTTAACATTAGACATATCAGGCTGATGCTTGTATCCAGAGGGGCTTTGTGCAAGTTAAAATAGAGACATTTGTATGTTAACATCATTTTAAGCTCAGTAATAAAGACATGCAAGGAACAAAATGGTGTTATAAAAGAAAATGATAAAGGAATAGTGTTTGTGGTGGTGAATTTGGAAATGAAATAGAGCACAGGTGTGGTGTAACCAGGCTGGGACGAGATGAGCATAAGGTGTAGCCTGTGTAGATGTTTTTCAGCTCCACCAAGGAAGATGTGGGGTGACTACTAAAAAGGAAAGGGGGGAAAAATAGGGAGGTAAAACAGCAAAACTACAATAAGCTTTCTGGGCAGGTTGGTAATACAGAAGGGAAAAGCATGGAAAATGAAAGAGAGCGTGGCAAATAATATTTCAGAAGGCTCCAGTGCACAAGACAGCAACAATAGGTTAGTCTCTGGCAGTAAACTTCACTAATCCTCCTGGTATGAGCATTTTATTTCTTCCAGTGGTCCATATTTCATTATATCTGATTCAACAAATACCCTTCTTTATAACCTTGTGCAATCTAATATGTAGCCCAGTGTTGAACATCATACTGAGTCACTTAGACTGAGAAACCATACTCGTTTATTTATTTTTTTATCTTGGATTCCTTTGCTGTCTCTGCGACAGTAAATTTAGGCGGAACATATCATGTTTATGTCACATTGTAAAGTGTTATTATCATCTTCGTTATTTATGAATACAGAGCAGTGTTTCTATGTATTGCACGCCTTTCTCCTAGCCAGTCTTGTTAATTTGTCTTCCCTTCACCTGCTCATTAAATTACCTACCCAGACTTCTCTAGCTTTCCCATCTAATAATCATATTGTTATAGAAGCCTCTGCGGTTTGTCTGTTTTCTTAAGAGGGAGTCTGTGAGGAATTAGTATCGGAAATACAAAAAATACATCCAAATGTGTTAATTACAGCTCCCTTTCCCCCTCTGAAAACAGATTACTTCTGGTGTGAGTGAGTGTGTGTGTATGTGTGTTTTTATATGTGTGGTAGTGTGTGGGTGTCAGTGTGTATTTATGCACATGTGCAGTTATTTTTTAAAAGAAGAAAGTGACAAAAAGAAGTGAGTGAGGAAGTGCGGTGAGGTAGAGAGCTGGCAGTCTGCAGTAGCTGGATCGCTACATCGAAGGTGCAGATGTTGAGATTTTTTATTTGTGTCTTTCTTATCTCCATTACATGTCAAAGCACATCTGGCGAGATGTAGCTCTGCTGCAGCAGTGATGAAATTACCATCTAGTTCAGATTCTGTGATTGATGAGCAATATTTTATAGTAAGCCACTTATTGTCAGTAACACATAATTGTAAAATAAAAGTAAAAGTAATGAAAGACATCTTTTAAATGCTTAAACCAAGAGTCTACAGCCAAGCTAGCAGCTGTGGGAGGCTAAATGCTAAAATCAGCTCACACTGACAATGCTAACATTCTGATGTTCAATTATCATGTTCACCATGGTAATTAAGCATGTAAACGTTTGCTAATTAGCACAACATAGAGTTAAAGTGATGGGGATGTTGTTAGTTTTGCAGGTATTTTGTCATAAAACTAAAGTACTGGGGGAAAAAATTTGTTTGACCTGACGATGGCTCTAGAGAAAATTCATAACAATTAATTTTGACAGTTCACTATAAGAGGTTCATGAATGTCTGTACCGAATTCCATTGCAATCTATCAAATAGTTATTTGACACATTTCACTTGAAACCACAAATACCTCATGGTGGCGCTAGAGGAAAAGCCAGGGGATCACCCAAAGTCATTGGGATTCATCGTCTGAACTCCATGATGACAATTCATCCAATAGTTAAAACACTTAATCATCACAGTATAAAATCAAGTCAGTTTAACTTCAGGGATAACAATCTATCCAGTTAGCAACTTAACCAGTTACTTAACTGCAGGACTGGTATCTGCTCCTTTGTCTGAGGAGGAACAGGAGGAGCACTGACAGAGCCCTACAAAATGACCTCCAGCAGGCTGGAGCTCCAACTGTTACAAACGGACTTCGTGAGTGTGGCATGAAGGCCCGATGTCCTCTAGTGGGATCTGTGCTCACAGTCCAGCACCATGCAGCTTGATTGCCATTCACCAGATAACACCAGAACTGGCAGATCTGCCATTGGAACCCCGTTCTCTTCACAGATGAGAGGAGGTACACACTGATGTGACAGATGTAAGTGAGTCTGGAGATGCTGTCGTGAACATGATGCTGCCTGCAACATCATCCAGCATGACTGGATTGGCTCTAGAGCCATGCCACTAGCATGGCTAAAAATACATGTAGCACTAGCTTGAATGCTGATTTTTGTTTTCACAGCCATATTTACATGTTAAAATTTATACAGTCACTAGCAAGCTGTCATTCAGTCCTTTTGAACAGCTTTTATTTATCAGCTAATGTCAGTGTTGTCAACTGAAATTACAACCTCGGGAAACCAAATGGAATCAGCTGGTTACTAATTGGTCTGATGGGCATGTTGCATGCTGTAGGCAATCTGCAGATGCTTGTGGGTTTCCTTTTTTATTTGAGAATAACATTATTTGGCTTGGGTAGGCAAATATGGCACACTGTAGAGTAAGTGGACTAGACAATTACAGCTCCCTCATCTGCTCTCTTGTATCTTGTCTAGGAAATCATACCCATTTACAAACAACAAAAATAGGTTCTCTTTGTACATTCTCTCCCCCATTTTCTCTCTCCCTCTCTCCCTCCCTCCCTCCCTCCCTCACACACACACAAACACACAAACACACACACACACACACACACACACACACACACGCACACACGCGCGCACACACACACACACACACAGTTCCACTCTGTGTTCTATCCACAAGGCAGGTTGTCATACTGGATCTGTAGAGACTTTGCCTTCCACCCTATCATGCATGTAATGCTCCCGCGCACACGAGTAAAAGCGCTCCAAAGATGTCACACTGTGTATATAAACAGTCATTATTCATTCTAAAACCACGCATAGACACGACACACGCACGCACCCTCATACACACACTCGCACGGTTAGCATAATTACTGGAAAGACGGAAAGAACAAGGCAATCTCTCCGCCTAGACAAGAAGATGCTTTCCCACACAGACGCCTTCCTCACACTGTCTTTACCTACTGTGTCTCCTTTAACCACACACACACATCACAGTGTGTTAGCCTTCGGGTAGAATTACAGGTCTGATTTCAGTTTGGTGGAGATGTAGGAGGACGATAGTGGCAGACTGAACCAAGGGGCAATGAATCAGTGCCTTATCAAACCTCTGGCCCTAGGTATGAACTGTCAACCCAGAAACAACACACACACACACACACAAACACACACATTCACACACCATCGGCAAACATCCCCCTTTCACAGTTGGACAGCAACAACGTCACAGCATGTGTCTGACGGCTCACTGGGGCAGTTGTCAGGGCACTCTTCCCTCTTCCATCCCACAGTCTGTCCCCATGGTCACTTTTTCTCCCAGTGAGGGGAAGGAGGAGTGTGCGAAGGGTGGCATGTTTAATTCAGCAGCTTCACGACAAGCCCTGTCACCGTGTAGATTTATGGTATTGGCTAAAGAGGAACGAGGAGATGGTTGAGGATTTAACTACCTCAGGATTCTAATAGGAGATTTAGCATGCACTTTACAAAATCACCTTAATCCAGCGTCGTTCTGTGAAGGGAGGGATGTGAACGAAAAATTAATTGCTTTTTCTGGTGGGGGTCCCACTTGCACATCTTGAGTTTCCCTTTTGAACAAGACAATTTCTCAGCGGTTGTTCGTTAAATATCGATGTATTTGATTTTTGTGAATTTCGTCAATTTCTGCTTTGAGAAACAGAAACGATATCTTGTATTCACCTGTGATTACAGATAAAGATCAATTTCCCAAAGATGGGCATGCCTTTCCATTTAAAAACAAAACAAACTCGAAATTGCTTCCAGTTTCCTGATGATAAACTAGATAGGGGCATGTCACCCCTAGGAGAAGGCAGGCTTTTATGACTGATGTTTTACAGGATGCATTAGTACACATAAAGGTTTATTATTCAGGCAGCACTGGGGAGCTATCAAACCCCATGACTGTATTTTACTGTATTTCAATGCTGCATCTGACTATGCTGCTTTTGCAAGAACCGACTAATAAAGCCCAAACTAGTCTCAGTTAGTGCAGAGCCATCTGAAGCATTTGCATGATAGCACAAATTTGCATTTAGAACTTCTCGTTAAAGTTGGTTTTGTGGTAGAGATCATAATTTAATCTTTTGTGTGTTGCAAGAGGAAGATCTGTGTGCTGCACCCTGAAGAAAGTTTTTTATTCCACAGTGTGTTTAACATTCTGCAGAGGGAAAACTGGAAGGGGGCGGGGGGTATGAGACTTTTATCAGGCGAGATGAGAGTTGTGACAGACAGGCAGCCCAGGTCTTCTGGGCTGCCTGTCTGGGTGTCCTTCACACTGAGGGCTCGGATGACGGGGCTTGGATGCAGGGGAGGGGGAGTGTTCATGTGACAGAAGGCTTTGCCTAATAGCCAGTCTGTTCTCCAACCCTGTTTACTTTTCTTTGTCTTATAGACACCCACTCGTTTTCTCTTTTTCTCTCCTCCTCCTCATCTCCGGCCATATGTGCTTCTGACATCCCTCCGTCTCTAACAGAGGAGAATGCGGACACAGGAGGAGTCAGTATCATTGCTCCAAGTGTCGCTTAAACAGGCTTTTAATATTTTAAAATCTCTCCAGACCAATCCAGATTCCTGGACGGCTCGCCCAGGCACCTGGGCAGTTCCCTGATTAAGGTGGCGCCGGCGTTCTGCTGTTAGAGAAGGGAGTTGTTTGAAAGAGGCAACAGGGGGCAGCTCTGCCAGCCTGCCAAGTGTGTGGGCACTGCTGTGACCAGTCAGTCTTCATAATGGCTGTCTGGCTCTGGGACAGAGCCAGCTCAGTGGTCACATGGCTGACTGCAGATCTGGCTAGGAATGACTCCCTTCAGTAACCCCGGATCAATTGTGCCTATGAAGACAACAAAGGACAGAGAGAGGGGAAGGCATCATGGGCGTGGGCAAATGAAGGGAGAGGAAAAAACATTTGAAAAGTAGATACAGGGCATGTTAAGGACAGAAAGTGGACTAATAAATAACATTTTTGAAGTGACAAAAGAAGGAATAGGGAAGTAATAACTTAAGAGGTCTCAAGTAGAAGGGAGAGTTGGGACAGCCTAGGTGCTCACTATTCATTACCTTTAAGCTGATGCTGTGTGCTTCCCGAAGGACAGATAAACGTTTATCTTTCTAATGTGTTTTTCTCTCCCTTTCTCACTTGTGGGCTTGAGATTCAAACTTCAAACGAGTATTAGATACTACAGAAATTTCAATTCAAGCTGAAGACACAGTTCGCTTTTAAAGTTAGCATGTTTAAAAATATATTAAAAAAACATGCAGGAAAAGGAAGTTTTGCTCTGCTTGGCAGGTATCAGATATCCCCAGAACTGGGACCTGCATAATGAAGCAAGATCAAACTAGATTTGCCTGAGAATATATATGGGCTCAGTAGGCCTACTATTAGTGGTTTTAGATAACTGGGCTGACAAAGGCAAGGCAAGGCAGCTTTATTTATACAGCACATTTCAAACAAAGAGGAAATTCAAAGTGCTTTACGTAGGCAAAGAAAAGCATTAGAATTTAATTTAAATATCTTATCGAAGGACATGTTGTTGCATCCAGCTATTCACTTGCTTGCCAGATTGAAATCTGTCCAAAAGGCCATTCACATTTAAAAAGTTATTGTGTTGAATCAAAACAGTTTTGTCAATAGCAGGTTATCAGCTTTAATCAGAGAAGATTTTCTGATCCAGCTATGGGCATTTACACATTAAAAGAGGTGGGAATTAAATCCTAATGACAACAGGAACAGGAACAGACTAGAATTTAATAGGAGATAAGATGACTTTGTATGGAGTTATAGTCATTACAACAGAAAAAACAGAATAAGAATGGAAGCACACAAATACCTATAATACAAAATCAGGCAATATAAGTGTTTGAACAGCATTGTTAAAAGTGCTTCATGTTTCATGAACAATAGAAAACCTTGTAAGGCTGTAGTGTTCTTTACACATGAGAAAACAAATTTGTTGGCCCGGAGGCAACATGCAGAGACATCTTTGCTATTATTAGATTCTACAGGGGAGAAAAATGTAAAGTTTGGCCTGAGAGTTGGAGCCAGAGGAAATGTCATGTTGTTCCCTGTTGAACACATAAGTGTTTTGCAAGAGTTTATGGCAGAGGCTACGGCAGACTTAGGGTTATCTTATTGAAGTGTATAAATCACACCTGCACAAGACAACCCTACCTACTCTCATGACATGTTGCCGGCAATAACAATGGTGTCATGATGAAGATGCTATTATACACAATATATTGCAAGACAAGTGGTAACAATAGTCGAGGAAAACATACACCCCTGAAATGTAGTAAGTGGTCATATACTGTATTTACTCTGTGTATTACAATATTGAACAGACAGCTGAATTTGACCAGTGTGTAATTAAGTACATACTCTCCCTTAATGTCATTTTACCTGTAAGAATGGTGACTCCATTTTTCCATACCCTAACCTGCAGCTGTGCAAGTAAACCATGTAACATAGGTTATACATAGGTTACCGCAATGGTGTTACAGTAGTAGCTGCTTTATCATCATTGATTGGCATATGGCCAGAGGTGCAATGTGTGATTATGCCACAGCTTATGTACTTTAGTTCATTCTGAAAGTAGATGGTGTGTGCCTAAGAAATTCAATTTTTGTTTTCTTTTTTTGGAGACTGTTTCTGTTTTTTGTTTCAGTTTATTTTAGTAATTTAAATCATCAGTTAAGCTTTCAGCAGTGCTGTAGAACCATGCTGACCCTGCATCGGCCGGTATTTTAACTAAGCGTTTAACACCCTATTACATCTATAGTAGTCATCATGTCGCTGTCACAGGGAAACACCAAACAGTAACATTCGCTTTGTATCACTAGAGGAGGCAGTAGTAGTGGACCACAGTGAGCCATTTATCCTGTTTCATAAACATCTTTTGGGTTTGGCTAATATGGAGATCAGACATCTTGTTAGCAGACTACATCCAACATGTCTGCCCCCCCCCTTACAGTGGGGAACCATTAAGGTGATTCCATTATCTCCTTTTTGCTCTCCTCTAAGGGATCTTCTTAATGTCATTCATTGCCATTTAATTTGTGACCAAGAATATAATGGCTCTGGAAATTTGGAAGGCACAGTCCTGTGCCTGCAAGGGAGTGTGCTATTCAGGATAATTGTTGATTGTCAGATTGCATTTCGGTGTATTATGGTGTATTTTACCCAAGATGAGCCACACACAGTTACATACCTAAAGCAAGTGACCACCACAGGGATGCGTGTCTTCATGTTCAGGTCAGTTTTAATTTCACATCCACGCTAATGAGCAGTTCTATTTTTGTGGTCTACACGGATGGGATTGCTGCAGTTCTCCTCAATTAATTCCTCAATTGCCCTTGTGGCCGCAGAAATGGTAAAATCACTAAATGAACCAATGTAAGATTGAGTCTTTACAGTGGTTTAATGCTCTTATCTGAATGGCTCTGCATTAATTTCTCTGTATGATTAACGGAAGGTACCTGTGTCAAAGTGAGCGAGAAATTAGTTCGTGGAGGGATAACAGCGTTCATCTGACTCCTCACACCTGCCGGCGCACAGACAAACCTGTGTGATTATTCTGATTGGCTGAGCATCAGCACACTATTTTATTCCGCTTCACTGACCTTTCCGCATCATTGCTCGCAGTCTGTATGCAGGAGAAAGCATCCTCCAGCATAATACATGCATCATCATGTAGTGAGTCGACTATACGCAATCCGAGGCTGGAGTGGTACACACCGCACTTCCTGATGTACATTTTAAAATAATAGCATGCATGAACATGAGTTTGAATGGGGTCTACTTGAGGCAATACATCTGGTGGATGATGAAATGAATTTATCCAGCCTTTCCCTTTTTTTCTCTCTGATGAATAAGCTGCGGTGAACACAAAGGGTCATATTAAACAGCCCCTAGCTCTCCGTCCCCTGTAACATGATGCATCGCCTGTTGTTGTGCCTTGTCTCTTCACTTCCTCTGTGAACTGATTAAGTCTTTGGAACAGCATGGAAACACCACTGGTTGTTGTGTTTCTAGGGGGAAGACAATTCCAGTGAACAGTATGAATCGACCAGTGACTCTGAAAGAGGCAGACTGTCACTGTTTGTCGCAGTTATTCAGTCAGAACGTGCATCACATGACAGTAGGCTCTTTCTTTGGTCAGGCAGTTTGTTTCAGTCTCTTCAACTGATCTTCACACATTAAGATACAGTCAATAATTAAATTCATGTAAATGCGGGTATAAATTGTACATTTGCGCATTTTTGATGACTTTAATCCCAGAGTAAATTGTAATTACAAAAAGACTCATGTGCTTACTTCAATATTGATAAGATACAAGAGATCACATTTCTCCGCTTGATCAGGCTGTCATTTTAGATTTTAAAGCTGTGAAGATTCTCATTCATCCAGGTCAGAATTATCCAAGGTGGGTTAAAATCAAGGGCAACTGGACTATCTTCAACCAAGGATTTTAAAACTGTTTTTTTTACTGTATTCATCAGTTTGCTGTGGTCGGTCTGGATATTATATGTGTAGACACGTACACTTCCTGGGGAAAAGAATCTCTTCAGCGCAATAAATCACAATGTAAACAAAGCCAATACCGCTGTGACTGTGGCTCAACTGGGGTTGCTGAACAAATGCGGACTATACAGAAATGTTACTTATTTATCATTTGAATGCCCACGGAGGTTTGACATCCACGTAGATTATTCTACCACGTCATGGAGGAAGAACAGTGTTGTACTTGTTTTCTTTGTCTCAAGGCAAATTGCTAACATCATGAATCCCTGCGTGTCTGCTTTGTGGAGTGTGTGTGTGTGTGTGTGTGTGTGTGTGTGTGTTACTGCATCAGAGAACATTAGACATGGCTTCAGCTTTTGCTTGCAAGGGGGGGAGTGTCTGAACAGACTTCTAGTTGGTGCTTCTTGTCGATAAACCCCGGAATTGAGAGAAAAGATACATTTAAACCAAAACTGATATTGTGGTTGTTTTTTGTTTTTTTATGGCAATATCAGCTGCATGTTGTATTTTTGGCAGTGTCCTCCATCCAGCCTCTGACCGCATGTCACCTATTTGTGTGTCGTCATGTGATAACCCAGTGGAAATCCAATTGAATGCGTTCGAGTATGCACCTGTGCATCGGTTAATTAAACGTACATACGTCAAATATACAGTAGATCCTGTGTGTCAGTGGTTTAAAAGCAAAACATTGAAACAGTCAGAAAATCCAGCCTGTGAGTCATCCTTTCTGTCATCCACCTCCAACACCTGCAGAGCTGGTAGCACCTGTGCCCACTTTGCAGCCTCTCACCACAGAATCTTAATGGAGTCACTCGCACCTCTGTAACTGCTGTCACACTCGCTGAGGTTTTCTCTTTCTACCACGACAGGACAGGACGGGACAGACACTCCGCACCAAGATAGGTAAAAGATTAGGTAAAAGATTTTTTTACATACAATAAAAATAAAATGAAAAAAATATGAATAAGTGAAAGTAAACAAATTCATTGTAGACAAAACAGACTTAAGACGAAACAGTTATCACTAACAGTGTACATAATAAACAAGCATAAAAAAGGCATTATAGAGCTGACTGGCAGTCTGACAAGTGACATTTTGCTAACTCTCTAACCTGATCTCTTGAAAGTCTTCAGTCTACTTTGTAAAAATCAGACAGGTGTCATCTAAAGATCACAGTCTGTGCAACTCATATGTAGTCTAAAGGTCAGTGATGTAGCATGAGGCAGACACAGTCATGCTTTGAAAGTAATCAATTAAATTTAAATTTAAATTTAATTTGTAAAATAGTCTAAACAAAATAACAATGTAGGAAGTGACAGAAGACTTTTGTTTCTTTGTAGCAGTGAAAACCTGAGCATCTGCATTTTGAATGAGTGATGCATGATTTTCTTTTCTTTTTTACCAGTATAGAGAATAAAGAGCTACAGTAGTCTAAACAATGAATGTGAATGTGAAATGAATGACAATTTTAGTGCTTTAATCTGTGTAATAGTGCAGAGTTTGAATAAACTTTATAAGATAAGGAGTCTGTGCTGTTTTAGAAAAGCCATGCTGTCAAAAGATGTTGGTGTTGGCATTTAGCTGTAAAAAGTTTCACAAATGTTTCTGAAAAAACAGATCAGAAAACATCACATCCAGGTCACGTGTAATATATTTACTGTGTGTGTGTGCTGTATGTCAGTGAAACATTATTTGTTAACATGGTAGCATATGAATATGGGGACAAACCTCTGGGCTTTCCCAGGAAGTATCTTTGTGCATCAAATCCAGTGGTTTCCATTACTAACGCTTGAAGTCCTTGATGATAAGGTTCAAACCAGTTCACAACAGGTTTAGCATTTAGTTCAACCAGGAAGGACAGCATAAGCAGCAGTTTAAAACGTTGACGCTTTCCATGTACAGTATCTGTTGCTAAATTAGTTAAGGCATATTATTTTACACAGAGTTTCAGCACTGTGCGTAATTATTAGCCCATACTGAAACTTCTAATTGTGCAGTTCGTTTTTCTAAAAGTAATAAACTGTAAAAGGCTTCTCTCCCTTGAAATAAAAAGTTTTTAAGATTCAATTATCGTTACCCACTGAGTGTTTCCAAAATCTGCTCTGTTGCTTTTGTGCAAATCTTTTCACAAAGGAAATTGGTTTGTAATTTGATGTATGTTTTTAGACAGTTTAATTTAGTAGCAGTAGCTGGTGGCAGCCCGACGGTGTCTTCTTCTGTTACCTCATGCTGGCCCCCCACTCGAGGATAACTGGTCTGATTCGCCCCTCCTGACACTTATGGGGGTGTTCCCAAATCGAGGCTGGTCTGATTATGAGATTATCTGATGAGATTATCTGCTCAAAACTTGTGTAGAACAGAAAGATGGCTGCCAACAGCATAGATAGGATTTGACTTGTCTCCATTAAGATATTAAAATTCATTTAAATATGTCTTTATATCTGCCGTTTTTAAAATCAGTTAAGATTTGACAATCCTCCAGTGTGCACCAGGTGAAGTAGCTGCACCTGATTTTAGAAAGTTCCTAAACCGTCGCATATCAAAAAGACTGTTGATGATTGTGTTCCGGGCAGTGTTCGCAAATGCTCTTTGTATTAGAGCATGAGAAAAAAAGCACCTTATCTGATCATGCCCTCAAGTAACCTGTGACAAGGGAACTTTAATAGAAACTCCTGAAAAATATATTCGTCGTAGCTCCCACACTTAAACATCACCTCACACCCTTTCTTGTGTCTGAGCCTCAGCAACAAGCTCCGATCAAGATGCTGTCACTTCCTGCCAACACTCTGGCTCTCCTCCTCTGATCTTCACCCTCCAGGAGCTTCCTAAATTGTTTTATTTTTCCTTCCTTAAGTCTTCCTCCACCTCTCCATGTCACTCCTTTACCCTCCCCTGCTTTTTCCTTCACATTTCTCCTCATTAGGAAACATCCATATCTAAAATTCTTGCTGGCAGGATCATCGCGGTGCAAAGTATTGGGACGATCACAGAAGGAGCCTTTAACGATAGGTGTGTACAGCTTTTTCTAAATCTAAAAAACACCCCAGCACAGGGCTGTCAGATGAAGGATGAGAGAGATGATGTCACATTGTCCAGGACAAAGGCCAACTAGACAGCAGAACATTAACACAGGGAAGTAAATTACTCATAGCCTACCTTATGTCTTTTCTTTTTCTTTTTTTTTTTTTACACGAGACTGCCATCGACAACACCTGTGTTTTAACATTCACTCGTGCTCTACACTCCTTTCTTTCCCCCTTTCACTCCTTGTTTGATCTATTTTTCCATATCACAGTCATATCTTGTCGCGAAGCTGTTTGTAGTGTTAAATCATCCTGCAGGGGCGACGAGATTTACTTCATTAACTGGTGGCAGAGTGCACTGCTTCACTGGAGAGTACGGGTCTGTCCTCGTGGGCTCTATCAATAACCATTAAGGATCCTCTCTCATTAGACCAAACCTCATAGGCCTCCAGGGCTTGAGAAATGGGCCCCGCCGTCTTATGTGATGGAGTACGCTTAGATGGCATCACCACTGTTTGGTAATGCAAATTGCAATAGTTATTTCCCCCTGAGGATGATTGCCACCAGCAATATGTACACAACCTCATTCTCATTCAACCTCTTTGCTTAATCAAGAAGAACCTCTCTCCCCTATCAGCAACCTCCAGTTTGCTCTCCAGCTCCTCCCTTTTCCCCTCGCTCTATCGTTTTACACACACTGACACAGACACACACACACACACACACCTCAAACCCATTCAGCATATCCGAGCCACTGCAGTATGATTATTCATATGGCAACGAGGCTGGATCAAGCTGGCAAGGCTGCCACGGCGTGATGGGAGTATTTCCGGATGATGACTTAGGAGTCCTGCAGCTTCTCTGCCAAGAGCAGGGAATTCAAACTTAATCAGGGCAAGGACCCCTCCCACCTCTATTTCCCAGAGAGCTCCACGGGGTTGAGGCCAAAACAGGAAATAGAATGAGAGAGACAAAAGTCAAGTCTAGGCAGCATCATGCACGTTCCCTCCCTCTTTTTTGCTCTCAGGGAGCCTAAGGTTTTCTCCCATGAGCGATGGGTTCATTTAAGGGCTACAGGAGAAACTTTTCTGTTTCACTCAGAGAGGAAGACATTAGTAAGATTAGCTTTGCTCTACTCTATCTGCCCTATCGAAACTCTTATCTCTCTCTCTCGCACACCCACACCGAATGTTCCAAATTTCCGCACACCAAGGCTGCTGTCCATCCATCACCTGGGAGCACCGCCGGTATGTTTTACTGGAGCCCATACAGGGAGCTCTGTAGCAAGCCTCCCAGCCCTCACCTCTTCCCTGTCCGCAGGCCGTGGTCACACCAAGGGGAGGAGGCAGTGATCGGTCCTGATCAATAATACATTGACTGCATTAAAGCTTATGAATAAGTCATGGACGCAAAGAACCCAGTTGATGCGCGCGCACGCACGCACACACACACACAGCAAAGTGATATTTTGCTTAGACAAGGGAGGATGAACAGACGGAGAAAGAGAACAAAACAAGGGCTTTAACTTGTAGGGAATTTATCACCCACCCACTGACATTTTGTTGCATGTTGAAGCGCAACTCTGTCTTTTTTTTCTCTCTCGCCCATCCTATTCACTGCCATTCTCTCTCTCTCTCTCTCTCTCTCTCTCTCTCTCTCTCTCTCTCTCTCTCCTCTCTCTCTCTCTCTCACGTAATGGCCTTTTCCTGCTGGTGGAATAAATAAGTTATTACATCCATGTGTCCTAGGGCTTAGCAAGGACCGTTTGAATATAAATAGTTCATTTGCCTCCATAGTGGAGGCTTCACTTTGTGCCATATAAATATATCTGTAATTACTTCTTTTTCTTCTTCTTTTTTCTTTTTTTACAAAGAGCAGGGTGACTGTTTTGGTTGACTGGAGATGCAAGATGAAATTGCCTCACACAAATAAGTCTGCCAACGGTTTACCCCAAACACCATCTCCAGACAGGAGGGAGCGTGGGGCTTGGCTCAGTGCAGACCTTTGTGTGCCGAGCTGACAATAAAGAGTGAACAGCCTGTGTGATGTTGTAGACAATTTTAATATGCGGCAAAAGAAAGTACAAGCGGTAACGCTGTCTAGAATTTGAATGTGAAAAATTAATGTCTCCGATGTATATTTAAGAGAGAAGCTATAACTATATGGCAACTAACCCTGCATGTGTGTGTTTATACACTTCGTCCAACATTGTAATTTCTTTTGGCAGTCAATAAGTTGGCATTGAAACTAAGGTGTGTGTGTGTGTCTTTGCATATTGTTGCTGCTTTCTTAAAACCTAGTAGTGTTGTTTATGACTTGCCCACCAAGCATTTTGGAGTTAATCCATTTCTTTCGAAAGGCCAACAGTTTATCAAAAATGTTTTTACGACTCTGCTGTTAGATGTACATGTGTGTGCTAGCAAGCACTCATCTGTGCACACAATTGTGGCTGCTCTCTGATGAGATGCCCTGTTGTGTGTTTGTGTTGTGATGATGTGCTCCTGGAGGAGGCGCAGGAAGGGAGTGGAAGCAGCTCTTTGTTTGTGCCAACAGAAGTATGTCAGACAGGAATACTCGGGGAGCAGTGCCTCAGAAAGAGACCGCTGCCTGTTAACTTACATGGCAGTGGAGCAGTGTTGAAGCAGGAGAGGGAGAAAAGCAGGGATGGTTGGAAATGTGTCCTCAACAGAGTGATAGGAGATGGAGACCGCCAAATATTACTAGACACCTTGTTGATAAGAAAGTATTTATTAATTAGCTGCTAGATCCTGGACAAAATTCAATATCTTTTTAATTCAAATATTGCATGATAGATTACGAAATTATAAGCACGGGTGTGCTCACATTTTTGGTGTTTGTTCAACCAAAACTGGTGTTCTGAAACTGCTGTTTGTCCACAAACATGGCAAAGGAGCTTCAAGCCTGCATGCTAAGATTTAGGCTTAGTGAAGCTAAACAACACTGAAAACTGAAAACTCTTTCATCCATGAATAATAGAAGGCATCTGAGAAAACATTTTCTCACATCTCTGTGGTGACTCTGACCTGAGGCTATCCTCATTCATCCGTTTGTTTTGAATACACTAAACTTATAACAGCGTGTCAATGGTTCCACATTGATGCCTGACGGGCAGTCTTTTGTCTCATTTGATTGCAAGGTTTTAAATAATAGACTTACTCATTATACTGGTATTGGAATGGCTTTTATCCTTTTATATTTCTGTTTGTTTGTATTTGAAAAATTGCAAACGCTAAACTGGAAAGCGTTTGACATATTTTGTGTTGCATGCACATCGCATTGAATATACTGTGCAGCTGACTGTTTTGCATTGTGACTGACTGAATTCTTTGTGTTTCTATGCGTCTTGTCAATGCTCAATGTGCTTGTTTAGAGAATGATTGATTGATTTGTTTAGCTTGCTGTGATGCGTACCCATTTGTGTGTGTGTGGTAATATTGCTTGCTACGCAAATTACCTGTTGCTTTATTGGTTGCCATGAACCACCTTTCCTCCAAATGTAATAACCAGAGAACGAAAGTATCTGTACTGTGGTTACTTACTGATGTAGCTGCTTAATTGACATTGAGCAGGTTGGCTGTTTTTTTGTTGTTTTTTGCATCCAAATACAGCTTTTCTAACGATGATATCAGTTCTGACCTTGAATTCAAAATGTCAGTTATATCAGAAAAGTCAGACCAGCTGCCATAACAGTTAACTTCTACTCCAGTCTGCGTACTATAAAGCTATACATAGTATGACATCAGAGATTTGCTTGGGATAATCTCTTCTGATGATTCTTGCTCTGATAGATGGCAGTACATTCACAAATATAAATGCAAACTAGCTGCACAAGGTCATAGGAAGTGATTGTTTTTGGTGAAATTAGATGGCATAGCTATAAAAGTCCATTGAATCTCATTGAATTAAACAACACCCCCATACAGTAAGTGTGTGTTTAGAAAAAAATGCTGACCTATAGTCTTTTGAAAATGGATGTGGTACCGTAGATGCAGGGGGGGATTGTAATAAGAAGGATGGAGGGTGGAATGTGACAAGTTTCAGGAGAGAGTTGCTTCTTAGGGAGGAGCAGTGCTCTATCACCCTTATGACATTGTCCAATTAGAGCATATGATTAGTGTAGACTGTCGCCAGTGAAATTGAATCTATCAGCCAGGCTCGGATTGCTACAGGTCCCTGCAATTTAGCTATCACTTTGTCTCTGTCACCACAGAGCTGTTAATATAAAACCGACAGAATGGATGATTTCTACTTAAGGCGTAGCTTGATTGAAGCTGATTACATTTCACAAAGGTTTATTATATTTCCATAATATGTGCGCACGGTGGATAGGGCGTGCGGTTGGGGGGGGGGGGGTGTTTGTCTGGCTGCACGCAGGTGTTTGTGAAAGAGAAAAGAGAGAGGATAGTTGGAGGACTTACATTGATGTAATTTGTCTCTGCTCTGTAATCTTTTTTTCCCCCAGGCTACCAGAGCCGAGGGCAAACCCCATGGACCCACGGGATTATGAAGACAACGATTCTGGACCATCCATGGACCACGCTCCCTGATACCAGCAGACCAGACTCTCACTACATCCACCTGTCCTTCAATGTCTGCTTCAGCCAGCCGTCAGCCCTGTTCAGCTGTCAGCCGTCTCCCCTTTACCCTGCTCCGCACCCCTCCCTTCCCGGTGCCTTCTGGCAGTGAACTGACCTTGAAGAAAGCTGCTGTGACAAATATGGATGGCCACGTCTTTTCTGCTATCAAACTTTTTTTTTAAGTTCCCACTAGCTACTAACTTTCTTTAATTGAAGCAAGCAAGTTAGTGCAATCAATTACCATCAGGCTCAATTTCCACAGCCAGTCAGATCCTTGGCTTACTGGTGAGCCTGGCTGACTCAGAGAAGAGTCCTTGCTAGGCAGCCGAGCGGAGCATCTGTTAAGCCCGACAGATGTCAAAAATGGGAAGTTCGGTGACACGGTGCGCTTCACACTTTATCATTATTCACAATATAATTTTGGCTCTGTCGTTTTGACAAACATTCTGGGCACTCGGAAAGGGAACATTTGTCTGATGCCACAATGCCTTACGTCGTCAAGAGAATACATTACAGTTGTTTTGGGTGTTATATTTCTATTGTAAAAAAAAAAATCTCTACCTTTCATTCTACAATGCTGTCTCTTGTACTTTCCATCATCCTGTTGCAGTCGCCCCTCCTTTCCCTCCATCCTCTGCCTACCCACTGATTCTTTATGCTTGTAGACTTGTGCGCACTTCCTAGTGTGCTTGTCAGATCTATTATAAGAAGCGGGGGACATTTTGACACCTATTGATTGCCGAATGCTGCTGAGTCTTTGTTAGGTGAAAATCGAACTGTAATTTGACTGTGCAAAATAGCGCTCCCGCAGTATCAGCTTTCTATGTACTGTAATGTAAAGGCTCATTACTCCTGGCCAATCTGCACCGTATGACGGATTACCGTCCAGACAAGTGTGTATGCACTTTCGACCTTGACCCGCTCAACCATGGCTTTCATCCATGATATACTGCCGCCAAGTCTATCAGCAGTTTGTTTTTAGTGTGATTGATTCTTTTGCCTTAAATTCAAAAGGGAAAGCGGTGTCACCCGTAATATGTGGGGCATGTTTGACAACAACATGACTTCACTACTGTAACACTGCACTGAGAGTTGTATACCCACCCAAGGGAAATGTTGGTGTGTCAGCAGCCTATTGATATAACTCCAACATCTCATTCTTTATTCTAGTGAAACAACAGACAAGAGTCTGACATTTCCTCTTGTTTTTATTTGTCTATTTTTATCTTAAATCTATAAATAAACAACCTGTTTCTTAGATTGGATGTTTCACTTTATGGATGATTCCTGCCTTATTTGTCTCTCGCAAAACACTACAAACACCTGAAAACCATTAGTCTTCCAAGACATTATTATCAGAAAACCTTACAGGCATGTGATGATGGATGGAGATGGGAGAAGAGATGAAGTGCTGTAAAGAGGTAATTCAGGAAGGGGAGGATTTCTAGTTTTCCTTCATTACAATTCAAAGCAGCAACCCCTTCAGAGAGGACTGGGAATTGGAGGCTGGGGAACAAAAGGGGGTGATGGAACAGGCGAGCTCTTTAGGGTCTCCTCTTCGTCATAGGCGCATTTAAATACAGACTGGTTTCATGTCCACAGGCCCTGACAAGCCAGAACCCACTTTCATCAACTTGCACCCCCAATCAGAAAGCCTTTGTTTCTCTCCCGCTCGTTTTTCTTTCTCACTTCACTTCTCTTGCCTTCTCAGAATCACACCCTCTGCGGCTCACATTGGCTTCACACCTGCTGTCTACCAGAGCTGCTTCATCAAGCCAAGAATGCTTTCTCAGCTTGTCCCATCTCTCTGCATTGAGGTATCGTCTCAGAAATTCATTTACCCAGTGGCCATTGCTATCTGGATGCTAACACATCTGGGTTTGCATTCTCTTGGGAGTTTCCCTTCACAAAAATAATGGGCTTAATGATTTACCGCACGAGGCATTGATCCTCAACATTCACTGAGCCACTGCTGACTGACCAAGCACCAGAGCACTCAAAACCTTTTAGAGGTCCTATTTTCTTGTGTGAGTTTTAGAGTGGCTGTGGCTGAATTCATTTTAGTTGGCCATGAGGAGGCATAGCCAGACGCGGCTATCTCCTGTGCTATCAAACGGAAGCTGGGTTCAGTAAATAATCATTATTCCCTCATCTGCGTTGTCTCTGTCAAGGAGTCCAACCTGATGAAAGAAATAACACACCTGAGGGGGGGACAATGTGCCTGTTGTCTGTCTGTGGAGGAAATGGAGAGGAGAGGATTGTCTAATCTAATTTAGCCAGGGAGACCACAAGGTTCCCTTTTTCCACACCCAATTACACCTGCTCTTCCAGGTTCACTTCACTGAGCATGTTCACACAGAGGCACAAAGACACGCAAATAGACAAAAGCATAGCTGTAAGACCTCCGCTTTCCTGATGGGCAAAAATAGACTATTTGTGTATTTGTATTGACATGAATTAATTGCTTCATGGGTTGTGAGATTGAATTAAGTACGTGACATGCTTGCTAGTGGTGATGCCGCTTTGATTGCTGCATTTAATAGAGCCTATTTCTCTCTGCCATCATTTAAAAGACAGCTGGAGTCTGTGGTTTCACAGTAATGGACCAGCTCCACCACCCACCAACCCACTATGACTTAATGATTTTGTTTATTAGAATGCAAGAGCTACAAAAGAAATAGGAAATGTCTCTAATAACAGGCCACACATTGCCGTGAGATGTTTGTGTGCGCAGCAAGTGTGTGTCTATATGTGTGTGCATTTGTGAGGATGTGCATTAGCCTGTGAAAAATGACAGTTTATTTGCAGAGACCCACACCTCTTGTACCATTCAAGAAAATGTATTGCTTGTCTCACAGTAAATGCACTTTCTTATTCATCTTTCCCCATGGCCTCTTTACACACACACACAAAACACACAAAAACAAGGAAATAGGTGTCAGCCAACGGGATGCTCACCAAGACTTTTAAATTTTCCACAGTTTGCTTTGGGTTCAACCACTCTCTGAAACCAGACATGACTATTACAAGACTCCAAAGTAGTGTTATCTTTGAGATTAACATTTCCATTCCTTGTGGTCATGTATATGGATTTCCAGTGTGTTTACTATGCGTTCTGGATAGAAAATTGGAGGTTCAGAGCAAACAAAATGTGCATATTGCCACAGGAAATTACGCACGTAAGACGCACAAAACTACATAAGTGACATTTCATGAGGCAAGGAAGTGCTCTCTGTGTTTTTGGTTGGTGTTTTTAGTCATGACTCGCACTAACACCCCCAAGCTTCCAGTTCATGTAATGTGTTCAACAAAGGGCTGAAGCACCTCTGAGAACAGGTAATAAATCAATCCCTTCCCCATTGCTTTTTTTGGCTCATATGAGATCCAGCTAGCAAGAAGGTGATGCAGATTGTGGACCATCCCAGACTTACTGACAGCAGGCATCTGTCAGAGGCGGCAGCTACAGACAGCTGTCTGGCAGCCCTGGCTCATGAACAATGACTGGGTGGAGACAAGATGACCGGGGAATCCATCTCTCCTCTCGACAGGTTCCATCACTCTTACAGCAAAGACACCTAAAGGCCTCTGTCTCTAACCTCTGGGCAATCTTTTCCTGTCTAAGCATCCTGCTTAGACAAGTAAAGGAATTGTAGGGTAGGAAGAGAAAGGAGACTCACACAAGGTTTTAGAATGAGGATAAGAGTTTAGCATTAAGCTCGCAATGGGGAGACATAAACCTGGTCACATGTGAGGTAATAGATGGGGATCATGATGGCAGGGATGCAGTGGAAAGGAGCCTGGATCCTTGGTTTCCTCCAGCTGATAATGGAACGTGCCTCTGAATAAAATGAACATCCCGCCTAGATAACACCTACTGCTGTTCCTTCTGGGAGCTGTAACACATTATGCTCTCTCTGTCACAGCTGTGATGAATCATCCTCACAACAAGGATGATTGTGGAATGTAGAGAAGTGGGAGGCAAAGATTTAACATTTGCAGGCTCGCTTTCCAAAATCTCAGCCCAAAGGTATGTGGAAGTTAAAACAATATATGTCTATAGTGTAATATCAAAACGGAGTATTCTATTTATTTTTGACACGAATATGTCTAAATGTCTATGACATCAAAAAATGATTACATTGCATTAAAATCCTGGAGGTGTGAGTCCTCGTGTTTCCTTTCACAGGGTTTGACATCCGCCTACACTAACTGTTTACCGAAACCTGGCTTAATCCACTCATGTTTTCCCCTCCATCTCTTCCTCGCTCCCCATCCTTCGTCATGCCTCTCATCATTCATGCTGTGTACACAGTCTGTCCCTTTCTGGTTGCCCAGGCTCCTCCGGAGCTTGTTAATTGCGTTGGTGACACAGGTCTGTGTGTGAAGCAGCAGTAGTAATTGCTCTGGCCTGGCCTGAGGAGAGGAAGGGTACAACTGCCTGGCCTCCAGGTCTGCCCCGAGGCTACGAGATTAGATACATGCTTCCATGTTTGATGAGACGGATAGCATTAGCAGTTTTATCAGGGGCAGACTGTACCATCAAACTTGTACTGCTGTCCTCATCGGGGTTGCCAGAATATTTTAGTTCATAATATGTTGGATATAAATGTAATGCTACAGATACTGTATAAATATGGCATATATGCTTTCTTGGAAGTATAGTAGCTGGAAAACAGTTTGTACAATGTTGTGATGACCTTTAGATTACAGCAGGGGCACTGTGTTAACCATTCAGTTTATTTGTTTCTCCTCACCTTAATACAGGGAGCTCAAATGCCATCGCTTTTAATAATTTGTAGACTCACATGCAAGAGAGTTGCATACTTAAACACCTGCTGTTGTACAAGTAGCTTTCTCTCCGTTAGAAGCTCAGAGTCAGTGGCTCCCATTCATCAAGCTGTTTTGGAAAAGACTGGAGATGTTATCCTAAATACATCATGTGGCGGGAAACCTGTGAAATCACTTGACCACTGATATATAAAAACAGTCAAAGTGGTGCATTTTGGTTTATTTAAAAGAAAGCATGGCACTGTGTTAGCATACCTTGCTGAAATTTACCAAAGCAGAAGTTGATATCTTTGTTTCAGGGGTTGTGTCGAGTTGGGGTTCTGGCACACTCACACAAGGTGAATGGAGAAAGGAGGAAAAGATGAAATCTTAAGAAACACTTGTGGTACTGAGAACAATTAAGACCAATGAAGGCAACTGGAATTGGATGTGATTAAGGCAACAGGCCCAAACCAGGCAAGGTGGTTCAGTGGTTACAACAAGTAGGTCCTGGGTCCTGTTGAGACATACATGTTAGGTATTGGGAATGCACTTAACGTTATCCTTGACTAACACGCTGGCCTTTAGACCTTGATTTGGTTTCTTGGGGCTGCAACACAGCTGTCTACTGTTGCTAAATAGGTCAAATACAGAGGACACATTTACTCACAGTGATTAATGAAGTAGAACAAAACAGGTGTTGCTTGACTTTTCAACTTCAAGGTTGCTTGAGTTGCTGCCAAAAGCAACTTGGGGGGGGGGGGCTATTGAAGTGTGCTTAAGTAAAAATAAGTTTTGTAAAGCAATGTATGAAAGCTATTTTGTTATCAGTCAGCTTTGTTTTAACCAGGAAAATTCAACTTCAGGATTCCAGTCTCTAAGATGATCAGTATTGTTCCCCACCCTGACCTTTCTCACCTGTTCTATTTCACACCCGGCTGCACAACGGCCACCCTCCAGTGTGGAACGGCACATTGAAATTCACGTGCACTGGACAAATCCACCAAACCCCTACCCCGTATGCAATATGTGGAGTATGTAGAGTTGTTCTGCCCTGCTTTTGATATTGCGTGAGCTGAAGCAGTCAGAGACATGGTATGCAAACGGCTGTTTGTACAACCACTACCGGGTGTGGGCTTGATGGCTTTGCTCTGATAAGCCAAACTAGCACTGCTCCACAGTAGAGGGTTCTGCTTGTGCTCATGGGTTGTGCTGTGGCAGCCTAAAATTGAAGTAGTTATCTTTGCACCGAATCAGCAACTACACTCACAGAAGTGATTTCCAAGTAAATGTGATTGTGATTTTAGAGCTGTGATAAAAACCTTTGTTGTGAAATGAGAGTATGCTCGCTCTAACACAGTTTAACAATGCACTCTATCTCACTATCTGATGGGAAATATATTTTAGTACACTATTTTGTACAGTAGTGTACAAAGTGTGTTTCACAAGTGCGTTTGGATTTCTTTGTGAGGAGCAATGGGATTCTAAATGAATTCAAAGTTTAAAAAAGTAACTAGAAACTGTGTAGAAAATATAAACACAGGTATGTCTATCAGTAAGAATGTCTACAGTCGGCATGATTTTATCCATTTAGTTCTGTACCGACATGTTATTTTACTTTCTGTCCTCGTACTTACCGCCTACACAAAATGTTTCTTCTGCAGACTGCGATGACTGCTAAATCAAGATGACAAGCAGCTTAAAAATCAGATCCTAATTGCATGCTGTGATGATAAGACATTAACTAAACATGCACTTTTTTATGTATTTTCACAAGATTTTCTCCCTAAACAGGAGTCTTTCCCTGAACTGCAACCTCCTCTCAAGTGGAGGTTGTGTAGAACTGAGTATAAAATAAGAAATAAAACATGAATTTATTTGAAGCTGTTCATCCTTCTCTCTCTGTCATGGCCACATACTCTAACACCTCTGTTCCTGTTTTCTGTTGGTGTGTCTGTCACCTCTGTGGCGTTGCTACGCTTGTTCTCTAAAGCACCTATAGAGCGAACACTTGCAGGTATGGCAGATGTGTTCAAGATGCTGGTGCTAAGAGACTACAATCAATACACCATAGTGTTACATAGTAATACTGGATGGCCAGTACTGTGGCCCACAAACCCCCAGTAGACATCTGTTCATTAATTTTACAAAGTAAGTTACAGGATGAGAAATTGAAAGAGATGAAAGAGAAATGGTGAATTTTTTTTTGTTTTTTTTACCTTGGGAGTCTTGCCATTTTTGATGGATTTCTCCTACACTGGAGCGGCAAATTGGCAGAATAGACATTTCAGTGTGTTATGTTTGTGATTTAGCTTCTCCTTTTTTAGGGAGAGAATAAAAGGTGTGGTCTCGAGGGGACAATATTTTTCAGCAGAAAAAGACAGGACCACATTACAAAGAGCATAATATATAATGTGTGAAATGAGGTGCATTTTGAGAAGTGGGAGAAATAAAAACTGTAAACAGGGCACGAGGCAGGTTCTGCACCTGGATCGGAGTTCTCTTGCAGATAGAAAATGTTTTTTGATGTGTAGACAGACCTCAAAGCAGAAATATTGGTGTTATTGCATTCAAGGAGCCAGTTCTATTCATTACACCTTTCCCAGCTACTTTTTCTGTCAGTAGCCTAGTAGTCTGTGTTCAATCATCCTTAAGCAATATTGATGCATATTTTATTTGTCGTAGAGGAAATGGGACATGGGACTTATAACAAAGGGCAGATAATATGGAGATGGAGAAGAATGAAAAGTAATTCTATTCTGCAAACTGATTGCAGTAAACTGACACATCAGGGCCACTGTGAAACAATGGAGGGAAGTGAGCTTTGCTTTCAAGGCTAAGAAGAGGCTGATGTTGAATTCAAATCATGTATAATACACACAGGTAGCACAAAGGGATTAAATGTGTGTGTGCTTTTGCCACTCGTGTACACCTACGCCACAGGAGGCTGAAATCCTGTCTTTCTTCGATTTCATTGTCTCTCCAAAACAGGCTAACATCCATTAGTGCTGGCAGGCAAGGGATTGAGATGAATGTGTTCCAATTTTAACCACCCCTCTGAGTGCCCTGTAGGGTCTCGCGTGTATACAGGAGGACTGTGAAGTGAGAGCTGGAGCTGTCCCAAAGGTAGCATGGACTGTTTCAGAGTGGCCTTGTGATCTCTACCTATGGGTGGAATACCAAACAATCTATGAATGCGCTTGTAAGCTTTCATATACATAGTTGCAGAGACACCTGCATCCCTCTTCCAATCTGTTTTGCGCTTCCTGCACACATCCCTTGAGAAAACTCCACCTCCAAAGGTCATTCTCTAAAAATGTATGTAATCACTTCAAATGTGGCCACTCTATCTCCATTACCATGGGCCTGCATGACAGATAGTGGGCAATAAGAGGGCAACGATATGCATGCTAACACACTGACTGAGAACCCTACCTGTTGAATCAGAGGAAAAGAAAAAAAAACAGCTTGTTTCTTAAAGAGCCAGTCTCTGTTTATTCACATTGCACTTGAGTCATAGTTGCATTGTACACAGAATCCTTTCCTTGTGTAAGCTTTGTGTATGACTGAGTGGAGTAACGAGTGGGTACAATAAAACATTCTCCTCTCCCACATATTTAACATCTACTTTCTGCCTTTCTGTGGCCGCTTCGAGATGATGGTTTTCAAACCCGCAGTTGCTGCAGTCAATCAGAATGCTCATTTAACCCTGTGCCCACTTCAACGCACTGGAGGCCACAATTTGGTGAACTGGATTTGACTTTAACCATGATAAATGAGTCGCCATTAAGATAACAATAATAAAATGGCTGTCTGATTAAACGAGCATCCAGTCATGTTAATTGTTCTTATGATGAAAGGTCAGGCTCAGCATGTGTCTAAGCCCAGGCGCCACGAGCAGTGGTATTTAATGAGACTTTCTCAATTAAATTACCCACAGGGAAACAAAGACGGAGGCCAGTGCTTTCTGCTCCCAACTGACATTTATAGGACATGCTGGGTACCTAAAGGTACTTTAGCAATGGAAGGCAGTTTGTCGCCCCATCAAATGTTATGGTTCAAAAAAATCATTATCATCGCAAACACGAGAAGCACATAAATAATAATTTCAAGTGTGAGTAGTTAAGTTGTTATATCAGCAGTGCACAATGCGCCAACATGCACCCCTACCCTCTCACATGCTGGATCTGGCCTTCCCCTTCCAACGTGCTGAGGCGCCCACCTCCCCCTTCCCGCCCCTCCCATCTGAGGATTAGAAACGATCAAAGCTATGCTCATTCCATGCTCACATTTCCTCCCTCTTAACAGCAGGCGGGAAACCCCCAATCAGCCCACACACGCACACCTCTGTGTCAGCCAGCAGGGTAAGCTTCAGGCATGCTCGGATGCAAGCAAACACTGCTTAGAAACTTTTTTTTACTGCGCATTAATTATCATGACAGTTCAGTGTGTTTTGTAGCCTCGTCCTGTCTGCGTCAGGGGGCTCATTTATAGGTGAATTTCCTCACTGTTTTGGATTTGAATAATTCCCTCCATGTTGTCCAGCTGGAGACATGTTTAGACTCTGGATCACGTTATCTTTATACTTCACAAAAGATGTCCTATATTTGAACTATGTTGCTCCTTTCCCCCGCTATTGACAGCCGCCCTCCTTTTCAATCACTGTATTTTACAGTCCCATAGCTTCCCCAGCGGTGACTCAAATGAGTCTTAATTTTTTTTGCGCGTGTCTGTCGCCTATGTGTGTGTATGTCTGTCTATGTGCATGCCAATAAATGACTTGGAGATGTGTGGCGAGAAAGCGGTTGATTTTTGAATATGAACATCTCCCATGGTGCTTTGGGGTTGGGGCCCAGCAGCAGTGGGCATTCAGCTGGTAATTCTTGATGTGATCAAAGGCCTCGGTCTCAGCAAGCTTGCCAACCACCCTCTCGCCGTTCCCCTTATTTTCCCTTCCCTCCCCTCTCCTCGCTGCTCCAGTCACAGCCCGGAGCAACCATGCGTGAGTTATAACCAAGTGGCGGTGTTGCTTATTGTCCCAGAGTCTAGCAGATCTTACTGGTCCCACCCTTCTGGTAACCCCTCACTGTGCTGACTGTTACCCCTTCAAATCCAACCTCTTCCTCTAATGGTCAATCTCCATGCTTAAGCAGCACACAGACTTAAAGAATCTCTTTCAGTCCTGGCGTTTTGGGAAACCTTTAGGCAGTCACAGTGCTGGTCCCTCTTGTGATCCTCCCCTGTGTTTAGTTTCTTGAACAGTTTTGAACTGCACACATAGTCCACTGTATCACGCCCTTGACAAAATCTCTCTTAACACCCATAACTTTCAGTTTAGTTAAGATATTTCATGCTCCCTTTCCTCCTAACACCCTTTTCACACACCCATCTATATTCATGCACTTGACTGCTGAATCTTATGTATGAACCAATTTTTTTTTTCTTGCCTGCTTTCTCCAACTTTTGTCCTCAATGTCTGTCTGCTGCTCCTTCTATTCTAATTCACACTTCAATAGCTCAAACGCGTCACTCACTCGCCGGCACTGTGCATATTTGTTCATTCCAGCATCTCGTAGACATACAGTGTTGCTGTAATATTCTCAAGGTCACTCTCAATGTTACCCTCCCGCAAATCTGGGTCTTTTTTTATCTAACACAAATATAGCCAGGAGCACCGAGCAGTCTGATGAAAAATGCAGAATAGGGCCAGGGCATGGCAGGGAAGGCAGGGAATGAGTGGCCCACTTTGGCCCAAGAAAAAACACCTGCGACAGTTGGTGGTCGACTAAATGAAGGCAGTCTGTGGGTGTGAGCAGTGGGCCAAGCCAAAATGATTGCTATAAAACAGGCCAAGCCTGCTGGGAGGGCTGGTGCCTCTTTTCATCCTGGCCTCACTCCATCACATGACCTTCTGGCCCTGATGCTCTCGTCTGTCCTTCTGCCCCCCCGCTCACCCTCTGTGATATTCACACTCCTTCTATTCTTCCATATTTTATAAGATTTTGTCTGTGCAGTTGGTCACGTGTGCCCACAATGTGAAGTGAAGCAAAATTGAATAGGTTCAGTTCTTTATTTCTGTTTAATCCCTGGCTCATTTTAATGTTGCCTTTGATAACAAGGGTTATTGACTTTAATGTGAACACCCTTTTTGATAGATGACACTAGCAATGCCTGGCAGAGGCTAAGAGAAATTTAATTGACGGGGCGGACATTGTGTATCAAAGAAGCAAGACACCAGCCAAAAATCAATTGTAAAGAATTGTTTTAATTTGTGAGAAGTCTTTTTTAATGTGTAGAATTCTGGTGCGTGTGAGCTACTGACCAGAAGGTGTTTTGACTGAAAAGTCTTCATACATAAACCAATCCAAAAAGACACAGATAAGAAAGGAAAATAATGTTTGTCTGTGCCTTCTAAAACAACATGACCATTGCAAATGTTTAAGGTTTGGTTAGATTTAGGAAACTAAAACTACCAAACAACCAATGCTGACTGTTGCAATGCAAACCTTTGTTATCTAAGTCTGAACAAACCAGCAATGCTATTGTTTTTAGTGATGCTATCGGTGAGGCTTCATGGTTGGCAGTGTTGGACAGCTAGTCCACCACTGATTTACTTCAGCAAATACTGGATGGATAATGCAATTTCTTACAAACATTCATGGTCCCAGTGGGATGAATCCTGAGAGTTTTTGGTTACCTCTTTACATTTCGTCTAGCGCCACCATGAGGTTAATCATTTTAGTTTTGTGTGAAATGGCACTTGACCGCTGTTATGAATTCAGGTTCCCAAGAAGATGAATCCTATGACTTTGGAGGTCCACTGACTCTTCATCTAGTGTCCCCAGCAGGTCAAAAGTTGTCACTTATCCAGTGAAATATCTTTATTTACTAGATGGATTGGCAAATCCATCATCTAGCGTCACCAGCAACTTGAGAGTTATAGTTCAGTGTGAAATCTCAATAGTTGACCTGAAGTTTGGTACAAACATTTATGCTCCCCATGTGGTAATATGTTATGATGTATGTTAGATATATTAACATTGGTGTGCCCCTGAGTTTTCATATAATGCCACAATAAGGTCTGAATTTCAGTTTGTCCAATAGTTTGGTTTACGACCTAACACCTGCAAAACTAATGACATTCCCATCTGCCTCAGCTATACTGTACTGCATTTGGCTCTAAGCTCCACTGGCCCTGAACAGAGCCTCACAGAGGACAGTGGCAGTCTGACACACCGCCCCTGGTGTATCTGCTCTCTCTAATCAACCATCGTTTAAACTGAAATGACAATAATTTCATCATTATACAAGCAACAGTTTAGTTTATATTTTACCTAAATAGAGGGAATCTGAGTGATGAAACCTTGATAAGTGCTCACAGTTAACCAGTGTCTACAAATCATGTATAAATGAGAGAAGATTGCCCATTGCTCAGCTGGACTTGACCTTGTTTGAGGCTGTTATTTAGAAATGCCACAGCCTGTTGTTTGGAGACCAAATGTGACTACTGCGGCCTTGAGAGCCAGTTCACCACAGAGAGAAAACCAGTCCCCTCCATCTTTATGTCCGAGTTCATTTGGATCTTTACTCCGTCAGACAAAACTGCTGGTTGGTTTCCATTTAAATGACGTGCATGCGCAGTCCTGTTCCCTGTGTGTTTTCCTGTTAAAGAAGTGTTATAGTAAATCATTACATTTAATTGCAAAATTATTATTGCTCTTATTGTGGTATAATTCACCTAATTCACAATTTCCATTTGCATACAGCAGTTTAAGCCACCAGCTGTTTTACTCAAATAGTCCAGGTATTAATCTTATATTTTGATAATCATGTGACTATATTTGTCCATTACAATTATGTTGTGCCAGTTCTATAGTTGTCATATTTATTATCATCCTTGTGTTTTGCAATTTGCTATGTTAACGCATTCCAATCTATACATCATTTTGTCTAGCTTAATTAAGAAAGTATTTGTTGATGCTTCAGGCGTTTCTCAATCAAATTGTTATTGGCCCCTGCCTCTGAAATCCCAAATCAATATCTGTTCCTCATTTGATTCTCAGCCTGGGCCTTATAGATTGACAGTCGCACACAGCGTGCACTCACTCACACACACACACACACACACACACACACAAACACACACGTACACATACACACACAACCCTTCCCATCTTCCTCTGATTCAATTGTTGATGCCTATCTGATCACCAGGCCAGACGTCACCTTCGGTAACTAATGTCAGGGGAGCAAGGCATTGATCACATAATTGAATGATTATTAAATTGATGCTCTTGGAGGAGCATGAATGAGACTCTGGGTGAACCTGAGTGCTGGCAAAATTCTGTAAGTATGCAAGGATGTATAACTGTGTGTTTGTGCATGATTGTTCACATAAGCTTGCATGTCAATGTGTGGTGTGAGGTGTGTATATTCGCCACCAAAGTCAACCGGCCTGTAGAAGCATTTGCTGAAGTCATTAGCGCGTTGTCCCTTGATGTGTCCTCCTTTCTGTTTTTTCTCTCTACTTTTCTGACTCAGGCGCTTACCCACAAAGATGTCCTTCACATCGGTACACTGGTTATTAAATGTAAGATGAATGTCAAGGTCCTTTAGGGGCCATGGCATTTCACAGCTACCTCGACAGCAGGCTGGCATGACAAGGACATGAAGCACTCATGAGTTGTATTACTGCTCTCTCACCCTCGTTTCACACTATCATTAGATAAAGTGATGCATTAGCAAAGCTCTCACAGACAGTGTCGGCTCATGTTGGCAAAGTTACAGTATATTTACTTTTAGAAATACACACAGCTTGCATATAATACATTACATTCCTCTCGTTTGCTATCTCAATCAATGCTCTCCTGATTCATCCTCTGTTCTGTTCTGTTTCTCACACCTTCTTTATTTCATCGCTGGCTTTCCTTATCCACCTCCTTGATACTTTTCTTGCCGCTGGCTGCCTTACTCATGCTCCTTCCCTGCTGCTCTATTAGTGTTGTTTTCTCTCTCCACACCCACACATGCACACACTCACATAGACTCCCTTTGTGCTGCTCCCATTATACATTACCCTTACCTCTCGGTACATCTCTGTCTGAATCTCTCTCT
The DNA here is from genome assembly GCF_014851395.1 of Micropterus salmoides. Taxonomy (NCBI): domain Eukaryota; kingdom Metazoa; phylum Chordata; class Actinopteri; order Centrarchiformes; family Centrarchidae; genus Micropterus; species Micropterus salmoides. The sequence goes on from NW_024044570.1 coordinate 24,467,904, forward strand.
CTCGCTCTCTCTCACAGTGCCACCACTCACCCACAGGCAAAGTCATTCCAGGTTGCTGCCCCCCCCCCCCCCCTTTTCGCCAGTCAGAGCGTCTCACTACCTCAGAGTCATTTTCCAAATTTGGCCACTAATTGGGTTCTCCTGCGATTAAGTCAATAACAACCTTCATATTAGAGTTTAATGTCCCCTAATGAGTCCATTTGTTGGCCAGCGGCTAATTAGGTCGGAACTGTTTATAGATAGCCTAAACTAATTGATGGGCATTACTGAACCTCTGTGTGTCAATCAGTAATGTAGTTGAGGCCATTTCTGCTTTTAACTTGCAGCCCTCTAATGCAGAGCCCCCCCAAGAAGAGATTATACTGTTCTGGTTCATGGATCAGGCTGTATAATTTGTGAAACCGCTCAGCATTAACATTAATGATAACTCCAGGGGAGCAGAATGAAATCCATTTAACACTGAGTGACAAATTTTCTTCCTCGTCAACAAGCATTTAGTTTTATTAGTGTTGATTGTATTCGGGATTTGTGTTGAGGAGACTGGTGTCTGCTTTTATTGTTGCTGTGGCAGCCATTAAAATATTCATATCTGCCAACAGACTTTTCAAAAGTGGTCACACAGTGCACATGCACCACCATTCAACATCAAGAGTCATCATAACAGATACATAAGGCCCTACAGGCAACAAGGAGGGGACATGAGGACAACAGGCCCCTGCAGAAGCTATCAGGCTTGAATCTTTGGCACGGTTTAAACAGATCCGACTGACATGCCAAGACCCTCCCCTGGAGTTTGACTCTGCAGTGTGTAGATGAATATAAAGTGAGCTGGAGGAGCCTGATATTGGGACTCATCCCAATCATATGCCTCCAGGTTAGCATGCTATCAAAAGGAGAGGCTTGTTTCGAAGCGAGGTTGTCTGTCTGCACACAGCTGCAGTTCTATGATAAAGAGGAGAGAGGTTTGATAGGTGAAGCCTCCTGTCCATCCGTCCCTCTCTCTGTCTCACTCCAATACACTTCAACTAAAATTGGCATGAAAACACCAAAGCATAAGGATACTTCCTTTCTTGCTTTCTGCTTTTTATCTCTGTATGTATGCGTTCTGTGTTTCAGTGCCTGGACTGTGCTCTATCTGGGCTGTTAAATATTGAAGCCCTCACTGTGTGGAAGTTACTACTGTAGAGCTGAGTTTGTATCAGAAAACCGGAAATACAATTTTAAAAAAGGAATTTGTTTCTGTGCGTCTATTTCTTACTTTCTGCGCAACCCCTAAATTTCTTTCACGCTTTGATTTTCTGCAAGTATTTGCCTCTTAACTTTCATCAAGGAAAACCATCTGTCAAAAGATTGCTCTAAATAGTTTTCCCCTGTGCCATCTGTTGCCTCCACATCTAGTTTTTACAGTTTCTAAATATTTTCATCCCTATCAAAAACACCTCAGCAAGTGAGCAATATCTGGCCGCTTGCTGGCACACAGCAGGAAAGTGGCATTATGGCTTGCCACATGTGCCATAAAAATTTCCTTATTTAACAGAATGGCACAGGATACCCTGAGATGGCTACATGCTGCTGTTGTGCTTACTGAGAACAAAGTCGATAAAGTTCAAAATAAGACACAAACACAAAATGACAGAATTAATTAACAGATATGATAAAATTAAATTACTGATATGAAACAGAAACAATAATACGTCTTTAGTGGTCCTCTATCAAGCTAAACAAGTATTGCCCCTAAAAAGACAAAATTGTACTTAAATGTGTGTACTCACTGAGAGAGGTACAGAATGGGAAGTCCATACATCAGGTGGCAAGGGACATGAAGATCAACAGGATGACTTTTAAGAGATACACAGATATGAAACATATTAAAAGTCTAGCTGCAAAATTTCCTGATCTAAGTGCAATTAAATGTTGTGAAGTTGGCACAACAAAATGACATTGATGTCCCTGACCCCCATGTGACTCAGCTTATCCTGTCACTAGGCTCAACTCACGCCTCACTGGGGGCAAGTTGAGTTAAAAACTGTTCATTTTAGATCCAAAGTGATTATTCCCAGGGATGCACCACATCCTAAAATGTACATATTTTAGATGGAGACCTTATTATCATGTCCTCACTTTAAAGATGCCTCAAGTAAATACTGGTTTAACTCACCCCGCACTACCTTACAGCTGTCCTTATTTACAACCGTGCTGAATTACACTCGTACATAAAATCATACATAATGTTGCTTTAATGCTGAGATAAAGCTTCTTTCACATTTCGTTTTTTGCCTCAGTTCACCTGTAAATAAAGCTTACAAGGCTAACGTTTGTGGAAAAGGACCTCTAGTTTTGAGGATACTTAAGGAATGGTTTTACCTGACTGGAAAACCGGCCTGATGGAAACAAAGAGAGCAGGTTTCACCAAGTTTTCACCTGTAAAACTCGTCTTGCGTACTTTGCAAGTAACGAAGCAAAACTGTTACTTAATAACGTAAATTACAAAGTTTGATAAAACCTAGTTTCTTTACAGTGTGAAAGTGTTTTTTTTTTGTTCTGTGACTTGGACCGTGCACTGGAATAACCGTGTCAGTATGTGGAGGCAGTTTGCCACGTTACTGTTATGCTAACATTAGCTACCGTTAGCTAAAAAGTAGCGTCAGGTATCACCAGTGGCTGAAACCTTTCCAGACAGTCATCAACACCTATTATTTTTACATCTGGGGCTTCTCCTTGTTACATGTGAAAAAGTTCTGTTTTCATGCGCAGAAATGTTAACAGAAAGGCTAAAGTTACAGTCATGGCCAAAAGTGTTGGCACCCCTGAAATTTTTCCAGAAAATCAAGTATTTCTCACAGAAAAGTATTGCATTAACACATGTTTTGCTATACACATCTTTATTCCCCTTGTGTGTATTGGAACAAAACAAAACAAAGAAGGAAAAAAAGCAAATTGGACATAATTGCACACAAAACTCCAAAAATGGACTGGACAAAATTATTGGCACCCTTAACTTAATATTTGGTTGCACACCCTTTGGAAAAAATAACTGAAATCAATCGCTTCCTATAACCATCAATAAGCTTCTTACACCTCTCACCTGGAATTTTGGACCACTCTTCCTTTGCAAACTGCTCCAGGTCTCTCATATTGGAAGGGCGCCTTTTCCCAAAAGCAATTTTAAGATCTCTCCACAGGTGTTCAATGGGATTTAGATCTGGACTCATTGCTGGCCACTTCAGAACTCTCCAGCGCTTTGTTGCCATCCATTTCTGTGTGCTTTTTGAAGTATGTTTGGGGTCACTGTCCTGCTGGAAGACCCACGATCTCGGACGCAAACCCAGCTTTTTGACACTGTCCTACATTGCGACCCAAAATCCTTTGGTAATCCTCAGATTTCATGGTGCCTTGCACACAGTCAAGGCACCCAGTGTCAGAGGCAGCAAAACAACCCCAAAACATCTTTGAACCTCCACCATATTTGACTGTAGGTACTGTGTTCTTCTCTTTGTAGGCCTCATTCCGTTTTCGGAAAACACTAGAATGATGTGCTTTACCAAAAAGCTCTATCTTGGTCTTATCTGTCCACAAGACGTTTTCCCAGAAGGATTTTTTCTTTGTTAATTTTTCTCTCCTTGGAATATGATGCTGTTTTTTCTATCTAAGTCTAATACTGGCATTTCTGTTTTTTATTGTTATTGTTGACGAGTCTGATACTGCTTTGGCTACTCCTGTTTAAAGCTGTTCTTAACTTTGCTGTACTTTTCTATGCTGTGCTGTTATGCAATGGTATTGTAAAGCACTTTGGTCAGTCAGTGGCTGCTATAAAACGTGCTATATAAATAAAATGAACTTGAACTTGAACTTTTGGCTTACTCAAGTACATTTTGGTAAACTGTAGTCTTGCTTTTTGCTTGAATTTCTTTGGAACTTGTTTGTGGCTGCTTATCCACATCCAACCTTTCCTCAATTTTTCTCTTCTGTCCACGTGCAGGGAGATTAGCTACAGTGCCATAGCTTGCAAACTTCTTGATAATGCTGCGCACTGTGGACAAAGGAACATCTAGATCTCTGGAGATGGACTTGTAACCTTGAGATTGTTGATATTTTTCCACAATTTTGGTTCTCAAGTCCTCAGACAGTTCTCTTTTCCTCTTTCTGTTGTCCATGCTTAGTGTGGTACACACAGACACACAATGCACAGACTAAGTCAACTTCTCTCCTTTTTATCTGCTTTCAGGTGTGATTTTTATATTGCCCACGCCTGTTACTTGCCCCAGGTGAGTTTAAAGGAGCATCACATGCTTGAAACAATCTTATTTGTCCACAATTTTGAAAGGGTGCCAGTAATTTTGTCCAGCCCATTTTGGGGGTTTTGTGTGCAATTATGTCCAATTTGCTTTTTTTCCTTCTTTGTTTTGTTTTGTTCCAATACACACAAGGGGAATAAAGATGTGTATAGCAAAACATGTGTTAATGCAATACTTTTCTGTGAGAAATACTTGATTTTCTGGAAAAATTTCAGGGGTGCCAACACTTTTGGCCATGACTATACTTGAAGCTCTCTGGCTAACACATTAAGGTAACGTTAACTTTGCACTGTTAGGAACTGCTGTTAACTTAGTTAACGTTGCTTTAGCCCTATAACGTTACTGTGGAGACAGTCAAGCTCTGCGTTCATATAAGTTAATAAGCTGTGTCTAAACGCATTGTTTGTAGTAAGATGTAAGGTTCCTCAAAAAGTCAAAACATTCATAATGTGGAACAATATAGAGCCTAGTTTCACTGATACGTAAAAACACTAATGTGTAATTATTATGTTTGTATGATAAGTATTTAATAGGTTTATATTTAACTTATATCAGTTGTAATCTGTTTTAATAGATCTGTCCTCTCAAGTGAACCTGAGCGCTGAGTTTCCTCGAGCTCCAAAGACATCTCGGTAAGATGTGTCCTGAAATAGTGTTGATGCATGGCTGAATGTTTCATTTTATCAGCGGTGAACCTAATAAACCCCTCACCCCTTCAATTGCAGACACAAGTTGCCTCATCTGAAGTGACTGTAATATGTATGTATAAAGGAACATTTTTCCACTGTGGTAATAAAGGTTGGTGAGGAATGTTCAGTTTTTATTTAAATTTTATTTCATTATTTGTTGATTTTGGCAGATGTAGTTTGAAGTCTGGTGAACTGTATTGATAAACAGCTGAGTCTCTTTTATTTAGCATGGCCTCACTGATATAAATGGGATGGACAAAATTTCAGAAACACCAGTCCATGTGATCCCAAATGATCATACAGTTGCAACAAAATCTGAACATTATCATTTTCATGATGGGAGGATTTATTGCATGAATATTGGATTAGACTGTATATTAAGCTAGATGTACCTAATAAACTGGTAAAGACTAAATACATTTATCACATTAACTCTGCCCATTTCACATGTTTGTGAGAAGTGTTTACATGGCCATTACTTTGCAAACTAATCAAAAGTTGGTGTTCAAGGTATGTTATCAATTTGCATATTTCTGTTGAATTATTCAAGAGTATGTTGACTTTTTATACTGAATAGATTTGAAAGACTTGACTGTTAGATACTGTGTGTCTGCAGTCAATTGCTAGCTTGCTAATCAGACATACTGGGGATAAAAAAAAATACTACATTGCTATAACTGGAGCCAACATTTCCATCCATCCATCCATCCATCGTCAACCGATGTGTGTACAGGGACGCGGGGACACCATTTCACATTTACATTTTAACATGAAAGATAATATTTTAGCACTGACTTGCAACGTAGGAGGGATAGTGTACTGTTTTAGAAAAGTGCATTAGTCCAGCTGTGACTGTGAAATTTTATAATGAATATGTATATTTAGCAATTTAATCTCAGATTTCTTTTAAACATTTCAGAATGATTGGCAGTGATCAAAATCCAAGAAAACTGTAGATCTATTACAGCATTAAGTGCAAACATTTTTCACCATAGGCTCTGTTAAAGGCTATTATAAATGTATGATGAGATGGTTGAATGACATAGACTTTATGGTTCTTAAACTATTTAGTACCTGACTGAAATTCTGTCTCAACCCCCAAAAATGACACTTGAGAGAAAACACAAGGGTCTGTGTTGGTGTGGGAATGTTGCTTCAGATAGAAGCTAAATGATGAAATATTATACAATTAGTCTAATTTAAAAGATATTTGATTGGCTAACTCAGTTCTTTGCCACATAATCTTTCATTTTGATGCAGCAAAGTCAGGTTAAAGAAAGTTGCAGGATGACTCTGCATTTTCTTTTCTTGTCAATGCAGGGGTCCATGTCCATTTCCCAGGTAAAAACTGTATTCTTTTTGCCATATAGCCAGCCATATTACATTGCATTACTGCCCAACACCATCAATGATATAAGTGTCAATGGTACAGGTTTCATTTTTAGCAATTTCTGGGCAATGCACAGTCTGTTGACTTTTTAAATGATGTGCCAGATGAATGAAAAATCTGCGCTTAGTCCAAGTTTCTCGAAATTCACATTACTCATAGGAAAAGGTAGATGTCAGTCCTGCAATGTGATCTGGTAAAGTGTGTTTAATGCAACACAGGGCCAGTGAGCTCTTCCGTGTCGTAGTCTACGGCTCAATAGATCTTGTTGACTTGAGCTGAGACAACTGCAGAACCCACACTTCATAGGATAACTGCAAGGACAATGAGAAATAAAAGGCAAATTAGTCGATTTACTTTTAATGGATCTATACAACAAAATATTTTTACACACTTTAATAGTATACTGTGCACGACCACACTGCCTTCTATTCAGGCTGTGCATATACTGTATTTCCTTACAAACACACACCTTACCTTCTCTATTGTGTAGCATGTTCGAATGCACTTGATTTACCATCTCTTTCGCACTCGCTGGCTTCTGGCTCGCAGACTGCGAGGAGATATTCCCTGAAGTCTACAAAAAGTTTACGTTTATTTCCCATTTACAATTTTTAATTCAATACACTTTTTGTGTACATCAACTTACAGTCTGCTAGCTGTCTGTTCTGTGTGTGTCCCGAAAAAAAATTATAAAAAATGATTTGAATGGTAATTTTGGAGGCTGTAATTAGTGCTGCTGTTAAACTATTCTGGGATGTACTGAAAGGTGTTTCTTATATTCTGTTCATCCCATTTCATTTTGGGCGGCTGTGGCTCAGGAGGTAAAGCGGGTCGTCCGTTAATCGGAAGGTCGGTGGTTCTATTCCACGGCTCCGCATGTCAAAGTGTACTTGGGCACAGAGGAACCCCAAATTGCCTCTGATCACTGTTCCATCAGGGTGTGAATTTTTGTGCGATTAAGAAGCCCAGGGCATAGAAAGGGCTGTATAAATGTGTGTGAATTGGTGAATGCAGTGTAGAAACCATTACATATTATAGGAGTACAAAATGACCATTACAATAAATTAACACCTCTCTAAAACATATTCAATAAAAACTGAACATCATTGCAGGAATGTTGTGTTATACTGCATTAGTTCTATCTAAGTTTACCTTATAAACTGGCAATTGAGTTTATTATAGATGTAAATGCACGACAACACGCATATGTACGTACCTGTCTATCACACAAGAGTGTGTTGTGGTTGGTGGAACCTCAGTACACCTTTCCCGGTGGGACTGACCACGGAGCAGCATCTAGCTTCACAGGACAACTGCAGTAAGAATAAAACATTTAGAGATAAACAAATTAGTTGTTTTACATTTTGTGAGGAATGCAGGGTCAGCGTTGTGAACCTAAAAATGCACAAATGTATTGAACACCAGGGTTGGGAGGATTACTTTAAAAATGTAATCCAGTACAATTACAAATTACTTGCTAAAAAATGTAGTATGTATTAGTAACGTAATACAAGTACCACAAAATAAAAGTAATGTAATCTGACTGCTAGTTACTTTTGGATTACTTCAGTGCCAAACAGGCAAATGAAGACGAGTATCACTGATGCATTTTCTGCTCATTGTATATTTAAAGAAAACATATACAAAATCTTCCATTCCCATGAAATCAAAATCCATGTTTAAATGTTTTTATGCTTTGCACTATGGCAGTATCTGACCCATTAATGACAAAAAAGGTGTTTTGTAGGTATTCTTGATGATATTTAACAGTTTGTCATTTGGAATAGCATTTTAAAATGTTGATGACTCATTCTGCACTTGTATTAATTTAGCATCCAATTAAAAGATTTCTCAATATAATACTGCTGAAGCACGGTGTTTCTGGGACTGGGCCCCACAGGATTACTGTACTGTAAAAAAAACTTTCGTGAAACTGGATCATATCTGATGGAGAAATATTAGAAATATGGAGAAAATATATTCTAGTTTTCTCTCTGATGTCCTCCGGTTGCTCTGCCTCAACTCTGAGTTTCCTGATGGACAGATAGCTTCAACGTTACTTGTTGCTTAAGTTAGTTAACCGCTAACTAGCTGCTGTTATTAGCTCAGTTAACTGTTAATGTAACTGCCGGTTTTCATGACAGGGGCGGGGGGCAGCAGGGAATGATGGAGTTGTGCGGTTCCTGATTGGGAACGGAGCCTGGCGAGTGGCCAACAAAACCTTGCTAAGCAGCCTCCCAGTGAACACGGCATGAACAAGACCTAACACAGTCTCAGAGACCAACAGGGAATCCTGTACTGAGATGTTTTACACAGAGCTTCCTTGTGGATAGCTTTCCTTTTTGCTAAACCGCAAACTGTAGCCTATCACCTGTATGTTAGCTTGGTCGATTAGCCGTGCTGCTAGTTCAGTTAGCTTACTCAGCCCCGGGTGCCAAGAGCCAAACACGGCAAGAAAACCACATCAGGACTGTATTCCCACTGGCCTCTGTCGGTCTCGGAGGCTGTGTATGCTGTGCTCGGTTCCGGTCCGGCTGCCGTGTTCACTCACTGAGAGCTGAAACCAGTCTGCATGACGGGGAGGGGGCATAAACACGCATACAGCGCTACTAGCGACTGTAAACGCCAATCAATGTCAGCGACACGTCCCTCCCTAGCTTTGTGTTTCCACAGAAACACATATAATATAGACTGTATATTAAAAAACATACGGAGGCAAATAACACTGCACTTTCTGTTTCTTAAAGTAATCCCTATGAGTAATCCCCAATTTTACAAAATGTACCTGTAATCTGATTACATCTTATTTTTTCTCTCAGGGAATACAGTTACTTTTTTTGTATCCTGATTAAGTAACGCCGTTACATGTAATCCATTACTTCCCAACCCTTTAGTGTCCTAAAGGGTTGGGAAGTAATGGATACACTCTCACAGTTGTCAGTTTATTAGGTACACCAACAACTAATCCAGTGTAATACAACAGCTCTGAAATTATAAATCCTTTCTTTATGAGGACTATTATGAGTTTTTAAATTTTTGAGTCATGGCATACTTAGTTACTTTACACTGAGAAGTATTTAGTTCATCCTATACATAGATAAAAAAGTACAGTTGAAAAAATGTTAAGAACACCTCCCAGTATAAACTAGTGCGGTTGACTAACAGCCTCCAAATTGACTATTAAAATAATTAAATACCTCTTTCAAACAGATTAAATAAACTAACTAACATAATACCAATACCTGTTACAGAAAGGTTATAATGCAGAGCCACTGCATTAGTTTTGTCTTAAGTGGACCTAATCATTTCTAAAGAGTGTAGCATAAATGCCTTGACAAAATGACATGGTAGGTCGGGCACACTTAAATACATTTATGGGAAAACCTGTAGGCTATATGGCCATAAAAAAAAAATTGCGCTAGTTAGCAGTATTAATTTTGATGTAATACATAAACGAATAGTGGTTCAAAATTCTCTGACCGTGACAATCTGCTGTTTTGTCATTGACGCTCCATGAGCATTAATAAAGCTCAAAATATATTTAGATAAATATTCCAGAGAATGGGTGTTGTCTTCCTTTCCTGAACCCCCCGTGTGCAGTGTAGCTAAGGTTAGCTACAGCAAAGTCAGTGTTGGTAATGACTGGAATACGACCAGAAAGTGGTGGTTCGTCAATGGTATGCCTGCTCACAGGATGTCCAGCGGATTTAACCAACATAATCCATGTGGACAAAAAAAATTTATCAAACCGAGTAAGTTTATGTTTACCATGCTAACATTAACTGACTATTTAGTTAGTAGGCAAGCTACTGTGTAGCATCAAGCACACGATTAAATAAAAAATTAAACATGTGACTACTGCAAAGCCAGACTTGCAGTGCTATATTCAAACAAAATACTCACCTTTTTGACTTCAGGTTCTCCAGAAGAAAACAGGAGAGCTGTCCTGGCATCTCCAACACTAACATCTTGATGAATACCCCTGCAGGACTGCTTAGGAAACCCCATTCTTAGCGTGAAGCATACACAGGGTACTTGACCTGGCATCAACTTGAGTTGGCTCAGCTCCAACTACAATTTCAAAGTTGTGCCGCAATAAATTTTGCATTGAGACCAACTTATTTGAAGAAACTTTGGGCACAAAGTTTACAGTGCCATTAAGTATTATTTGTTCAGTTTACTCATAAATATAAATTAAGATGAGCAATTTCAAGTTCTCATTTTTACGTGGTGCATCACTGGGAATAATCACTTTGGATCTAAATTAAACAATTTTCAAAACATGACTTTCCAAAAAAAGTGGTCTCTTATTGTCTCAACTTGCGCCCAATAAGGGGTAAGTTGAGCCTAGTGAGAGGACTAAGCCACAAGGGAGTCAGGTACATCAATGTAATTCCATTGTGCCAACTCAATTGTTAGTTCTCAACATTTCATTGCACTTAGTGAAACATTGCAGCTGTAATTTTGATATGTCTCCTAGTTGAATATATCTCTTTAAAGTCATTCTGTTCATCTTCATGTCTCTTGCCACCTGATGTATGGACTTCCCATCCTGTACCTCTCCCACTACTCTGTCCAAATCCATAAGAGGAGTTGAAGCCATGTCTATAGCTTCATATTGTAATTTCCTAAAACACTGGGAGATTTTCTTAGACTTAAACGTATAGACACACGAATCAAGACTCATTGAACATAAAAAAAATACTTTAAATGGCAAATATCTTTTTAAAAATATATTAAATGTGGTTATCACTTTATCCATGGGTCTCTCTATCACAGGGTGAGTAAATGGATTATTTTTCAAAAATGTGTGGTAGCTCAAATCACCCTGCTTTCCCGAACAGTATTATATTCCATTAAGGAAAGTGTGTTATGTAACTTTACAGATACCTTTTGTGGGCCAACTTTATTATAAAATAATAGACTTGGACTGGTGTGGTTCTCATAATAGGCCATCCTCATACTGGAATTTACAGTGAGATTATTAATCTCATATTATGCATTTTGTCAATGCTGTGATCTGTTGTCTCTTTAGGTCTAGCTTTCCCTTTTTCTATTAGTGTTTTGAGACACATCCCATGCAAAGTTTGATTAACAGGTAGTTCTTGGGAATTTAATCTGGAAATGGTCCTCGCCCAGGCATCCCTCATGTTTTTCATATGAAGGAACCATGGCAGTGATGTTGCCCAGCAAGCAATAGCCGTCATTTCACCGTCAAGGTTTACTATAGACCTGATTTAGTCCGGCTATGAGTAACCCACTTCTAGCTTTACATGTGGTTACATGACGTTTTTGCCAAAATAATTTGCAATGTGTATGATATTCCATCATTTAAGCAAGGTCTACAGTGATTACAAAGTTTTTTGTTTCATTTCACATGATTTACGTGCAGCCTGTGCGTAGACACCATTTAGCTCGTAGACAGACCGGCTATTTGTAGCCCACTTTTAGTCAAAAAAGATTAATAGTGGTTTTTGCCCTGGCAGCACGTGAGATGGTTGCTATCCCATTATTTTTGCAATGTCAATAATATCGACAAGGTCTATCTGTAGCCACGATTTAGCTCTTATTTGGACAGGCTACGTGTAATCTGGCGACATAGAGGCAATCAGTGGTCTAAAATCAACGGCTTGGCTGTAGCCCTGTTTCAGACCAAATTGGTTACATGTAGTTTTCACCCATGCAGCTGTTGAGGTGCGTGATATAATGTCATCAAATGCAAGTAAACGTTTGAAACATTTAAATCATCTTTATTTTCGCTCTAACGTTCACAACATTAACTTTCATTTTAATTTAAAAAAAAATTTTCAACCGCTAGATGGCAGCTGTAGCCCTACTGACACATGACTCCTCGCAACGCGAGACTTCAAAGTTAGTATACATCAGAGTTGCCAGATCTCGCGATAAACACATCCGCCATTTTTAAACGAGGGATACGTTACGAATTCGGCCTTTCAGCGAGCAACGGGCGAGAGTTTAGTGCAAACACTGGAAGCGAAAAGACATTAACTTTGGTCTTGTAAGTATTTGTGTCTTTGTTTGACATGACTTCATTATTTATCTACATTATATGTTAACGAGTAGGAACCGTGACATTTCAGCGGGTAACGTTAGAGTAAGACACGTTGTGGTTAGCTTAACATGCTGCATGCAAGTGTAACTTAACGTTACTGTAACGTTACTCCATGATACCCACGGGTTTCCTCGTGCCCTTACTCTATATTATCTGAATTCAGAGGGTGTGAACATAAAACATGTGCAACCTTACCTGTTATAATTTGTAATGAAAGCCACACATATTTTACTCACTAGATCATTATGATATGAAAATATGAGTTTTTGACTTTTGACACTAAATATTTATTGCAAATTCTCCAGCATACAGTCAGCAAAGCAAACAATAAATATTCAGAACAGAACACTTACATTCACAGCACATAGCTCTCTCAGATAATAGAGAATAAAAGCAACTTTCTCTATTTGGTTGTTCTAATGCAACATGGCTAAAACATGTGTCCTGTTCAAGTATCTTTATATTTTCCATAGAGATAAATGGGTCAGTAATAAATACTTTTAAATTAAAAAGAAAAAAAACCGTTATAAATGATTTTTTTTTAAACCTTCATTAGAATGATAATTAGAAATATACTATATGTTTTCATTTAAAATCATTTGATGATAGTAGTCACGTCTTATGGGAAAACAGTGAACATAGTCAAAATATAATGTTTATTTATATTCATATTCTTACATATTCAACAGTTAGGGATCCAATTTACCCAAGAGACTGGCGCCAACCGAGAGACCCATCTGATGCTCTTGCTGCATCAAGTAGCAGCGTAGATGATCTAGATTTGGATGTAACGTTAGCCAACCAATTTATTTTTTCATTATTTATGTTTTTATTATGTGTTAAAATTGTTTGTATTTTCATATATATATATGAACTGTTTTGTATTTATAATATTTTAGCAATAATTCCTTTATATTTTCATCATGTTGTATTATCTTAAGTTGTCTACGTTGTAATCCTTTTTCTTAATAAAATCTTTATATTTAATTTGTTTGGACAGATTACCATTTGTGAGAACCAACCAACCAAAAAAAATCCATTAGCCACTATTCTGTTGTCTATTAGAGGTAGATATGTAGTCCTTTATAAGCTGTGTATTTTGGTCTATTCTTGGGCTATGGTTAGACATCTGTTAACTTGAGCTCTGTTTAGACGTCTATTAGACGTCTTTTAACCGTGAAATTGCTTGCTGGGTATTAAGCTCTGACACTCATATTGTAGCTGGATGTTATTTTGTCCTAACTATACCGTCCCCATTTTATTTTCAGTCGTGCCGTCCCTGTTGAATACATGTACGTTAGCAGAGCTATTAGCTAACGTCTGGAGCTGTCCCCGGAAATGGCCCCGTTTTTAACTGTGTGTTAATCACACTACGTAGACTATATAAGGTGTTAACACACCTGAAATCGGATTTTACATGGCCAGAAAGACTGGACAGCAGAGCATACAGGTGTTGTGCCAAAAACTGATTGTCCGCCGAAAAGCAATTGCCCTCCGCGGGAGCGCACGCAGCAAGTTAAAGTTGTATCGCCTAGTCTCTACGACTCCAGCTGCTTTTTGACATAACGTGCAAATAAACATCACTTTATGTCCGTGGTAATAGCAAAGGTTTGTCTTTGTGATACTTTAACGTTTCTTTTTACTGAATAATCACAAATGTAGCCAAATAAGTGTTTGATGTTTATAGGTAACCAGGCATGACATTTACGTGATTTTAGGCAATAATAGAAGCCTGATGTTGCCGATGGAATATGTGTTTGGTAGGCCTATGTCTAATATCCTTGTTTATATTTGGAAAACGGAATGTAACCTATAATCAACATGACTTACTGCTGAGTTATATATAAAATAAACATGATCTCTCTTGCAATTATCCTTACATTATTTAACTGACTGTGTACCAATAAATCCAGTCCATTTTACCTGTTGAAATACCTTTAAATGGCCAAAACAACACATAAAATGCAGTATTCTACTTGCAAGAAAGTGATTGCTGCATCTACTTACTGACTGAAAGGTTATTTCAGTATTTCTATTACTTGATTATATTCATGAGGGTTATATTTGACAGATTATAACTCACCTAGTGCTTTTTACCTCTTAAAATACCTTTAAATGGCCAAAACAACACATAAAATACAGTTCTCTACTTGCCCGAAAGTGATTGCAGCCTCTATTGACTGAAAGGTAGTTTCTGTCTAAAAATGACCTGATTTCATTCAGAAGAGTTATATTTGACAGACTGTAAAACTGAAATTGTCCTCCCTTTTTATTTTCATATAATACATAATGTATTTTTTAATGACATACTGACCACCAATCCAAAAATGTCCCCGGTTTTCATTTCAGAAATCTGGTCACCTTATACAATGACACAACTCCCGGTTTTGCTAATGGGGGCCATTAGCGGTCCCTAGCCCGCAGTTTGGGAACCGCTGTCCCGGAGTGGCCGACCTCCGCTCGCCGGCTCTCTGCCTCCGACTCCGCCTCTCTCGGCACCAAACACACGAGACTGCGACCGACCCCAGCCTGCCTGCCGCCACGACGAAACCCCTTCCAGCTCTGCTTGTGTACTTTCCCACTCTTACTTCTGTCCCAACGCGAACCCACCTGTCTCACGCCCAGTGCACCGCTAATTTTGCCGGAAGAAATAAAAGAGGCCACATTGAAAAGTAGCTGTATCGGATAAGTTTTTCTTCTTTGCCCCCCTCAGTTTTTGGCCCCGCGGCGGGGCAAGATAGCAAGGGTCAGGCCGGGGGAAAAGGAGACCGTATGATGTGGATCTGGTACCTTCTGCTTGGTTCGGGGTCAGGCTCAAGAACTGTTGGTAAGTTTTTTATAGCACACGAAAACTAATGTTGTTGTCACGGCGCCGACAAGCTTCAGTGTACGGGTGGGTTAGAGGGGGGGGGGGGTGCATTGTAAAATCTTTTGAAGTGCTCGCTGTGCGGCAGAGTATTTTTATTTTTTTTGCTTCGACGAGTTTGCTGAAACTTACTGGCGCAGCCTCTATGAAAAGAAGCTACCCGACTTTCCATTTCCATCGACTGAACGTTTTTTTTTGTCTGGAAAATGGGAGTTTTAGCAGCCGGGGCAGCGGTTTCAGAATTGTTTGTGCACATCGAATGCATTGCACTGGGTGCATGTCCCCTTCACTTCTGAGTGAGAATTTGCTACAGACACCCTCCGTGTAATATCCATCTACTGTGTGTTTTACTGAGATAGGGTTATAGGCTCCTCCGGGTTATGTTGTGACCGAGAGGTTGTTGACAGGGCAGTGTTGACAAGTCAATCTGTTCTCCAGCCCCGCCATGACAGCTGGGGCCCTGTGGAGGACACTTGTGCAGGAGTTTATACATAGGACAGCCAGTTGGCACTTTACGCCTTTTAACCATGCAGCTTTTAGAGCTGATATTCCAATGAGTGACATCAAAGTCTCTGGTGACATCTATCCACTGGTCATTACAGTGTGGTGAAAAGTGTCCATTTCAGTGATGGTCTGCAGTGAATTCATAATGTGAAACAGGTCTGTGGTAATCAGTGATTCAAAGGCAAACTGCCTCAAAGAAGCCTATGTATGATCATGATGATAAGGTAAGGGACTATATAATTAATGGAGAAAAGAAAATGTGTTGATCTTTTACACTTAAAGTAACTACCTGCACATGCTTTATCAAAAATGATCTCAGGCTCAGCATGAGTGAACTCTGCTGCTCTGCAAATCAAGTTTAGGTGAGTTGGAATTCCTCCTGATGATACCCATTTAATATTGATGTACACGTACATGCATGTGGGGTAAACTTTAAAATACGTAATCCTCCTACATGGGGAAAGTTAGTTCATCAATTAGATACCAAGTGTAAACATTTAAGAGTTACTTTTCCTGTCTATAATGGGGCATTTTATGGAGTGTAAGCAAAAACTTGATGCCACTTTTTTTCTCACAATGGTTTGAGCAAGAACTTATAGTCACAACATATTGAGTGCATCCAATGCACTAAACTGGTATTTCAGGTGCATTAAATTGGTGTTTCAAAAAAAAACAACCACTGAGATGCTTTCTGTACTTTAGGTGTTTGTGGAAGACATTTTTACATGCCACAGGAGGAAAAGAGCAGGTATAACAATAAAGTTAATGATGGCTGAATTCCATATAGCTGCTTAGGTTTCAGAGTCCTGGTATTTTGCATGCCGGTTCACTTGTTACACTGTCCTGGTATTACAGGGACACTTGAATACAACAGAGCCATCGTTAATATTATTGGTAACACCTGTGCTTTTCCTACTATGAGTCAATGTGTCTGCTGTTAGAAAGGCCCAGTGCTGCAGTTTTAGTTTGAGGATATGCTTAAAAAGACATTTGTACTCCGCGTAAAAAAAAACCTTTAAAATTGAACACTTGTTTTTGAACACTGGAAATATATACTTAGTTAATGTGTATTAGTTGTGGAACAGAGATTTAGTGTGGGCTGCCAAACCCCACCCTAGTTTGCTCTGTTGGAGCAAAGGAGCCTATACACATGATTGATCTACTCCAGAATATTACTGTGGTTTGTTGTCCAATGTGTTGTCAGCTTTGAATAAACAAATTGTGCTTTATGCACCAAATGTTCGGCCACCGAAATTAATCATCCAAAAAAAGCACTTTTGGTGTTTGACCTAATATGTAAGAAGACCGAATAAATTTTACAGAACAATTACGTTGACATGTCGGCAGTGTGGAAGCATTTTAAAGCGTCACTGTCGTTTGCAGACACTGTTCTGCTGAATTTTCTCCTAGCACATCCACTCCATCTGTGGCTGACTTCTTAGAACAAACGGTGTGACCCGCTTTGAGTGTTTCTGTCACTCGTTTCTGAGAAGGCTATTAAGCTAGCCGCTCCTAAATTTGGAGTGCACATGTATTCAAGCCTTTATGGTAAATCCACTGAAACTGACTAGTGCGAGCTGACAGGCAGGTTAGCGACTGTAGGGCCTGTGTCCACCAAGGCGTTGTTTTCTCACGCCAGCATCTTTTTACAATCCATTGCAAAGGGAGTGCTGCATTTTTACAAGCTTGTAAAAATGCCGGCAGCGTGACGAGGCACTGAGCGTGCACTCGTCACTGTCACTTTTTACCCAGCCGTCCAATCACAGTGCAGGAGGGACGGGACAAACACCGCACCGTAGCAACGGTCACTATCCTGGAACCGGGCTTTGTCCAGCCTCAGCTCTTGGTCCAAACGGTGGTACTCGCCGAGATGTTTCCTCGGCCACAAAAGGGCCAGAGCAAGTACTCTACTCTGTGTTGACATTTTTTACATCCAGTGAAGTTAGTTAGAACTACTTGCAACATCACTTTCACGGATTTTATGTATCATAGCAACCGAAGCAGTCGGAAAAAACGCTGCGCCTCCAAAAACGCCCGCTAGCGGTCCGTGCTGGGTGTTTTCAGAAGAGCAGCTTTGGTGGACACGGGCCCATATCCTGTCATTTTCTCTCTTTACAAAGACAAGTGTTGCAGTATGAGAGTCCTACCTGAAGAGAGGCTATGAAGTCTTCATGTTGCGCGATACGAGAACCACATATAACATTATTTATCAAATTGGGTCGGACTTGATGAATTTAGCGCAAGGGTACTCGTGACAACGTTTTTCAAAATAAGGTGTCTATACAGGATGGAAATAAGATTAATTGGATTATATTCACAGAAAGTATAAAACATATTACATGTGTACATTAAAAGTAAATAGACATGTAATTTACTTTACCGGATGCTCTTGGGCCTCGGACCCACCCACCATACTCTCTCCAGATCCTGTGAGAAACCCTGAGTAAAAAGCACATTTTGACTGTTTAATTTATGCAATGATAAAAAAAAAATTGGCAAAATAAATGGAAAAAATGTGAATGTACTTGTTTGGTATTTGGTAAATTTTGAGTTTGAGACTCGGACTCGAATCCGACTTAAGTCGCACACGCAGTGACTTCAGACTCGACTTGAGGCTCGTCCTCAAAAGACTTCAGACTCGAGTCGGACTCGAGGTGTGGGACTCGTGAAAGATGTTTATTTTTAGGAAACGTCTGATGAGCTTGCTCCTCTCCCTCCGTTACATATAACCTGCCTACGGAATATGTAGTATAAGCTGCGCATGCGCGGCCACACATGCGAGAGGACAACAATCACCGGAAGCTGCTATGCCATTCATCATAAACTTTGGCTTTAAAACTTCATACAACTGGAACCAAACAAAGAAGCGCTGAATGCAAAATAGGTTAGTAACCTGAGGTTAATAAACATGTTTAGCTCAGCATTGGCCATCTAACGTTAGCTTGCTTCTTGCTTTAGCTATGACCTATGGGAGGTTAGGTCCAACTGTCATTCGTTATGAAAAGATGAATGAGCGTTTATTTACTTGCCAAACTTGTGGTGGTCGATTAACATAAGTAGTAGTTAATAAGCTGTCATTGATTGCATTGCACATTACATGGTTGTGCTCTTTAAGTGAAAAACAGGTTACAGGTTCATTGTTGATCATGTAACGTTACAGTTTTATTTAGTTAACATTACACTGGTTTGAGAGTTTGGTGTTGTGTTGACTTTCAGGAGTTTAAGCTGTTAGTGATTGTATTGCACATTACATGGTTGTGCTCTGTAAGTTAAAAACAGGCTACAGGTTTATTGTTGATCATGCAACGTTACAGTTTTATTTAGTTAACGTTACACTGGGTTTAAGAGTCTGCGGGGTGTGTTGACTTACAGTATTTAAAAAGCTGTCATCAATTGCAGACGCATTGTATCCTACATTAGGCTGACATGGTTGTGCTCTGTAAGTGAAAAACAGGTTACAGCTTTGACCATATAACGTTACAATTTTATTTAGTTAATGTTACACTGGGTTTAAGAGTCTGGGGTGGGTGTTGATTTACAGAAGTTAATAAGCTGTCATTAATTGCTCTGTAAGTAAAAAACAGGATTGAACATAGCTGGTGATACAACATTCGTTATAACCACGTGAGACTTGAGACTTGACTTGGACTCTAGCTCAGATGCTCAGATACTCAGAGACTTTGATGTCACTCATTGGAATATCAGCTCTAAAAGCTGCATGGTTAAAAGGCGTAAAGTGCCAACTGGCTGTCCTATGTATAAGTTAGAATAGAGCATAGATATTATCAGCCAGCTTTGTCCTTTGACAGGACATTGATATTGGCTAATATTGTAGCTAACACTATGAGCTAATAATATTAGGTCTAAATTGGGTGTTCAGTTCACAGTATTTTGCATTTAATTTGAAATCTTCATATCAAAATCTATTTGGGTCTTGGCTGGGCAATACCTGTTAAAATGATAATATTTGAAGATATGGGAACATTGCACTGCGCTAAAAATAATAAGACTAATACTTTGTGCACAAGCTTCGGTGTTCTCTAAATATTTTGCTACCTACACATAATTGCAGCTGTGAATGAATAAACAGATAATGTGAGTGCAGATCATTTCCTGCACACATTTTACTATGCAATAACTAAGATGAAGTGTCCGAATGGTGAATGGAATCTATGGATGACAACGCAGTAAACGTTGGGCTAAACAAATAGGCTAATGGAATATAAAGTGATCCTTGCAAATTCTGTCTTTACACCAGAGAATGGCTGTGATATTAAACACGATGTTTAACATACTGGCCCAAGTTAACTTCAAGTAAAATGGCATTCACAGTTTAGCCTATACAAAATATTGGTCATTTGCTACATATATCTGACTAGGTTGCACTGCCCGCTTTCTAATTTCCCCTCTTTTACAACTTCATATCTTTTGGTTGAAGACTTTGTAGATAATTGCCATGGCACTGGACTGGACTCGCTCCTAGCCTTGCAGCCTTGCAGTCGGCCTCAAAGCTACATGAGATAAATCAGTGCTATTATGTAATATGAGATTTAGCCACACGACCCAATGACAGTGGAATGTTGCAATACAGTTACAAACAAGGCAAGCCTATTGCACTGCGGTGTGCAGCCTGAAAATATATTTAAGCTGGTCTGCTCGGGCCACACACCGGGGGTAATTGATATAAATAAATTGACATACAATAAATGATGAATTAGCTTTGCATCAGATATTTCCCCCTGCACCTGAGGATGATTATTTCTTGTTAAGGATCAGCATTGTCATATAATGCATGGCAACTTTATAGCACCCAGGGCTGCCTATCCTGTAACACATAATTTGCCACACCCATTCTGCTACATTCTTGATGTTGTTTAGACATAATTTTTAGTTGATATAAACTCAGCAAAAAAAGAAACGTCCTCTGACTTTCAACTGTTTTTTCTTTCAGTAAACTTAATGTGTGTAAATATTTGTATGAACACTAAAAGAGTCAACACCATAAGACATAAACGAAAAATGTTTCACAGACATGTGACTAACAGAAAGAGAATAATCTGTCCCTGAATGAAGGGAGGCTCAAAATCAAAAGTGCCAGTCAGTATCTGGTGTGGCCACCAGCTGCTTGAAGTACTGCAGTGCATCTCCTCCTCATGGACTGGACCAGATTTGTCAGTTCTTGCTGTGAGATGTTACCCCACTCTTCCACCAAGGTACTTGCAAGTTCCTGGACATTTCTGGGGGGAATGGCCCTAGCCCTCACCCTGCGATCCAACAGGTCCCAGACGTGCTCAATGGGATTGAGATCCGGGCTCTTCGCTGGCCATGGCAGAACACTGACATTGCTGTCATGCAGAAACTCACGCACAGAACGAGCAGTATGGCTGGTGGCATTGTCCTGCTGGAGGATCATCTCCGGATGAGCATGCATAAAGGGTACCACATGAGGGAGGAGGATGTCTTCCCTGTACCGCAAGGCATTGAGATTGCCTGCAATGACAACAAGCTCAGTCCGATGGTGATGTGATATACCGCCCCAGACCATGACGGACCCCCCACCTCCAAATCGATCCCGCTCCAGAGTACAGGCCTCGGTGTAACGCTCATTCCTTCGACGATAAACACAAATCCGTCCATCACCCCTGGTGAGACAAAACTGTGACTCATCAGTGAAGAGCACTTTTTGCCATTCCTGTCTGGTCCAGCGAAGGTGGGTTTGTGCCCATAGGCGGCGTTGGTGCTGGTGATGTCTGGTAAGGACCTGCCTTACAACAGGCCTACAAGCCCTCAGTCCAGCCTCTCTCAGCCTATTGCGGACAGTCTGAGCACTGATGGAGGGATTGTGTGTTCCTGGTGTGACTCGGGCAGTTGTTGTGGCCATCCTGTACCTGTCACGCAGGTGTGATATTCGGATATACCGATCCTGTGCAGGTGTTGTTACACGTAGTCTTCCACTGCGAGGATGATCAGCTGTCCTTCCTGTCTCCCTGTAGCGCTGTCGTAGGCGTCTCACAGTGCGGACATGGCAATTTATTGCCCTGGCCACATCAGCAGTCCTCATGCTTCCCTGCAGCATGCCTAATGCACGTTCACGCAGATGAGCAGGGACCCTGGGCATCTTTCTTTGGGTGTTTTTCACAGTCGGTAGACAAGTCTCTTTAGTGTCCTGCGTTTTTAGAACTGTGACCTTAAGTGCCTACTCTCTGTAAGCTGTTAAGGTCTTAATGACCATTCCACAGGTGCATGTTAATTAATTGATTATGGTAAATTGAACATGCATGGAAAACATTGTTTAAACCCTTTACAATGAAGATCTGTAAAGTTGTTTGGATTTTTATAACATTATTGTTGAAATACACAGTCCTGAAAAAGGGACGTTTCTTTTTTTGCTGAGTTTATTTCAGATCATTGCTCCCTGCAAGCCGTCAGCTATTCTTGTTCTTGTCTGTCACTTTCTGCTCTTACTGGATGTGTGCGTATGAATACGTAGTGGCAATGAGAATCTTTCCCCTTTATTTATATGCACGACTAAAATGCAGGAGGAGGTTTGAACTTTCATATGTTTAAGCTTTAAAATGACTTGTTCATTTTTTATTAACACCCTCTTATGACTATTTTCTACCATTCATCTAGAATGAAAAGCTCACAGAGCTCTGAAAGCACATGTCTTGCTTCAGTGAGGAATTTTGGAGGAAACCGTGATGCTTTACATGTTGCTGTTATGCTCACAGAGGGGAACAGTTCAGTTTCAATTCACCTGCCTACCGAACACAGCTGCACAGTATAATCTGCAAAATGACTATCAAAGCTAATCTCTGAGTGTCTCGTGAGTGAAAAAGACCATACCATGCACACTCCTGCCTCTAAAATGGCTCAGTTAGCCGACTGACATAGCCATACTTAAGCATCTCCTCAATCAACATAAATGTGCGCTCCATTACCTGCTCTGTGTTACCAGTTCACACACACACACAGGCCAAGTGGTGGGATATTTTCATTCATAACCAAAGACAGACTATTCGGGTCATTCCTCCCACTAAACAGGGAGACAGAATCACACTGTCTCCTGCTTATTGTGCTTTGTGTTTCGGCACTGTGGCTTCCCAGAGACAGGCCAGTTGGCCCAATAAACCGCTGTGTGTCTGTGCTTATCTTTGCGTGTCTTTGGAACAGGAAATAGAGAGAGAAAGAGTTGTTGTGTTTTTGCGCTGGCTGACATGGTTGATATGCTTCCAGCCATAGTCACACAGAGAAGGCCTGGGATTAAGGAGGCCAGTGAGGCTTTAGTTCCCAGAGTTGTTAAACAAAGCCACATGACTGGAGTCACATTTCAGACCTTGGAGCTTTAATTACTGCAAGCACATATTGTGTGGATTCTGTTTCAGCATTTATCAGTCAAACGGAAGTACACATGTATGTATGTATGTTTTATGGCTACGACAAATGAAGCACATTTGTATGTGTCAGGATCTTTGACCATTAGGTATGAATCACATTGTATTTCTTTCCTCGTGGGACGCAGGTTCCATGTCCATTTGCTTTGAGCATCTTTGATCTGTAATGATGCAAAATTTTTCATGAACCCTGGGATATATGGATTAGAGGAGACAAAGAGAAACAAAGAGGAGTAAAATGTACTGAAAAAAGTTAGAAGACAGCTCATTATATATTGATTTTGGATTGATCTGAACTAATTTGCCATGCAGTGGTGCAGAAGCTTTGTTAATCATTGATGGTTGCCTTATATTGATCCACCACGTCCTTGGATGCCAAGATCAAACATCAGCCTTGGAGAAATCTGCTTATTTACTGAAGAGAGTTATTTGTTTTTAAGAGCAATACCGATCTCGAGTTTTGAGGATTTTAAAATCTGAGATTCTGATATATCAGACGATATTCATATATTTCCTTCTTTTCAGAAACACATAACATAAAGGTTATCCCTAACATTTGTTTTGTGTAGTTATGAGACCTCACCAAGATAACATCACATATGCACTTTAAAATCAGCTTATTGCTGTTTTTTTTTTTTGTGAATTTGTGGTGTTGCCTTCACTGGAGTTGCAGAGTGCCCTCTTATGGACAAACTATGTATTTACAACACTCATAAAGCGATCGAAGGATCTGTCTTCGTCTCTGTCTTCGTCTCTGTCTTCGTCTCTGTCTTCGTCTCTGTCTTCGTCTCTCTGTTTCTTTTTTAATTGTGATTTATCAAGTGTTATAAACGCAGTTACGGATTGATCTGCAATTAGCTTATATCAGCCAATAATATCTGCATGCCAATTTATCAGTCGTGCTCTAGTTTTGAGAATACTAGCCATTGGATTCTGTTGACTTATGTACTCTTGCTTTTCACCTTGTGTTTACTCAGTACTGTACAGGAGTTTTAATATACAAATGTTATATTATTAGAGAATGGAGTGCAAATATAAGGTTGTATGTACATAGAATGAACAGAAACTATGCATTTCGTTAAGTATGTAGGTTGAGTATAACAATGTATACAAAGTTGGATATATGTGCAGTAACATTATTAAACAGTTGAGGGGATCAGTCTGTGCAAACATAGGACATTAAAGTACTGTGAGAAGTGCAGTATGAATGTAAAGGTTCAATTAGATTTAATGTGTGGAGTTCAGCAGGGTCACAGCCTCAGGGAAGAAGATTTTCCTGAGCTTGCTGGTGCGTGAGCTTAGGTTCCTGTAACGCTTGCTGGATGGGAAGAAAGTGAAAAGTCCACGATTAGGATGGGAGGCATCTTTGATGATGTTTTTTTTGTGAGATCTGTTTCTATGGTGGGTAACTGGTGTGCCGGTGATCCGTTGGGCAGTTTTCACCACCTGCAGTAGTGTTTTACAGTCTGATGCGTAGCAGTTGCCATACCACACTGAGATGCAGTCTGTGAGTATGCTCTCAGCGGTACAGCGGTAGAAGTCAACAGGATCCATGGACACAGGGGAACTTTTTTTTTAAGGCTCGATAGGGTGACCAGGGTGGAGGAGTTTAGGGACCAGATGAGATCATCAGAAATGAGGAAGCAAAGGACCTTGAAGCTTGACACACTCTACTACAGCTCTGTAGCTGTAGATGGGGGGGGGGTATACTGGAGGAAACCATGGTGGTGCTAGATATTGATTTTAACTGTCTACAGTGCCAGACCTGAAGGGTAACTTGAGATGTACTGACAAGTTTGTTTTAAAGTAAAGCCCAAGTAGTTTTTAAGACTGCTGTACTCTCTCAGTGTATTTTGCAACACATACAGATGTGCACATACACACATTTCACACACACTGTTTGAGAGAGCACAGCAGAGAGAGGACAGCCAGTGGACTGTTGTAAAGGAAGAAAATGGTCAACTCTCCACCCCACTGTTTTCAGTTTTACAGGAGAAAAGGTGGATGAACTTAAAAGCCCCATTCTTTTTCCAGAAGTCATACCCCTCTTATCAACTGAAACAGCCTCTCTCTCCATAATTGATATCCCATTGTTTTATGGTTTAGAATAATCCTTTAGGGTAGAGATTCACTGTACACAGTGAGATAGGTGGAGCTGCAGCATCTCATTCAGTCTCTTTGCAAAGCAGCAAGGAATGACCAGGCAGAGCAGAAGGAAGCATTTAAATGAACTGTGACTGAAAGGGCTGGAGAATCGCAATGATAACCAATCACATCTGACTTTTCTCGTGTATTTCATGTAAATTAAGTGAATTTACTGCTAAGATGCAGTTTCAGATGTAGTTTCTGCACTGATCCGTTTTATTTGTGAATATAAACTGCAGCAACAATGGAGGTAAGCAGTAAACTGCATGACTGATCTGCCCACAAGTGAAGGTTTGTGGGATGTATCATCAGCCTGACAGCCTCGCCATGTTGGTGTCTTCAGTGTCCTCATGGTGTATGTCCTCACCATATTATGTGCATCACCAACATTTTGTTTCAATACAAATTAAATGTCAATAACTTATAACTGTATATTCTTTCAAATGCTTAAAAAATATTGAAGAGGGTTATAAGGTGCGGGCAGACTGTGGCCGCTGGATCCACTGAAAGACAGTGTACGATGAACGTGATAGCTAATCGCCACGCCCATTCTTCTTTATTGTTGTTAAAATATCACAATGGATAAAAGTTGTTATTTGTGCACCCTGGGGGAAGTTAAGCTTTTTAATATACTCAGATTCTACCTATATAATTAAGCTAATTGAACACTTAATTGTTCAATTTGTTGTTTTACTTTATAGTTGGAGGAAGGTTGTTATGCAGGTCCTAGAACAAGACTCTCACAGTGGACTGTAATTACACAGTCTTGCTAGCTGATGAAGTTGGATTGATGTTAATATTTCTAATTAAAACAGTTGTCTACAGTCGTTTTATCTGACTGGAGCTGAGCTGTCAGCAGCTAGCTGGATTGCTGTCTGTCTATTTTTGAGTCTTGTCCAATATTTTGAGCCTTTAGAAATGTTTGACCTTGACGTTGTTGATCTGTTGTGATGTAGAAATGTAGACTTTGGAGGATCTGAACTTTGCAATGGGATAGAGTTATGGATTCTGTGTTCTGTAGCCCTGGCCAATCACCTTGGTTTCCCCACTTTTATGGTCATCCACGGTGCCCCCTCTGAGGGGAGAATGACCCGCTGTATGTGTCCCCTGTGTTGCTTTGCCTGCTGTCAGACAGAGAACGGACCCTGGCAGGCTGACAGCTGGCTCCCCTGCTGTCCCCTGTGATCAGCAGTCATTTGCTGTACTGTCTCACAGCCACTGTGGCATGCAGTGTGGACACTGACAGGCTATTTTGGACTGAAATTCCAGCATCCCTCTGTCAAACCAAACAAACGGTACCTTAAAGGTCAACAAAAACCCAGGGAGAAACACAGGAAACATCAGGGCAGCTGATCCCCTGTTTGTTTGTCGACCTGGGTGAAAATATACGTGGCGTGGGTGTGGTTTTATTCATTTGGATCTTCAAATGGCTTTGATTTGTCCCTTGAGAGACGATTATGGCCTTGAAAATGGACTCAACGTGTTCTACTCAACTCAAAGAAGCACTAAGCAAACATTAAGACCACTCAATTTATCATTTGGTGAGGCAAAATAAAGGATCTCTCATGTTTTCAGTCTAAATCAGCTACAAAGGATAATGTGTCCATTAAGGGAATAGGGGGATTGGTCTTTGGTGACTATTTAAAAGGAGATGCTGCTGAAATCGTAATATTTTCTACACTTATATTGTATTTTTATCATGTTTATTTTAGGGCTGGAATATTAATTAAATAAAATAAAAATAATAAAAAATAATCGAAACCAAAATTCAGAACATCTAACCGACGTTATTTCCCCATGTTGGTTATTTTGGTTATTTAATCCTGGTAATATTGTGTGATCATGTAGGCTACTTTCCCCTTGAAACACTGCATGTGTCGTCATGTGACTCTGCCCCGTGCAGTCCTGCTCAGCCATCAGACCGGAGTCTGAAGCACAGGGAAATGGTGGCTAGCTCTAACCGCCTTCACTTTCCAGCAGTTGTGGAAACAACCGACAGACTTTTAATAATGGACACATTGTGACCTACACTGTACATTTACTGCCAGACTGACAACTTATTACTTGCTCGCTTTCAGTCACTTTCTGCCACTCGCTCTCCCTCATTTGCTAGTCCACTCACTTGCTATGCAAACCCATTGCGCTGCAGTTCAAAGACCTAACTCTGCTGCTCTTATAACAGCACCTGTCATGTAGATGTCCTTTGATGAATGAGGAGAGGAAGCTAGCTGCGTGATTTACTGTGCTCACACAGTGTGCATTTGTTCTGCACGTTATTGTTTATATCAAATATTACAATTAAGTGAAATTTTAGTAGCATCGGTCATAATTCAGGAACCATGTCTCTGTATTGTGCACGTCAACATTACCTTATTAATTAACATTTGGATAATGGAATGGAAAATTAATTTTGATTTTAGGTAAAATCGTCCAGCCCTACTTTATTTCCATTGATGCCCAGTCCTTCTTTGTCTGCATCGGGAGATTGTATATATCAGCTCCCAAATACCTGTGGTGATGATTATGCTGCACAAAAACATTGGTGTGGACATTTAGCCTCATGCATAACTGTTTTGTAATTTTGATACAGCTCTGGCAGTCTCATCATTCCAGTGAGTGGCCCAGCTTCATCCACCAGCTTTGGATGCTGTAATTAGATGCAATTTTCCAAATGTCTCTTCATAAGTAAAAGGTTATTTTGGCTAGACACGGTCTTTTGATTGCAATCACACACCCATTTGTTTTACTCGTTTCTCTTTTTTTGTGTGCCAAGTGCAATCACGTAAGCATTCAATGTCCTGTGTGCTAAATATGCCAAATCTCTCAAAAGTGTTGTAGGTGAAACCTGCTTAAGAATCACAGCGTTGCTAATGTATTTATCTGCAGGATTAGATTCATCTTTAGGATTATAGAGACCTTTAGTGAAACAGTTTTCTCCTTCTATTACACATTGCAGTGATTTAGGATTGCTCAATAGGTCAGAGGCAAACTCTAACGCCGAGACTGATGCGAGAAGTCATTTGCTGAAGTGAAACTCATAATTATAACTGAGGTGCCGTATAGTGTGAAATTTCAGTGGTTTGCACAGACTGCACTGAGTTTTCTTTCCCCCTCTGAACACATTAAAGCTGTATGTGTTATTGATAGTAATCTGACAGATTCTTTGCCATGTGTGGAGATCGCATGCCGTATTTGTGCCACAGAGACTTTTACATGCCATTTTGTGTCTTGTTTCAAGAACCTTATTCTGAGAGCACAAGTATTTGGCCAGGCATGATGGAAGAGAGTAGAAGACAGCTAAAACCCCAGTTACTCTCTATCCACCCCTATCCAAAAGCAAAAAGTACAAGGGAGAGACGTGACCCGTCCTTCTTTTCGCGCCGGATTGACATTTTGTTGACAGCGCCAATGGAACTCTCTTCACCAATTATTGCGCGCTCACTCACACGGACACACGTTTGATTTAGCAGCCTCTCAGGTGAAATTCCAATCTAGGGACTTAAAAGCTATTATGTACTTGAGGCTACTTCTCCAGGCGAGTGCATAAATGAACAAATAAGATCAATCTCAATACGGCTGACTTGAAATAATTGCCTGTTTGTCACTATTAATTTCAGGGCTTTGACTTAGGACCCCTTGATATTGATATTGAATTTCCCATTATGACATACTTGAAAACCTGCTCATTAAATGGATCTGAATCCAAAGAATTAGTCTCTGTGTTAAATGGATGATAAAAGGGTCGAGGCAGGCAGGGATAATTTCCCTGTCTGTTTAAAGAAGGAGAGGTGAAGTGAAGATGAAGCTGGAGGAGACATGACTCCACCTATGTCATGTCCCAAACATGGCTTAACCCCTTTAGCTGTCAGCAGCTTGTTTCAAGTGCGCACGCTCTTTGATTCCCTATGCTCGTTCTCTTTCTTATCGAGTAGAGATCATTTGAGTCAGAGTATATGTGTGTTTGTGTGTGTATAAGGTGCAATGTCTATGCGCAGTATGTACAAAGGGTAATCCTCTCTTGGACAGGGACCATGGGAAGCGAGGCACTCATCTACACAGGAACTAATCACCTGATCCCGCCCGCTGTTTACAGAGGCAGTCTCGCCAGCCAAAATCAAACGCAAAGCCCATGTTAATTGCCTTAATGCTGCTTCCCTGTCAACCATGGCTTGGCAGCAGCCACACGATGAATTCTTTTCACTTGTTCAATGAATACCAAAGACAAAAGGCGGTTCTTGGCCCCCAGGATTAGAAGCCAGAAACCCATTTTTATCCTCTGATATTTTGAACTGGGGAGAGCAGAAGAGAGGCATGGGAGGGAAAATGAAAGTGGAGGTGTGTTCGTTGTGGAGTGGGAGAGAGGGCAGTAAGTTCAGGCCAGGCTTAGGTCATTATTGGGCCACAGCCATTAGTCTTGCCAGGGTCTGGTGTGTCAGAGATGGTAATTGAGTCTGTCTCAGTACAGCCTGCTCTAATGAGAAACTGCAGGGCTAAGATTTGACTAATTTCTTTTATGCCCAGGACGACATGTCAGCCTGGCCGTTCTGTGCCTAATGACTCCAGATACTTAATGAAGAATTGGAGGGATTTTCAAAGACTTGGATGGAGCTTTGTATTAATATACTTAAAAGGTTAGTGCACTCTGGAGACTTGTGTAATGACAGTCCAAGACTTTTGATGTCCTGACGGTGACTGCCATTAATCAAAAGCGGCGTGCAAAGTTATTTGTTTTAATTCCTGTATGTGCTGATTAATTATACTAAAACGAAAATGCCAAATTGCACATATAATATTTAACATTAATGCACAGATAATGGCATGTCCATCACTCCATTAGTCCAACATTGAACAGGTCATCTTCCTGATGAAGTTTCCAAAGTGACATCCAAAAATGATAAATGTGCATCGGCTGGGAAAAGTGTGCAAAAAAACTGATATGCTCACTTAATGACCACATGCTTTTGTAGATGCCTTGACCTGCTTATGTTGTTCACGCAGCCCCCGATAGATTTTAAAAAGTCTTCCACAGAAACCAGTCAAGCTGGTAAACATCGTATTTCACCCTCATGTGATTCTCATCTCCACCGTGTCCGCCATGGGTCAGGAGTTCATCTGTCCTGAGGGAACGGCGCAGCAGCTGATTATGATGAATTATGATAGATTCCTCCTTGACTGACCTCTGCAGCCAATCACACATTCTTCACTGCACTTGCAGGCAGACACACACACACACACACACACACACACACACACACACATTTATGGAAACAGACAAGTGTAAACACACAAATACAAGTTACACACAAAAGTTACACAAAACTGTGCACACTGCGCAGTTTTGTGTGATATGGTCACACACGCGTATGCATAACCACATCTTACATCATAAGACCTTGAAGTGTTGCTTGTAACTGACCCTTTTGCAGGTTAGTTAGTACCAGTAGTTAGTATCAGTACCAGTGTGGGTCTTGAACCAAACCCAATTAACTCACCTCAAACTCGCATGAAAGCAAATAAACCCTCCTAAAACCAAACCCAAACAAGCATTGCTTTCAGAGGGGGCCATTTCTTATCATTTGGCTTGGTGTCTTTACCGGTGCCGTGCAGAGCACTTTGAGTGTCTTTGTAAGACCAGCCACCTCCGCCTCCACACAACCACCACCCCTCATTCCATTAGCACAGATGGTAGCTGCGGTGAAGAGAAATGAGGTGGATGGCGCTAATCGCTGGTGCAGATGAACGTGCATCAATCATTGATGCACGTTCATTCACCTGGTCAACAAGCCACTAAAGCACTGCTTTTTGCATTATCTCTTGCTTTGCAAAGGAGCAAAGGCCACCAGAAACAATAGCAAGTGGAAGAATGTCAGAGTAGATGGTGATATTGTCCCAGGGGAAGCCATAGAGGTGTCACGGTACTGCAGCTCGGGGCGTGAGTTTGCATGTGACATGGAGCAGCAGGAGCACAGATGTGATGCAGAGAGGAGGAAATTGTCAGCTTCCATAACATGAACCCTATGAGCGTAAGAAGCTTTATCTCGACGCAGTGTGAGTGTGCTTTTTAGCCATTAGCATGATAACTTAGAAGTCTGGGGCTCTGCGTGAGTGAATATAACAGAATTACGGGTCGGAGTAATGCAGCCGATCGCTCAGAGGGGAGGTGAAGCCAGATGATGCAGGCTCACCAGCGAAGATGAATTAAGTGGCAACCAGGAGACACGAGGGGGGCCATCGACACTGTGATGTTGAGATAGATTTAGGTGAACAAATGCTGCGTGCACACCTGCTAAAGTACACGCAGTAAAACACATGAATGCACAGAAAAACACACAAATTAACATCTCCCACACGTCTACACAGCAGAGAGAGAGAAAAGCTTCTCAGAGAGTATCAGAAAGTGAGAAATCCCCATGCTGTG
This sequence comes from Micropterus salmoides, assembly GCF_014851395.1. Classification (NCBI taxonomy): domain Eukaryota; kingdom Metazoa; phylum Chordata; class Actinopteri; order Centrarchiformes; family Centrarchidae; genus Micropterus; species Micropterus salmoides. Next base: position 24,499,678 of record NW_024044570.1, read on the forward strand.
AACTCATTGCCCTGACTGTAATCACCAGTTGGAAAACAATTGGTCACCTAGTACTCTTGTGACCTTTCTCATCACCGTTCATGTCTTTTCCTGTCACGCTGCGTCTCTGTCTAAGTTGGCCTTTTACAGATAGCACATAGACTGGAATCTTATTGGAATGACCTTTAGTTACAACATCAGCGGCCATGTTGAGAACTATTCAGGCACCCTGTACCTTTTAAACTAAGGCCCTCCATTTGACTTATTACGATTGTGACTCATTACCATTCGGATGAGTAGATATTATATTATAGAGAAAAAAAGAGACAGATGTAGTGAAAACGACAGGGGCCACGGGCACTCTTCCCTCATCTGCATTCTGTTGAAATAAATAATTTCCATTGTAGTGCCCTCATTCCCCCTTTACCCCCCCCCATCTCCTTATTGTAATGTCTCTGTCTCCCATCCCTTTGTTCCTTCTCCCACTCACCTTGTGCTCTCTCTTTCTGTCCCTTTATTGCTGTCTTTTGCCCTGGTGTTTTTGGCAGCTATAGTTCATTCCCACTGCTTTTCAACCCCTGCAGTGACTCGATGGCCTGGCTACACAATTAGGAGCTCATTACTTGCTAATACACAGACTAGAAGACAGACAAAGGCAGTCTGTGCCTTTTTGTTCAGCGCTCCCCGCTTCCATCATTTTAGCTCTCTCTCTCTCTCTCTCTCTCTCTCTCTCCCCAGGCACTGTTTGAGTAAATGGGTGCTACTTCTCTTCCTTCTCTCTCGCTCCTCTCATCGTACCCTCTGCTACAGTACATCTTCGTCACCATGCATAATGAGCCTGTCTGTGCTAAGAAGAATTAATAGTTCAATTTCTATCATCTTAAGCAATGTTTTTATGAAATTAAATGTACTTAATTCATATGACATTTAAGTATCTGGCTCAAGCGGGAAGTTTCCGGTCTGAGACGTGAATCCAATGCGAAAGTCCCATAAACCTGCATTCTATTGAACGGCCAGCAGGGGGCGACTCTTCTGGTTGCAAAAAGAAGTCTGGTTCCATTAGAAAAAATGCTAAAATGACCCTACTTCTCAGCTGATTTATTAGCTCTGTAAAAACTTCCCTAATGAGTTTATGGTCTCAGTCGCTAGTTTCATGTCTTCTTCAATACAACATGATGTTCATTTAGTAAATTATGGTCCCATTTAGAGGAAAATAGACCATAAAACAGAGTATGCTTCAGGGCAGGACTATCTATGATTGACAAGATGTTACCATGGCGACCTGTCAATCAGGCTAGAGTGACTCGTACCAAGGCACTGTGTAAATTTAACCAGCTGTGTTGAAAAAGCGTATTAAGAGTTGGCTGTTCACTTTCTCTGGTAAGTACATTTAGTTTTAAGACTGTTGTTTGCTAGATAAAGTTATCAGCCCTATTAAAATGAGAGTTAAGGTGAATTACAGATGCACCTAGCTAAGCAAGCTAGCTAGCTTCCACACGCGGCCGTTAGCTCCACCATCTCGTCCAAATATGGTCATGTCCGGTGCCGCTGGTTGCTAAAACGGAACATGGCGGTGCCCTACCGGCCAAACTTGAGGCTTCAAAACGGCAGTACCCAAACCAACAGGTGACGTTACGATGACTATGCCCACTTCTTATATACAGTCTATGATCTGGCTCATTTAGCGTCTACAAACCTTAACTGCTTTATAAATGCTGTTTACCATATGTAAGGAAAGTATTTTTTGGGTTTGATTCATTTGTTTGCAGAAATATTTCTTCTATCATGTAGTGACTTGTGACTAGATGCAAACTAAAAAACTCACAGGTGTAACATAAGGTCAGAACTGGCAGCTTCCCTCTGTGCCACTGTCTGCATCTCTCACTGCATCTGCATCTGCGTCGGCGTCGGCTGGCTCTGCGGAAATGCCAGTTTGCTCAGTAAGGGGTCCGCGGCGTAGTGGTGGATGAAGGGTGTGTGCTGTTTACCGGTGTGTTCTGTGACACTCGACTGCGTGATGAAAGAGACACAGGGGAGTGTTGACATTTAAGTTTTGTGCCGTGATGGGCGAATGTGGGGATTCAGAATTAATGGGATAGTCGTGTTGACAGGAGAAGCTTCGTCCTTGGGATTGATGAGGAATTCAAGCCCATGAAAAGATATTTGTCTGGCTGGCGTTGTGCATATACGTCTCTGTGATCATACTATGTGTGCATTCTCATGTCTATTTTTGTATGTCTGTGTGTCAAGCAAGACTTCTTTTTGTCTGTATTTGATGTGAGAAGCTTGCCCACAGTGCCATCTTCTATATCTTAATTTAGTCATCGTTTTCCTCCTTATCCTTCCTCCTCCCTATCTCCTCAGCTCCTCCTCTCAGTGAAGGTAATCCCAAGGTGATGTTAATAGACTGGGATGCTGTTGAAAATGCCACTGTCATCTCTTAGAGGATTAGATGGACTATTGCTTCTCTAAAGCTCAAGCCAAGTGGTTAAAAGAAAACTGCAACAAAACAACTTTTCTGAAAGTGCCTTGTGTCGTTTGTGTCGATCTCCATTTTAATTTGGACTCATAAACAGCCAAAAATGATCCAGTGCTAAGGGATTATAGGCTCAGTGAGATTTGTGATCCCAGATTAATGGGAGACCAGTGTGTGTTTAGCCAAGCTAGGCTAATTTGACCAGCCACCATTACAAAGATCCAAAGGCAGTCATTGCGAGGCCTATTTGATAAAGGAGAGGCTGCTAAATGAACACATAATAATAAGGCAGAGGCTAATGAACCAATCAGTGCTGTGCTCATGTTGCCAGAGAGCTGTGTGTGCATTTTTGTTTGCAAAGCCTCTTTGAATATGTTTAGACTGCAGGCCAAAGTGACCCAAATCAGATTTGTCACACGGAATCTGATCTTTCATATGTGGTCCAAATCCGATACTGGTCTGAGTTTTTAAAATGCGACCTGAATCTGGACAGGCAGATTGGAATTCATGGGATTTGCATATAAACACACCTCCGTGCAGAAGTAGCAGCCATTGCTCCACAAAAAGCCGTAATAAAAAGTGTGGCTTTCTTTCCTCTTCCTCGTCCTCATTATCATTAGCTCGTGGATTCCCTTTCGTCAACCTTAAATCAACTTAAAAATAAAACCGTAGATGCTAACCTCTGTGGCCTCTATGTTTACTTCCTTACGACAACGTGCTGTGTGTGAAGTATATTCTTTTGCGCATGCGGGTAACTTTAAGACCATTGCCAGTTCACACTGGAGTCTGATTTGAGCCACATTAAAAAAATAATGTAAACAGTCAAAAAACAATAAAAAAAAATCGGATCCAATAAATCAGAATTGAACATTAAGGCCTGCAGTGTGAACGTAGCCTTTGTGTTTCCATTAACCTTTGTGTGTCCATACCTACGAACACAGAAATAGCTGCAGGGAATAATTACCTGATCTGACAGCTGAGTTGTCTGTTACAAACATACACGGCCACTACTTTTATGCAGTTCCTATCAGAAGAGAGGTAAGGTTATTAATGTTTTGAGTTTACATTTTGCTTTGGCAAGCCACAAACTATAGCTAAGAGCGTATGGCTGACAGACATCACGACGTTGAGTCGGCATCGTGATTGAAAACCCCCGCCCCCCAGCAAAAAACATTCACATTATACCCCATTCTATGAAAGCAGGTTGTAATGACCACAAACATTCTTATTATTGTTTTGAAGTATGCTTTGAACCTGCCTTGGGATTCTCTTCTCCCCACACTCTGACTCACTCACACTCAGGTAAACACCCCGGCTTGCCCGCCTCTCTCTGTCTCTCTCCCCCCCCCCGTGTGCTCTATTTTCTCCATCAGCAGTATGTTTTATAAAGTCGCCTAAAATACTGAGAACACGTCTTTTTTCTGTATATTTCCACCCACGATCCATTGTCACGGCAGCAGGTGAGCCGCACGTCTGCTTATTAATGACGCAGCCTATCAAACAACTGAATCCAACATCTGCACTCTGTGTGTTCACTGTTGCTTTACCTGGTCCGTGCGTAAAATATTTACCGCAACCTGTAACGCTAATAGTCTACCAATTTTGTTACCGAGTGAGTCTGTGCAAGAACACATGCACATAGTACGACGCGTACCCGATGACATCGTCCATTCCGATGTTTCATCGTCTACATCATCTGAAAATCTTAGTTGCTTTCTGACGCATTAGTTTGTCTCTTCAAGCTGATGTTCTATTTTTGTCTCTCTATCTCTCTGTCTCGCTCTGGTACTATTTCACCCCACCAATGCATCAATAATGCAGCCTCTTTAACAAGGCCAAGGCTTTTAAGAGGGTTTGTCTGTGCCCCTCCCTTGGAGATGCCTGCTATTGGCTGGGTGGCTGCATCCTAGTAGAAAAAAGCTTTGATTTTGTAATGAAACCAGAAATAAACTCACTGACATTTTAAAATTTATATCGTTATCAACGCCTTTTTCATCTGAATCTCACAAATGCTGGGAAACACTTAATGCTGGCAGGGCAGGAGGTCACTGTCTCACCAGTGACGTATAACTGAGCACTGACAGCATAGCTGTAGGCAAAAATTAAATGGTAACTAAAGAAACACAGCCGCTGTATCGCTGTGACCGTTACCACATTATCCTTGTATCCTTTATAGAGTTGGTATTGTACTTGAATATATTTAGTTTGATATTTCTATGCAGAAAGGAGGGGGTTTTGAGGAAATAGTCTGTTCTCTGAAATCACTGTTATCCCTCAATGTCTGTGATAATGCCATACGCTATTGGAGGTTAGGGAACCTCCATTTATTCAGGCATGTTGACAGCACTGTGTTTGATGTGAGTCCAAGAAGGTAGATCCAGTGCAGAAAAACAAAAATGACGTCTGACGTGTAACACACACTCCGAGATAATTGTGTTGTGATGTTGCCACATTATCCTTGTTTTCAGAAAAGCATTACATGAAGAAGAATGAAAAGCCAATGACATTTGTCATTTTTTTAGGCCATTAAAGCAGTGTGTAAACTTTTTTATTTTCAGTTCAGTATTTTACAGTTAACTCAGCCTAATGTAGATGTGTACCATTAATGTTGCATACTGTCTTGTCCATTTTCAATTTACCATTTTTTATTTAACTGCTGTGCCAGGTTACAGGGCTCTACATCTGACTCACATGTTTAAATGATCAAAAATATAAGGCTTGAGTCGCTACTTTCCTTTGATTATTTATTTAAAACAAAATGAACAACAAAAAGGCTGTCAAACTAAACATGAGGTCAAAGATTGTGTCAGTCCTCTCTCGTTAGTGTCTGCCTGTAGGTTCAGACAAAAAGGACCTCTTCAGATACATCTCTTCCTCTTTCCACAGATGACCAAAATCTAAGTTAATCAGCAAGGTTAACAGCTAAATTAATAAACAATTAATAAATCCAAATGACTATTCTCAAATTAAATCATCTAAATTATAAAAGAATTAAACACAAAAATTGGCTCCAACACATACAAAGGAAACATAATATATTATTACTTAAGGCTAGTTCTCAATACTTTGCGACATTTCTATTAATGGTTCCCATGGATCCTTAATATCCATGAAAGTTTGTGTATTTGAAGGGGGAAATGAAGGCCTTGAACATCTTTGAAAGTGTATGTTCTTTTTTCTTAACGTTAGTAAATAGGCAACGTGACACAGCACAGTTGAGATGTGTTCACATGTCTCTCTCTCTCTTTTAATTGTTGTCTGTGAGCTTCTGTAAAGCCTACTAGGTCTCATTATAAAAATTCTCAGTATTGTAACAGTAATTAACCTTGATCCATGTCTCAGACTGTGCTATGTTGGGTCCTTGAATTTGAGGTAATTGGGCCTGGAAAGTCATTGAAAAGTCATTGAATTTGATGTTTAGGAAGGTGTGGGATCCCTGTAACAACAAACTACTGTGAGATGCTATAGAAGAGTATGTTTTGTACAAGACTAGGCTTCCACTCTCCAGCCAGTGCCCTTATTTCATTAAACAGTAACTGCTAAATCCCGAAGCCAAACAATTGTCTCGCTATCTGCTGCATAGGTGGTGACTAATCCTGCTTTAGCCTATAGAGAGGACATGCTTGTGGTCCATTGTTCCTCTCCAGATGCATGCAGGGGCTTTGGGCTGATGCCCCATGTAAGAGCTGACCAATGCTGTATCCTGTTGAGAATTAATTACTCTCTCCTTGTGCTAAACACTTATTAGATGTCCTTGGACTCTTAATTCTTTTTGGTGAATCAGCCTGGTTGTCTTTATCTGCTCATGACAAGTAGGGGTGTGAGATACATGATAAGCAGAAAATATCAAGTATGCTAAGTCACTCACTTTGCAAAAAACTATCAAAACAACTTGTCTGCTCATGTGCTAAAGTAGCAAGACAAGCAATAGCTCTTGAAAAATTCGTGACTGAAGTTAAAAATTAGTGAACAAACTGCAGGAGGTAAATCACATGCACCACCAGCCTTGCAATCTACGTCATGAGATTAAATTGCTCACTGGCATGGAGGTGGTTGGACTTTGAAAATACTTTTTTTGGCCATACTTTTCGGCTGTAGCAATTTCTTTCATCTCATTTCTCGAACTTTGACTAATCAAGCAAAGGACAAACTTCTTGGTTAATATTATGTAAGTTTAGTACATAAATAAAAATAACACTGCATCGAATAATATTTGATCTAAAATGTATTTTTCCACAAAAACATGCTCAGTAACTACTGAAAAGGATTACTCCTCCGTCCTCATCAAAAATTCCAAAATCTCTGAATATGCAAATATGGAGGTGCCTTCAGGCGCAGTGGCACGCCGCGTCACACCCACCACTGTTGCTGGTCTAATTGTACTCTGATGTGAACACAGTTAACTATCTAACACAGCTGCTCAACCTGCACATATCATTTCAAAGATAACATTTAACTTCTGATTGTAAACATTTGTGTTAAGTGTTTAGTAGGGCTAAATGATTAATCAAATTGCGATTTGAAAAAACGCGATTAGCTAATCGTGAAGACAGTGATTAAAATGTGGCTTAATTATACAGCGCATCTGACCCGTTTTAAAGAATCATGCAGTTACAAATTAATTCTGTTGTCATCCTTGTTTGTCAGATCTATTTGGCAATCAGAAGGGTCTTGCGCCTCCTGTTACGGTCCTACCATACATCAGAAATGGACGTAGTCATCGTGACGTCACCCATTGGTTTGTGGACTACCGTTTTGAAGCCTCGAGTTTGGCCGATGTCGAGTTTTTGGAACCAGGAAGTTCCGGAAGTGAGGATACGGCGGAGCTAACGGCCGTGTGCAGAGCTAGCTAGCTTGCTTAGCTAGGTGCAACTGTAACTCACATTAACTGTCATTTTAATAGGGCTGATAATTTTGTCTAGCGAACAACAGTCTTAAAACTAAATGTACTCACCAGAGAAAGTGAACAGCCAACTCCTAATAAGCTTTTTCAGCTGCGCTTGTTAAATTTACACAGTGCTGTGGCTACGAGTCGGCTCTAGCCTGATTGACAGGTCGCCATGATAACGACCTGTCAATCATAGATAATCGCGCCCTGAAACATACTCTGCTTTGTGGTCTATTTTAAAATAAATGGGACCATAATTTACTAAATGAACATCATTTTGTATTGAAGAAGACTTGAAACTAGTGACAGAGACCATAAACTCATCAGGAAAGTATTTACTGGGGTAATTATTCAGCTGAGAAGTAGGGTAATTTTCCCATTATTTCTAATGGAGCTGGACTTCTTTTTGGAACCAGAAGAGTCGCCCCAGCTGGATTTTCAATAGAATGCAGGTTTCAGGGACTTTCGCATTCGCTTCATATTGTAGACCGGAAGCTTCCCGCTTGGGTCCTACTCACCAATCAGACACACACACAGGTCGTGTACATTTTACAACAACAAACAAAACTACAAGAAAACGTGGGATAATGGTGTCAGCCGAACCGACACAGGCAGCGGCTGTGCTGCAGTTTTACTGAAGTGTTGTGTGAAGTGAAGCCTACACGTTGTTAACGTGTTGTTAATTTGTCATTTTGTGTGCTTCAACTACAAAAAACTGCTCTCTGTGAGCCCGTTCCACTCCGCCCTGTGCAGGCTGCATGGAGCATTTCAGAATAAAAGCGTTTTGCCTGTCTGATTTTGCTGACTTTGTTTAAGTCGGCTATATATGTATATATTCAGTTGTCCTTGATTTTTGTGCTTCGACTATGGTTAAGTAGGCTATGTAGTAAAATTGTCTTTTATCTGTTTAACTGTGCTTATTGTTGATATACGATCGGGAGTCTGCAAAGTGTGTTTTAATTTGAAAATCAACCGGATTCTCTATGCCGTTCTGTGTCTGACTTCCTTCCTTCATCTGCTCTGTGCTGCTTGACTTCCGTTAAAAATAGACTGGCAGTGAATATTGAACTGTAGCTAAGCTTAAAACAAAAAAACTTGAACTTTCTTGCTCAGTTTGCTTCCTCCACTCTGTCTATATCTCTCTTTGGCTATGTGCAGGTATGCATGCTACCCTGATAAAATGTATCAATGTAAAAGACATTTTCATTGCACAGAAATGTTCTACTTCAATGTCAAACACAGAAGAGGAAATATTCACACTGTAAATAATGGTACTGTACCAGGTCTACCTACAAAGTATGTGGTTATGCATACGAAGACAGTGACATGACCTATCTGTACTTTCTTATACCTACAGTTTGTCCCTACTTTGTTTTAGACAAAACAACAGTGAACACTCTATAGGAAGGTAATGGATGGTATAAATGAGTTGCTGCACCACCATGTGTCAAGGAGGTGGCACAGGTCTGTCTGCAGCCCTCTCCAGGCTGTTCAAATGGAATTGGGTATTCAAATTAGGGATGCAAACTAGTCCTTTTAAGCTAATGAGGAGATTATTCTTTTGGATTTTAATGTACATTTGAATGTATGAAATGCTTGATAATTATCCGAAAGGGAGATAATTATCAGGTTACCTATTTTTTATGTTAATTTCTACAAATATAAAAAGCTGTAAATTAAGACAAAATGCAAACATGAACGATCCTATCTGTAATGATTCTGAGGTCATATTAACAAGATTTCCCGTGCGTTTATAAGGTTTAGGAGCTGAGGCTTAAAACGGCTTGGTGCTGTGCCATGAATGTAAAATTACTGTGGAGAGCATTAATACTAACCAAATTATATTTCCCAGATCCAATGGTAATTCCTCCCCAGTAGACATCTTTAGCAAGTTTAGCTTTTGGGGTATAGTTTATTCAAAATCTGTATTTCTTCTCAGAATACACCAGGATGATTTTTTTGCAAACATGTAACCCTTTTCATCCCTTCTGGGTTTGCATGTATGTGTTTTGGATCAGAGCCAACACAAAGAGCGGAGGTGCTCTGGGTCCTCCACACAGTGACTAGACACCAATCCTAGAACACAAATGAGGAAATCAGGGAATTTTTTCAGACATACGCATTCCGTAACATTGCTAACTCATTCACGTGAGGGAAAGATAAAAGTGCCTACATTACGCGCCTTGGAATAGCGGGTTTTAGTAAGACATACTTAATTTCCGAAAAGATGGGACCGTTCATGCTGATGTTCGACAGTCTGAATCACACCACCAGTGCAGAAACAGTGCGGATAAATGTAGTATGCTAGCTAACTCACTCACTCACTCACGCATCCACAAACTCATACCAACATGTTTGTACAACAATGCATCTGACCTGTGTTCAGTACTGTTACATTTGAATACATTTATTTACTTTGCAAGTAATTTTGTGACTGCATTTCCTTTGTATGTTTTCTTTTTTGATGTCATGATATAGGTCTTAAATTGGACCTATGGACCTTTTGCTAATTTTCGAGCATTGTCACCACTGTTATCTAATTTGTCTTCGCTCAAAACGTTTTAGATATCTAATGGTGGTGTTTGTCTTCACTCTGACCTGTATATTAAATCATAAATTAATGTTCATCCTCTGAATCCTTTGAAAAGTGCACTCCAAAATACCAGCACAGTTTACTTTGTGTGAGTGACTTCTCTTTACTCCCTTAATAAACACAAATGAGGAGGACAAGATGAGAGATCAACATGTCTCTATTACCAATCCCCTAAAAAAAGCCTTCTGCTTTAGATCTGATTAGAAATGACAAACCATGCTGCCTTGGAACTGTATCTCATTTTCTCACTTTTAGGATAATGGTAATTGGGATTACATAACAAACTGTATGCTCACATCTGTCACTGCAAATAAAGCTATCTAGTGTACCAGAGGCAGAGATGATTTGGTCTCATTACTTTTAGATTGGTAAGGTGGCCAGTGGTGACCAATGTTTTTAAAAACTGTGTCTTCACAGTTGTGGGCCATCATCAGTGAAGTGAAAATGAATGTGAATGTTGGTTATTACCGAAACAGTTTGCTGTAAATGTCCTCCTTTCACATTTTTAACTTTGACCCACTGTACCATAGTAGTGAGTGGTTTGAAAAGACATTTCAGGTGTACGGGGTTTTGTTTTCACCTCCAAATGTGTGCTTCATACAGCTGGTTAAATTGGGTATGTGTTTTAAACATCTAACGGTTGTCGGATTACTCGTGTTGGTTACCTTGTTGGGCTTTATTTTAAAGCTGCAACTGCCAGCGCTGCCACGTCTCTAGCTGTGTCAATGAAACTGGCCTGTGAAATGTTGAATAGATGGTCTATGAAACTACGAAAATGCACAAGTGTTTGTTAAATGTAAAAATTGAAAAGACAAATGCAATGCAAATGTACAAAAATGTAAATTTTCCTTTTAGGATGAAGTAATGTTTAGTGCTTTAAATCTGTTGTGATGTTGATGTCACAAGTGTATCGGAGGAATGTGGAGGGAAGATGTGAGCTGTCCTGGCCTCTTAGATCCATGTTCCTCTACTCTGAGAATATGCCTCTGGCATGAAGACTGACTCACATCAATCCCTTGACTATTCTCAGCTTTTATGTAGTTTTGTTGTTGTTGTTTTTTACACAAATACCATCGTCTCACCTTATACTTTAGTGAAATTTCAGGAAGGTGTGAAAATACTATACTGCCCAAGCCTAATCCCAAATTTGCCAACCTTTTTTTGTTTATCATTGTGTTTTGTAATAACTGAGTGGGAACCATAAAATCTACATGGAGTTCCCCACAAGGGTCCACCTTCTCCCCTGCTGTTTTATTTACAAAGCAAATACCAATTTCCTTCATAAAAAAACAGTATAATAATATATAAATGAACCCATTACCCCACTGCACCAAATTGTCTGGGTGTGTTTAATGAGAAATGAGTAAACAAATATCTCTAATATTTGTGTCTAATAAGAATGTTTTCATGAAGCTGTACCACAGCTGATTGATGTGAATGAGTGTAAGTAAAATGTATTTTCATTGTATCTTATCGAATAGTCAACCTACGTCCACAAAAGCATTTAGCATGGAACTGTGTAGAGTTGACACTGCAGATAAAGTAACTACATAGCAGGTGAGGAAGCCTGTGGACCTTCCTCCTCAAACACGCAGAACCTCCTCCCAGAAAATAGCTTCCATGTGGCTGCTAGAGGCTGAAAGAGGCACAGGCCTAAATGCAGCCAGTATCATATTATTCAGGCTTCACTGTCTTTTTCCATGCATGACTGCCCTTTCCCTCAATCTCTCCCCATTAAGGCCTTGCTTGCTCTGTTGCTCTGTGCTTATGCTGCCCTGCTTATGTGTCTGCCTGGCTGTAGGGGGTCTTTAATTGACGCAAGCCAGGTTCTTTACACTTGTACTTATTTATACTGGACGCTTCGGTGAGCTGGAAAAGAATGGACAATCTTTTTCTCCTCTCTGGGAAGCTGTTTCTCTCTCCACCACACACACACAAACACACACACAATGAAAGAGACAAAATTACCCCCCTCCCTTGCTTGTATAGCGGCCCATTAAGAGTGGTGTGTAATTGGAAAATCAGTTTCTATCCTTGAACCTGAAAAGGATAGTTTTTATTCAGAGCTAGACCATATTGATTCACTCCTCTCTTATCCTCCAACACAAGCAGCCCCTGCTGCCCATGTTTGTATTGACATTATCAGAATGTAATGTTACGTGACTTGCTCTTTTTCAGCTTCAAACTGAATATCATATATTTCACTGAAGACCGTTTTGCACAATATGGTGTATTACTGAAGAAAAAAATTTTTTTTTACCCTTCGAGAACTCAACACCTCCCCTCTACAAACATTTTATTGTGATACTCCTATAGCCTTCCTATCACTTTCACTTCTGCTGTAGCTAACAAAGTACACAAAGACAGCCCAATCAATTTTCTGATGCGGTTTCAAACTGAGGCTCGGCCTTTCACCCAAGGCTAATCAATGCAGGTCAGATATCTAAGCCTGCTGAGGAAGATGGGGTTAAGGCAGTAACAGCCAACCAAATAGTCATCTCAGATATAGAGTTATATCACTGACCTTTCATGCACAGACCACAGGGAATAGAACTTGCTTAGGGTGGCCATTACTAGGAATCTGGGGGCAGAAAATTATGTTACTGTCTACTTCTCTGTTTCTTTTTTATTACCCCTCTACCTTTTTCTTCCACACTTTTTCCACGCTACTCCATGTCCAGCTGTATCATTGTCTTCTCTCCCCTCCAATTTATTTATCTACTCATGTTCATCTCTTCTATTCCTTATTGAGTCCTCACATGTTATCCCTTCATACTGTTGTGTTAAGTCTTCAAAGCATTTTATTTGGTCCCCCACCACCACAGAGTACTTTTTGTTGGGTATTGTAGCCGCAGTTACTGTGGTGCTTCCAATATCACAACCCGAAGTCCAGATATACCCAGAGGGTCTTATGGGTGGGGGGCATCTATGCTCTTTAAGGTTTATTAATTTTTCAATAGGCTCTGTCAAGTGTAATATAGATTTTATTACCAAATTACCTGTCCAGTGTTGGGCGGTATACTGCCATTTGGTATGAAAATATTCATAAGACCTGGGAGACAGTGGCAGATGTGGGTGGCTGGACCGCAGCACAGCCCATCTTTGCATATTCAGAGAATTGCTTAGGTTGTACTGAAGTCTCCAGACTGCCATTTCCAGAGTCATTATGAATGAAGTGTCCCCATGGAAAATGTTGGAATGACAGTTGGAAGCTTGCCGTATATGCATTGACTTGATTTTTGCTTTTCAAATGGGCAACATTTGAACAAGTTTTAATTTTAATTTGTTTTGATTATTGACCGAGGAGTTTTCTTGTAAACCAAGTAAATTTTTACATTTATTTTACATTAACATGTTGAGCATGTTAATGTACATGAACAATCTGTTTGAGTTCTGAGTTTTTTTTCTCAGAATTCTCACTTTGATCTCAGAATTCAGACTTTAATCTCAGTTTAACACATGCACAATTTTGTGACGTAGTAACTATTTTGGAAGCCAATCGTGATCCACCATGCCCATTAAAGTGTGATGTGGAAAGTTGCACATACCCTGAGAAGCAACTTTACAGTGAAGTAGGAGACATCTTGTGTGAAGCAAGACATGTTTGCATCTACATAGATCTGGATTTTATAATGAGGAAGAAAGAGTAGGCTGACTTTAAGACTAGTTTTGAACAACGTAATATAACGTTTATGTGGAAAACCATATTAGACAAACTATTATTTAAAAATATATTTTTATGTGTCTTAAAAACATGTGCGATTAGGACTTTTTTAACTTTGTGTAAATATGAGAGATGTTTGCTTTCCTTAGTGCCCTTATGTTCTGAATGTAATCTAACACAGCACATCAGTCGTGTTCATATAGCATGTCACTTATGAGGAAAGACCGCATTAGGGAGGATTGTGCCTTTAGAAAATATTGCAACAAATATTCTAAATTTGATTTCAGTATTATTCAGAACCTCTGGGAAATTAGACTTGTGTTTATGCTGGGAGTTCATTTTTATTTCAAATTATAATTGAGGTATGAGAGGTTCACTCTGTAAGTTATACAGTATCAGCAACAGCAGTTGAGCTAAAGGACGGAGGGGGAAGGATTTCACCCTGAGTGAACCAGCGAAACTTCTTGGAAGGAGCACAAACAGAAAATGTAAATGCTAATTATAAAAGTATCCAGATGATGCCTGAAAGATTCTATCCTCTATGATTTAACAGTCTAAATGTGGACTTAGGTGACACAAGCATGGGGGAGGGTGGGAAAGGGTGGAAGGCAGAGGATGGGTGTGCAGAGGCAAGGATAGTATAGTCAATATTTACCCTGAGTAATTGGTCTACACTTCCCCCAGCAAGATACACAGGCGTCCAGCGTCATCCCTGCCTTATCTCCTCCAGTTCTCCCACCCACACACCCACTGCGTGACCACAGTTGTACACAGCAGTGTTGTGCAGCTGTGCATAATGCCCCGGGCCATCCACAACATAATAGGTAAAGCATATTGGATGAATGATAGAGTCACAGTGCATGGACACTGTCATGTCCCTGAGAATTCTCCAGGTCACCTTGGGAGTGTTGCAGAGCCCACAGAGAAGTGTAGTGAGTTATTACTCTGGTAACAAGCTCATAGAGCAGTCTGTAATGAGCTGTGTAGCCACACTTACTGTGGTAATGAGGCGGGCATGTTGGTTACCTCAACGGTAAACCGCTGTACATATTCAGGCTTATTACTGTATCGACAGGATGACAAGGGTATAGGTATAAGATGTGTCGAGCCTGCCAAAAGAGGAACAACGTGCTGTTACTGGCAATGTCAGAGACTCGTGGGAAAAGATGATCTATCTGTCAGCCTTCTTTCTTAACTCTTTTTGTCTGCCTCTTAAACACATACACAACACAGTCCTCTCTCTCTTCCTCCCTCATGCTCTCAAAGCAACTTTCCAATTAACCCGATGCCTCTCAAACCACCAGCTCTTTGAAGTCTTTTCACATGGCTCCCTCCTGCACTTGTTCTGTGTTGGGCTATATGGACATTTACGTGGTGTTTTGTTCAGTTGTCGACATTGAGCGGCCCTAATCACACTTATTTGTGTGTAATTTTGCAGGTCTATAAACACTTATAAAGGCTGCTGGCTGCTAAGGAATTTATAGGATGCTAAGTGTAAGAAGAATACACATTGTGGTTACAAGAACAAGTCACTGCCAATTTGGGCTCAATATTGGCCTGTTGCATGTATCACAAAGATGACAACAAATGGACTCAGTGTCAGCTTGGTTCATTTATTTATTTATTATTATTTATTGTAAATAGGTTAATCATTTGTTCTCGTGCTTTCTTTTCTTGAAATACATTTAAACACATTTCTCTGTATTTTAAGCCTAACCAACAGCAATGGCTTCATTTACGCCTTCTAATGTTACTGTGCTGTTGTTCTGTCTCTCTATTTTCTCTGTGCATCTCTAGGTTGCTTTATCAGAAAGAGACGAACAAACAAGGATGGGAGGGGAAGAGCCAGGGGAGATTGTGTGAAGATGGTGGTGTTTTCTCAGATAGATAAAGAATTGACATTTGGCAGTTTTCAAACATACCTGGATGACTATTTATATATCCAAGAGGCTCACCATGGTAAAGTGCTGTCTACAAGAAATGGTCCCTGCAACACTATTGGGATTGGTGTTATTCTATTTACCGAATAATTATACCACACAAGTGAAACTTGAACTAAGAAGCAGGTACAAGCAGTCTACTATTTGTTTTTGTTTTGTCAGGGTTATATTCACTAATATGTAAAGTATGCGTAACAATTTTCATTGCATGTATTCATTAAAAGTTGCGTTTGACAGTTCCTCCCACCAATAAGAGAAATGATGATTGGAACGCGCCTCATAAATTACAAGAGCCTTTTCTCTTTATCATTCACTTCCCATTTTCTACATTGCAAGAGACAAAAGAGGGGTTTGCATCATCCTCACTGAGGATCAGAAGGGTCGTGCTGTCTCATTTAAAAAAAAAAAGAGAGATCCATACATGGTTTCCACAACCTGCTGCCATTAAAGAGCAGAAAGAGAGGGGTGATGTAAGAACAGATCATTTCTATGTGTTGGATAGTCTACTCAGCTGTGCTCTGGGAGCTGGCTACATCTACTAAGTGAATATCAACTAACTGCGTTGAACCTGTGAGCTCTGGTTATGAATTCACAAACACTCAAAGGTCAAATCTTTCTATTTGTACCAGAGTACAATGGTAATGAACGCTGCCTTGTCGAGAATGCGTCCTTGTAATGATTAAATGGAGAAAACACACCCTGTTTCTTCTGTGCAAAGTGAATTCATTTATCTGATTTATTTTGTAATCCTGGAAGAACAGAGGCAGCATCTTCTCTTTAAACAGCACTATAGTAGTATATTTATACACTTTGCCTCCCTATGAAATATGACATGTTTAAATGGTCATATAATATGTGTTATAGAGTATTTACAGGGCACCTCACAGCAAGAAGGTCATGGGTTCAAACCCTGGTTGCCCCGGCCTTTCTGTGTGGAGTTTGCATGTTCTACCCGTGTCTGCGTGGGTTTTCTCCGGGTGCTCCGGCTTCCTCCCAACATCCAAAGACATGCAGACTAGGTTAATTGGTGTCTCCAAAATTGTCCTTAGGTGTGGATATGAGTGGTTGTTTGTTTATTATGCCCTGCGATGGACTGGCGACCTGTCCAGGGTGTACCCCGCCTTTCGCCCAATGTAAGCTGGGATTGGCTCCAGCCCCCCCGCGACCCTTTACGCAGGATGATGGATGGATGGAGTATTTACATTATACAATACAAGTGTGACACGACTAGTCTCCAATAATGAATTTTACATTTAATAAACCACTCGATCAGGCACACAATCATCCTCTAATCATCCTCTTCTCATCCTCTTCAAAAAAAAAGGAAAAAAAGGCTGTAGAAGAGTTAGTAATTATCTTCTTTAGGATGGGGTTCATAGAAAGTCTCATATTTGAGTAAGTTTAAAAACCTACTAGTGTCATTAGATATCACTGTGTGAGGTAGAAGTCGTCCTATCCTTAGTCTCAATTGTTTAGTGTAAAGTTATAGTAGTTCATGTAGTAATGCTAATATGGATGTAACAAAAATGTTCAGTCAAGCACTTTTGTCAGGTTTACATGCTGCTTTTCTCAATTGGAGTTGTGTAAGAAAGAGACATCTATAGCGTGACCCCATCAGTCACTTTGCAGGTTAAACACACCCTCACTTAGGGCTTAAAGGTCCACACCTTTTGGCAGCAGGTACACCTCCTGCTTCCTTCTCTCAAGTGTAATAAAGTGCCCTACCAGCTGAACCCAGTTTCAGCACTGCAGCATCAAAGTGTTTCCCAGTCTGTTCGGGACTCCTCATTACTGCCCTATTGTTTTGTTTACAAGCTAAGCTGCTCACCGCATAATGTCCAACCTCAGCCAAAAGGCCATGTTTCACAGTCCAGCCCATTATGCCGCAGCTGCACTGCGTCAACTAGAAATGCCCTCAACTAGTTCAGGGCAATGCTTTCTGCTGAATGTGTTTATTTGTGATCGAGTGTGTGTGTGTGCATATCTATGTCTAAGACATAAATGTGTTCTTTGGTGTTTGTATCCTTGTCTGCCTGATTATGATACCGCCCAGCTCTAAAGTCAGGCTTACACCCACAACACTGAATGGCCACTTCTGCTTTTGTTTTCATGAGATCATCCTCTGTTTATTTGCCCATAGATTAATATAGCTTTTTTTTTATATAGAGCTACTGCCTTTAATGTATTTTGACTGTGGTGATGAATATTGCCGGAATGCCCTCTACCTATTGTCTTCATGGAATGGGACCATGATAGTCTGCTCTCTTTCTTGTCCTCCTCCTCTCTTTCTCTCTATCTTACTGTCTGTCATTCTGTCTGTTTATCAATCAGAGAGCCAGCTGCTCCCAGGGAATAACTTCACCACCGAGTGCAACATCCCTGGAAACTTCATGTGTGGAGATGGCAAGTGTGTCCCAGGTGGATGGCAGTGTGACGGATTGCCCGACTGCTTTGACAAGAGCGACGAGAAGGGCTGTCGTAAGTTCACTTTGGACTCCATTATCAAAACCCTCTTTTAGCCCTTAGCTGTGTCTTATGCTATCTGGCTCCAGTGCTTTATTTAGTGTCACGTCATGTCTTCTCAACTACTGAACTCTGTATCCAGCATTACAGTTGTGCTTCTTCTCCTGAGCCATAAGGGCCATTTAAATCTAATTCTCTGCCAACTTAAATGAACTTCCCTCCTCAATCCTTGGGTTTCTCTCCCCCACAGCGTGCACCCCTCCTCCTTCCTGCCAGACCCTCGGCCCCAGTTTAGCACCAGGGCAAAACGTAATACCATCAAAGCAAAGGCCGATTACTTCTGTGTGCAGGAATAGTATCGCATGCATAATTCTACTGTAAGGCTACAGTAATAGTTCAGTTTTGATCCTCACTTTTAGTTGGCTTTGATCTTTCTGGTCTGCTGCTCCTCCTCTTCCCCCTCCCATTTCAGCCAGAGCTCCACACAAAGATGGGATTGCTGATGAAGATTGACTATGAGGCCCTGCCACACTGGAAACCCCCATCTCCCGATATATTCATCTCTCTAACTGTCTCGCATGCCTGTTTTCACTCCCCTCTTGCGCCTTCCCTCTTTATCTCATCCAATGATTTTTGGCTTTTGGCTTGTAATTTTCTTCACAGAGGCATGTTTTCAATTAAAAAAAACATAACCCTCTTCTTGCAGCCCTCTTTTTACCCAGCTAATTCCCTGCCAAAAATAAATAAATCACATACGGTTTGTCCTCCATTCTGTCACCTCTCTAATTTTCTTCTTTTCCCCTCCTCTCCTCCAGTAGTCACTTCGCTCTCTGTTCTCTCTTGCTGGCAGCTCAGGGAACAGGCCGTCTACTCTTGACAAAGTTGTGTCCCATGGCATGCAAGCACACACACACACACACACACACACACACACACACACACACACACACAGCCTACAAACCTTGCAGTCATCAATCTTCTTAGTTTGTAATGTCTTGTTATATATACACATAGGAAAAAAGTGGTGTCCTAGACAATATTCTTTAGTACACCTTTACTACTGACATCCCTGTAACTTAAAGAAAGTGTAGTGCATTAATAAACTACTTATACGGGTGTGCTCTGTGCCCCAGATTCTCATCACTCAATGGCCTTAAACTGTCAGCAACTGTCAGACCTGTAAAGATAATATCCCGATGCATTTGGACTAATTGCATCAGAATTACTGTAGATACATAAAGTGTTCAATCTAATCACGCAGTTCATGCGATAAATTTGACTGAGTATCATTCTCACTCAAATTTATCTCATGTACTTTCACTTTGAACCTACAGATAAGCAAGATTTTATTTGTCTGCTGCTATCACTACATGCTATACTGCTAAAGATAAAGGCAAGTTATCATAAAGCATCGCACTCAGCCTGCCTCTCTAGTTGTCAGAGTACTATTTGTGTTTGTTGTCGACGTCTACATTATTTGCTCTGACATAAGTGGGCCTTATTATCCTCAAATAGATGGCTAGTTGTCAGTCGATATCTCCGGCGACTGCCTCACAAAAGTCCCCAGACAAACCCCTGGCTCCATTAGGGGGTCTGCAGGGACAGTCAGACAGACGGAGGGATGGGAAACAAGGGAGTGGGGAAGGAGAGGAGGACTCATTATGGTGGCTACAGCAGGAGTTCTGTCTGGGTGTCTTTTATCTGAGAAGAATACAATGCCTGGGAACTTTGAAACTGCAGCACTGGATTCTCTGTAGAATCATAATTAGACACCCCCCTCTAAGAAAACACACACACACACACACACACACACACACACACACACACACACACACACACTCGTAGTTTTATATATGTTTAACAGATGGGGATGGGGACAGTTTGTTTGCCTTGCTTATTCTCCTTATGTCAGTGAGCTACATGCGTAGTGTTTTTTAATTCCAACTCCTCATTGAAATATTGCTAAATATTTTTTACCTTAACCAAGTAGGAAAACATGCAATGTATCTGATGTTGTCTGTCCTTTGCAATCACAGTCCTTACTATGAAGGCAGAGCAGGATATTAAATTTCCTCACGTCTGTAATATGAGCGCATGTGTTTTAATTGTCCATCAGTGTGGAAGCATTTTTTAACACTTTTGACCACTTCTGTCTTTAATTATTTCATTTTTAGTGGCATGGGATGAGACTAGCAACCCCATGCTTCTCTCTCTGCCGCTGTCAATCATGGACAGTGTTTGCTTTGCATGTATGCATATATATGTGTGTGAACATATAAACTCTTTTGCTCCAGGAGCAGTCTATTTTTACCATGAACATTTGCACCAGAAGACAGCTGTAATTAGAGAGTAGATCCCCTGTAAGCCCATGCTGTTTAGCCAGAAGATTGTGCTGATGTGGGTGTCTCTGATCCAAGGAATAAGAGCCTGAGGTAAAGGTCATATGTGGTGATGTCTCCCTGGTGTCTCATTAAGGAAATTTTGTTTTGGATACCATGTAGCTAACGGGGAAACACAGAGGAGAACAAATCAATTTCACGATCAGTTTTCTTTTGAATCTGTACAAAATATGTAAAAATTTTATTTGTACAGCACCAACAAGCATACTCACTTGCACAAACTGTTCTTGGGTGCATCAGTTCAGTACAAAAGTGTTTTTGCAAGTCAGAAACCACCCACACATGAATTTACGATGACTCTCTGGCAGGTTTTCATTTTATTTATTTTTTTTACCACAAGTTGCTTTGCCTCAGAAAGAAACTTCTTTCTACCTTTTGTTGTTGACCTGACTGTATTTTTATTGCAGTTCTATCAGTGGGTGAGGAAGTTCAGAAGAGAATAATGCAAACATCATCTGCACCTGGCCTTTGATTATTTACTTATTGTAGATGTGTCCCAGTCTGCTACGCCTCACAAGCCAGGGATTGTCTCTCAAATGGTCAGGGAATGTTTATTCACCTAGAAAAGACAGGCTTCTCCCTTCCTCCCAAGGCCCGCTGCTTCTCTCTTGTTTGTTTGTTCTTCCGGTCCCCTCTAGCACAGGGGTCAACTTGAGTCATGTAAATACTTTTGCTGGCTCTTAAATAACAGTCTGGGCTGAGAGAAGAGATGCAGTATCTGCAGCCTCAGTCTTATTGCATTAAAGATGCAGCTTATTGCGTTACTGTCCTGCTGCGCGAGGCCAGGGCCCCCCCATACAGATGGTTTTTATCAAGTCGAATTCTTTATGAAGTTTAACCTCTGCTTTGCTCCACATGAATTTAACTGAATATTAGATGAAAACATATCAGTAGTATATACGGTATCTCCAATATTGAGCATCTGCTCTATTTGGGTGTGCTTGTATGAATATGTGTTGGCAGGTCTGAGGGGTCTTCAAGCAATGATTCAAAGACAGGCTGCTGACTAGATCCTCACACAAAGAGGTCAAAAGTACCACCATGCTCTGGTGTCCATAACAACAGCCTGGGAGAGTGTTAGACAAAATGGACACTGACAGAGGAGAGAAGGAGGAGAGCTGACTGAGCTTACTGGGCCTCAGAGCCAGGATTAGCCTCTTTGCCCTTGTCTGTGCAGGGTATGGGCAGGCGAGAGAGATGCGTAGTGGGGCCGAAAGGGTGAGTGGACATGACGTATAAAGCAAAAAGTGGGGAATCAAAGACGGGGGGACAGAAACGCAGTTGGGAGAGAGAGAGAGAGAGAAAAGACAGAGAAGCACATTTCAAAGAAATGACTGTTCTGAAATAACACTCCTGCAGGCTGAGGCCGTGGCCTCTCTGTGTGGAAGAATCCATGTATTCAGAATTTTGCACTTAGAAACATCTGTGCAAGTTCAACTTTTACTTTGATTTGGACTAGAAGGGCCACCAGCAGGGCCAGTGGCTCTTAAAGAACAACGAAAGAACTCTTCATCGCCTCATATTCTGCTCACAATCAAGTATGCATGTTAACATGTGTTTAATCATGGATAATGACGTGCCACTTGTTCAAAATTGTAATGGACATAACTGTCTTCTGTGTTGTATAATTCTAAAAGATTTTTCTTCTACATAAAATGTTGGTTTTTTTTGGCTTCTTCATAATAATTCCCTTGTTCTTGTGAAATAATGGCTCATTTTAGCCTTTCAGGCATTAAGCCAAGACTGTGTAACTTTTGAAAAAAGAAGTAACACAATCTTCTGCTTCAAATGAGTGGTTGAATTTATAAACAATAAAATGAACCATTGCTCAATTCAGGGCACACTGTATGGCCAGTAGCTTATGGTGGCCAGTGTTAGCTAACTTTAGATGAATATTGCTGCGTAAGCTGACTTGATGAATTCTTTACTTGAGCTACACTATTTAGTATTTATTAATTGTCACCTGTGGCCACAGTGACACTGTTCAGCAAAATGTTACATAGTCTTGCTTTAAAGAAAACAATTTGTGAATACTTTATGCAGTAAGATTTGCTGCAAAATCGGACCTACTTAGAGTACATTATGTGAAGGCCAGTAGCAGCTCTCACTCCGGCTTTAATCAATCACTGGGAGACACACAGGAAGCACAGCAAATTAGAGGCTGACACAAGTGCTGATGTTTTGTCAGTGAGTTTAAAAGTCTATTAATACTTCATAACAATGAAGAATATAACCGTTTGGAGCTTTCATTACCTGATACACTCGTTATTGATCCTGTTAGCTCTTCACAACAACAATTAGCAGCAAAAAAAATTCAGTTCATTGGATTACTCGAATATTACTGTATTGCTTTCTGCAGTCATAACGCAGCCAAGCCTGGAGCAACATCAATGGTGCTTTTTGTTTTTTTCTGTACTGACCTCCACAAAATGCCCATGAGATATTGAGTTCAAAAAGAGCCGTTAAATGCTTATCAACAACAAAGTTCTCTTCAAACAGCAGGGGTGGAAATAGCTAAAAAGGACTCTTGAGACAGATTGGTTATGATTTAGATATCAAGGCTCACGCACCGCCAACTCTTTACCAAACCCACCATGGGAAGGGAAGGGGTTGCTAAGATTAGAAGTGTGTGTTCATGTGATAAGGGCAGTGACCAATGCACTGACTGTAACGCAAAGAGCCATATACTGCTGACAGATATGTTTTTATTCTTCTGTTGTCTTGTGTTTGTGCTCAGTTCTGTGCTGCCTCATTGTGGATAGGTGTTCTTTGCTGTTGGTGTTGTTGGTATATTGGTATGACATTTAAGAGGACAACATGTAAGAAACAACAGGTGGGATTGGGGGAGTTTTGGGGACACTTACACTGGAGTATGTTTTGGTTTGTGTTTGTTTTTTTAGCCCAGCTCAGGATAAAAAAAAACTGTCAAGAGAGCAAAAAAGAAAATAGAAGAGAAGAAAATGACGTGAATATGGAGCATTAATAGCAGGAAAAGTAAGTACTGCAGAGGAAGGTTTAATGGGACTGGGAGTCTGGTGCATCCCATGTGCGTAATGGTTGACTGATCAATGAGCTGGTGTAATTAATATCAAGAAACAGGGATGAAATATTGATCAGGGTCTTTTTTCTCTTCTAGTTTTCTCTTTTTCGAATGAAGGCTGTCCTTGTCTGATTGATTGTCACAAATTAGGCAAAATGATTGCTTCGAGATCTTCAAAGGAATAAAAAATCCTTCCTTTTCGCTTCACAATACAACGTTGGGTGCTACCAGTTCAAACAAGGCAATTTTCGCGGCACGTTGCTTTCTATGATGAATATTGCAGCAGGGTTATTATCTGACAGATCACTTGCTGCTTTTTCACCATATGCCCTTGCTTCCCTCTCCTTTTATCGGAAGTTGTTGAAATATTACTGATATTTGCACATACAGTGCCTGCTGTATGGTATATGAGTCGCACTTGCTTCCTCATCTAGCATGAAGTTTGATGGCTTTGCTGAACACCATTGGCCCGTAAACGCTTGGCCCTTGAGATGAAGGCAGCTCTATAATGTTGCAATGCCTCTTCCTGCACACAAGGTTATTGTATTATTATATTATTGTACGACTAGCGTGCAGGGCTTAGACAGCGAAAGGTACGGAATGATTATTTTAATCCCCAAGCCTTCTTGACTGAAACTACCGTTGCCCTTCTTGCTTACACCCTGACTCCATTACCTATTGATTTCCTCCCCTCAGAAATGCTCAGCAAGGTCAGAGAAACTTGTGATGTCCTCAGCTGTCTGTACTCTGCTGTACTCCTCCTCTGCCTGTATTCCCTCCCGCTCACTCTCCTCTGTTTTCTTTCTTATTAGTCTCTTCCTCCAGCCTTTCTCCTCACCCTGTCTGTCATGTATGCCCATCACGACCAAGCCTACCTGTGCCGAACAAGTTATGCTGCTCTCTGGGGAACCGAGGAGGGGGAGAAAAGGAAGGAGAAGTGTGGTGTGTGTGCATGTAATTGTATAGGAGACAGGAAAAGAGAGCAACAGAGAAAGTGAGAGAGAGAGGGCATGTTTATGTGTGTGTTTTAGTGTCCTCCAACTGTGCGTTTCTGTGTGATCCAGCCACGTTTTTCTGCAAGTGATAGTCTTACCTCCAGGAATCAGCTCGACCGCTAACCTCGTTTTCATTTGTGCTGCTCAGCTGAACACTGGAGCTAAGTTTGGAAGCCATCCAACTCCCTGCCTGCTTTTTTGTAAACAGCTTCTACAAAGGCTTAGAGAAGAGGAATTGCCATGGAACTAAAGCAGTTCAAACAAAGAAACAGAGTAATGACAGGAGGGATGAATACTAGGGTTGGGTATCATTTCAATTTTATCGATTCCTGATTCTACTTATCAAATCACGGTTCTGATTTCAACCCCTTCACCACAAATCTTGTCACTGCTCGGTGACATTCATCCACTTTCTCCTCGTTCATCTTCCCCTTAATGGCTAAAGTGAAAGGAGTTTCTGTACTAGAGGGGTCTCTGGGGACTTCTATCTAAGATAAATATATATTGGAATCATTTGTAGACATCATTCGTTGATCTTTAGTATAAAAGGTCAATGTCAGCTCACTTGTGTTTTGTACCTGAGCCTGAGACGTTGCTACTCTTAGCGTTAGCTGTATGGGGCGTCATTGTAGCTGGGACCTCAACACATTGAACATGTTGCATTTTTCAGATTCATGACGTGTTAATGCTTTGTTATATTGGATGTGCTTCCTCCCTTGCACAAAATATCCTTTCTGCAGGTGTTGCGGTTTGCTGTTATTGTTTTTAGTGAAGCTAAGCCAAACTTCTATGACGTGACGTTAGGTCTGTGTAGCAGGTCCAAGTGCAACTTTTATGGACTGTAATGTAAATGTGCTGACAGCACGACCTGGATCAACAGCATTCTTTAAATTTGAACAGTAGAAGTCCACATGATTATTTTTTCACATGATTATCAAGGGAAACTTATGTTTGTGTTTTTCTCATCCACCCTCAATATTGTCTTTCTAATTAATTTTTTGTCTTGCAATGAAAACTGCTCAAATCAGGCTATAAAGGGCCATGCATCCCCCAAAATACAGCTAAGCACATTAGTGCTATCCTTCCAACCAGCACTGTCTCTCCCACCCACGAGTTTCCCTTCATAAGCTTGCCCTTCATTTGACTTTTGAGCTAATTTGGAACAAAAACATTGGGTCAGATGAATCCTGCCAGCATTAGAAGTGGTAATGAGGATTTGGATGAGGGAGGAAGTGAACGAGGAATCTCAGAGCTGTCCTTTTAGCCCAGCCCGCCTGGCGGATGAAACAAAAGCAGTCAGCATCCGTGTCTATGCAGAAAAGAAGCTGTGTATGTAGTAACAGAGCATGTGTCCTTCATTTCCCACAAGAAGTGCAAAACAAAATAATCAACAAAATAAATAAAAAAAAATAGAGAATAAAGGATGACACTGCCTTTGTTTGTGGCCAGATGGATTTCAATTTACCCCTCCACTGCAGCATGTTTTTGGATGTTTTTTTTAAATCTGTTGCTACAGCTCGAAGCAATGTCTGTTTTTCTCCCTGGACTCTAATGAATGCGATATACCATGCAAAATGAGCTTTGGGTGGTTAGGGCCTGTGCTGTCCAGGTAAACAAAGGCTTCCCAGGCTACAGGCACAGAGATCGGGCACTATCCCAGCTTCCTCCCGCATTCAGCGGATTACATTTCATCCTGGAGACGGCCGCTCCAAACCCTCGTGGTTGTTATGCCTCACCCTCCCCACTCGCTACACATAATCGCCGCAGCTTGAAAGAGCTCATAAATCAGCCTACCACAATATATTGTAGAGGGAAAAATGTGCGCCCCTGGCATTTGAGACGGCACAATGCCAACCTATGAGCAGGCCAATTCCACCCTTTGTATTCAGTATAGAGAAAAAGCAGAAACTGTTTGGTGGCTTGCTTTGAGATGTCTAGTATGCCCACTCACTCTCCCCCTCCCTGCGTTTGTGTGTGTGGGTTGTTTCCATCCCTTTGTTACTTTGTGGTGTTTAAAATGTTTATAATGCTGTTTGCTCACTGGCATTAAATTATAGTCTTATTTAACTAGTATCACAACAATTTTGCCGCTGTAATGTGTAGCTTTTCCTTTCTCTGTCTCCAGTAACTGCGATTACAACAGGAGTAGCTCTCACACAAAGCCAAATTTACAAGTTTAAGCTTTCGTATTATAATGCAAATTACTGGGAGGGAATAATTTAACAATGGTCGGAGTAGAGAAACTGAGGTCTGATAGAGGATACTGTATTTCACACAGATCATTATAATAAACTGTAATGTGATGGCTGTACTGCAAAGTCTTGTATGTCTTTTTTTATTTTTCATTGTTGCCATCAAGCTTGAAAATTTTAACTTGAGCTGAAGCATTGTCCTTTATTTTCTGGTGCCTTTGCTTGCATCTACCTGCTATCTTGTTTATCTCCTTTTGCCAGGGAAGATCAATGTGTTTGAGTTAAAACCAAGGGTTGCTAAACGGAGGATGCCAAGCATTGATGTTCTGCAGGCTCGTCACTCTCAGTCTTAGGCCTGATCAATGGCATAATCCATACAAACACTCTCCCACACAATTTGCTCTCTTTGTCTTTGTCATTAACTTGTTTTCTTCTCCTATTAGTGATTTGTGCTCGGGATCTTTTCCTTTACTTGTCATACTTCAGATGAGCTGAGTAATTAATTGGTCTTTATACCAAAGCAGGTGTGAACCTTGTACAGTGTTTCATGGTTCAATGGTTTGCTGTAAATTTTATAACATAGAGTTGCTTCTGTTCTACGATGGCGTATTAGGGCCATTGTAGGAAAAAAAAATAGAGCGGGTAGAGTGGGGTAATATTCAGAGAAAAAATACTATGAGAAAAACCTACAAGAAAATACTATTCAGATGTGCTTGTGTTATTAAAGGCTCCGTACTCAGCAGGGTATGTGGATGTTAAAAACAATCACATGTAAGCTACTTTCACTGTATTATAAAATACTTCCTTCTGTTCAAAGACCAAATGCATAAAAAATTGGGGAAGAACTTCAGACATTTATAAATGACCATGTGACACATGCTTACAGGTGGCTTTGCTGTAGTCCCTCATGTCTTGTGTATATATAATGACACAATTTTTTCGAGAGAATATCAGAGGTGTTTTCTCTGACTATTACGCCCCTCCCCCGGCTCCAAAATGTTTATGGCAGAATTAGCAATTATAAAACATTTTCAAGTGGCCTTTTATTGAGGCCAGCCTAAGGCACACCTATGCAATGCCCATGCTGTCTGGTCAGCATCTTGATATGCCACACCTGTGAGGTGGATGGATTATTTCGGCAAAGGAGAAGTGCTCACTATCACAGATTTTGACAGATTTGTGAACAATATTTGAGAGAAATAGGCCTTTTGTGTACATAGAGAAAGTCTCAGATCTTTGAGTTCAGCTCATGATGAATGCAGGCGAAAACAAAAGTGTTGCGTTTATAAGTTTAGAATTTTGTTCAGTGTGTGTGTATATATGTGTGTATATATATATATATATATATATATATATATATTAGACACATACACACACAGTGGCCCTAATACACCGTTGTACTTTGTACATCACAGCGAGTCATAAAACATGAAGTAGTCCATTGAAAATTGCTGCATCATCGCCACATCACCGATAAACTAATCCATTGTTCTTCTTTCCACCATTTCCCTCAACCTTTCATCTGTCTTTAGCTAAGGTCAAGTCAAAGTGCGCCCCTACATTCTTTGCCTGCGCTAATGGCGTCCACTGTATCATCGGGCGCTTCCGCTGTAACGGCTTCAGTGACTGTCCTGATGGGAGTGACGAGGAGAACTGCGGTGAGTCTCACACGACAACCATTTCCAACAATAGCAATCTGTCTCATGCCTTGGCCACTAGAAGTCATGGTCCGTTCAATGATGTGCTGTCTCCCAGCAGCTTATACTGCAGCTACTGCAGTGGTCATGTAGCCAGTGGTGGGTTGAGTACTGAATATGTATTTTACTAGTACAATTTAGGTGTGGACCGACACTTTCATGGCTGCGTTGCATTCACTCTTACAGCCTGAATACAACCTTTAAATGTGTAATGCAAAACTGTCTGCTTCTTTCTGAGATCGCTTTTTCCAGCAAATTTCTCAATATTTCTCCAGGGAGTGCAGTAATAGACAGTGGCAGCACCCTGATAAAAGTCTAACAGCTCCGACAGTTTGTGGGACTTAGCAACAGTAACTAAGGGGGGTGTGGCTTTGCGAAGGGTCAATTGTGACAGTTATTTTTTGAGCTGCCACAACAACATTATGGAAGCGCAATAAGCTAGAAATATGCGTCATCAGTGAACTTTACAAAAATAACAACCTTGCACACAGTTTGAATGGGCTAATGCACAGTGATGGAAAACAACACTTGAAATGCGTTAATTCATTTTATTTAGGAGCTGCAAAGATATTTAGACAAATAGCAGTCTACTGTGAACAAAAAAAATGTGAAGCTTGCTTATAAAACTGAACTGCAATCCCAACCTCCATTTTTGGATTCATCTTTAAAAAGAAAGATCTGTGTTTTTCCAGAGGCACAGCATGCACATGATCATCATGTAACCAATGCCTTTTTTAGATTTATGAACAGTGGGGTCAGAGACTATCACTACAGTTATTATTTCAACCTTTTTACTTTTGTTCTGCTTTAGTTTTTGTAATGCCAAAGCAGTATTACTCGTACTTTCTAAAGCGTGACACAGATTTCCTTTCAGAGGAAAATGAAGGAGAATGTCATTGCTAAGAACTCAAGTGGGACCTAAACGCAGGACATGGACAGTGAGTAATTGATAGGAAAGGGGTCTGTATTGTAACTTGGGATGGGGATCTGGTAGGGGCAGGAGTAGGAGATGGTGAGGGAAGAGCTAGCATGAGGGGACACTTGGCTGGCAGGGGTTAGCTTGGAGGCTACGGAGTATTTGGCAGGCGAGTATCTACAGAGGCTTAAACAACAATCTGCAAAGAATGGTTAACGAGCTACATATAGACGACTTGAGAGGCAGGTGAGCAGACTGGGAGAAGTGATGAGCTGATTGTGAACAGGTGTGCAGGCGATGCCAAGACAGGAGAGCAGGGAAGGGAGGACCACGCCCACGGCAACACACACACACACATAGACAGAAAGAGACAGAACAGGAGCACGGGGAAGCGGGAACCACGTGGGAATTTACTGAAGTACAGCCACAACCCTAACAGTCATCCTATAAATAATGCAATGTATACACTGTTGTTGTCTCCCACTCGCTATCAAATCTTGTATTTAAAGCAGATAATGATAGTTTTGAATAGAGCTGAACGATTAATCAAAATCTTATTGAAATCACAATATGGCCTAGCCTATTGCAAGTTTTAAATCGCGAAAGGTGCAATATTTGTTGAAGGCGAAATGTGTGTCACCAATACCATTGTAAATTTAACGTTGATTGTTGTGCTGCAGAGATGTCCTGGCCTACACATCATATTCTACAGACTTAAGGAAACATCTTTGTTTGGTACAGATCCATGCAAAAACACACCATAATCATTTAAAAAGAAAATTAAATGAAAATGAGAATAATTATGTGAAAACGATCATTCCCTCTAATATGGCAAATTGTATTGCAATGACACATGGAGCAAATTCTGTGAACTTTAAAAACAAGTTTGAATCATCCTTATGTGTTTGCGTTACTCCTGACTCTGCACACTTAGGTCTGGCTTTGTCTTTTTCAGAGGTTAATCCCATGTCGTACTGAACTGAACGACACGGGGAACGCCAGGATCCGGGTGTTGTCTATATTATTAGGCATATAGTTTGTCCTCACATGACCCCATCCCTGCTTTCCCAGTGGGGAGCTCGCATCAAGCCAATCACTCACCATTGTCGGAGGCAATGTTCCTAGCCTGCAGGGCCCCATGCTCGCAAATCTAATCTAGTCATTTAAATGGAGCTTTGCTCCACGCTCCCAGCAGATACTGCGTCATGACTGTGTAATTGTCTGGATCTTCTCACAAGATAATTCTGGCTCATTTTGCAGAAACTAGAACAAAGACAAAACCAGAAAATATGCTAAAAGGAAGTGGTAGTGCTAAAATATAGACATTTTCTGTTGAGTTTCAGTTAGATTTTTTTATTAGATCCCCTTATATCACATTATATCACATGCTTTACTAACTCGCACTGTTTTTAGTGTTCAATGAAATTAAAACATAATAGCCATGTTTATCTTTTAAAGTGATGTAAAGGGGATGGGAGCAACAAGTACACAAAAACAACTTCTAGCAAACTGCCACTACAGATTATTAATTTGCGCTAACACTTCACCTTTAATGTCTGACTCAACCACAGCAGGCAACCCATTGGTGTGCTCGGAGGCTCGCTTCAGGTGTCGAAATGGCCACTGTGTAGACCGCAGCTTTTTGTGTAACGGCCAGGACAACTGTCAGGACAACAGTGACGAGGAGCTCTGCCTAACTACAGCAGGTAAGTCATTAAGTTAAATGTATGAAGTGGTTGTGTATTGTAATAGAAAGTTATATTTCAAACTGGAAATGGAATATCTTTTCAGCCACTGACAGTCAGACACAGGGGCAAGCTGAGGCTGAGGATGAATTGTAGCAGATCATGTTGCAGAGACATTCTTGATCCCTCTGATTAGCCTTTAACTCACACATTTCAAACTGTTTTTATTGGTTGGTTAACTGAGACATTTCACCAAAATTCTAAATACAGAAAAAAGCACCTGAAACGCTAAGAAACTTGAATTACTCCTGTGAGCACCTTGAACTGCTGCTGCAGAAGCAATCTGTTTAAGGATACAGCAAAATCGATCACAAAGCTACAACCAGAGCATGTAAAGTAGGACTTTTTTGATTAACAAGGTGCTTAATAGACGCAAAAGTAGCAGCAGAACTTCGACTTTGAATTAAAATGAATCAATACCAAACACTGGCAGTGAGAGAATATCAAAATGTGTACAAAAATGCTATATGTATATGCAATAAGTAGCAAATTAGAATATGAATATACTATGCTATACATATACTATGATACTATATTCCTACTAGACTAATGGTCTGCAAGGGAGTATATAGTGTCAGAAAGTGTAAAGGCATTTGCATGTGACATAACACTATACACTAATAAGTGAAATATAAATTCACTTTACAGAAGTAGCTAATTTGTGCACAGAATGTGCAGCTTTCGGGATGTGAATTATAGGCTTAATCACAGACTCCAGATGGAGGGACCATATGTGCCACAAAAACTGACAATATGTGTATTGATGCCTGTTCATTATCTCTCAAATATATTACACTTTGTGAAGGAATACATTGAAACCTTGAAAACTGTGTCGAAGATACCAGTAACAACTTATGCTTATGAGATGGAATAGTATATATCTTGCAGAATTAAAGGACAGACTGTGAAAATGTCTTTTAAAAAATGAATGTTCAGAAAGTAGCATCATGCAGTCACCTGTTTTGGAGATAACAATGATCACTCCATTTTGCATGTATTGTAATTACACAATACCAAGAATGGTCATGTGGATGATAATTGTTTATGGAGAGTTTTGGAGATAGTGGGAAATACACTGTGCACGGCGCACTAAAGGCCGTAACATGCTGTTATCTGCAAATAGCTGCAAAGACACCAATTGTGCTGGTTGAGTAAGATAAGTTTTCTCTCACAGTTAAAAGGGGAAGTCTTTAAATAGTAATCTCCATCTTCATGCACTTTATTCACTTCATTCAGAATTCATTCACGACAGCGACACAAATGTGAACAATTTGGAGAGGACTCTTGGTGGTAATTACTGTCCCTTTCATCTGTTGTGACAAACTAGAGTTTGTTGAATTTAATTAGGCGATAATTGTTGGAAATATTAGCAGTGAACTTTGCAGCAGATTTCAGAAGAGGTGGGAACTTGTAGACGGTATTTAGCCTTTCTATTAAACTGGATAAAATGACGGTAGATATGTCACATATTTTTGAAAACATCACTTAGGAAATATATCCTGCAGTTTGTGTTTCATGAAGATACAGCAGAGCCACTGACAGATTCAACTTCATGCCGAAGAAGACATGAGCTGCTGTGATCTATTTAATACAAAAAAACATGCCATGGCATCATCAGTGTAATGTTGTGAAATGTAATGATTTTGATGACATTAGACTTTGCATTGTAACACAAATAGCAGCAATATCATCCCTGACAGTTAGTCTGATGTCTTCTGGTATAGAGTCTTTTTCACTGACAGGTACCACTTACATACCATTCCTATTCCACTGGCGGCTTCACTTCTCACAGGCACAACAGTCAGCTTCTGTCAACACTTCAGCTGTACTTCCACTGGCAAGCCAACATGATTTCTGCCAGCAGTCCACCCCTGATGTGAATAAAACCCCAGGCAACCAAATGTGGACCGCTGTCAGTGTTTTTTCTTTTGTTTAAGTGTATCGCTGTATCCTTTTGTCCGGGTGCTGCTGTCACATTGATTTACTCAATAGTAAAAAACATTGTCTGTCAGAAATAACAAAACTAAAAGTACAGTAAAAAAAGACAATAACCTGTCATCCATAGCTCACAAGACAGTAATGTTATTACCCATGCTGAGATAGGCAAAGTCAGCAGAAACTTGATCAAAACTCAAGATGCGAAACATGTCTGATAAACAGGAAAGGAGCTCTGCGGCAGTGGTACATTAAACTAGAATATGAACACAGTAAATCGTGATGAAACTTTTCAACATTCATTTATTTTCTAAAATAAAATAAAACTCTTCAGCTTTTCCTCGGCTATGAAAAATGTTCCTGATCTGACACTATTGACACTGCTACAGATCGGATAATGTTTGCAGGAGATAATTTTGCTTCTTTTTTTTAAAACTCAATTCACAGGATAATAACAGAGTTAGGCATCATAACATGAGGTGTAAAACCAGATAAGTTCACCTTCCTTCTTAAAGCAAATAAACCACGGCATTATGATGTATGATGTAAAATGCTACATGCATGAGAAAATATATAATACTGGAAATAAACACATATAAAAAATAAATAAACACAATACACATGTATAAATTAGGAAAATGAGTAGAAGTAAAAAACACAATGAATAAAATAATGGCATAATACTGAAGGCAGCAGAATCAAGATTATATTTCTATTGAGTTCCTGTACAATTTTAAGTATATAAGCACTTTTCTTATTGTTTATAGAATGGACAGAATCAAAATACTTTCTGAGTTCTATTCTAAATTATTCGAAAGATGGCCGGGATCTTGAGAACTTGTGGATGTGCTACATATCTAATAACATTAATAAGTTAACAATCTCACAAATTTTCAGATTTATGTTTTCATAGTATAATATTAGCTACATCCTTGCCTTCTAGTTTAATTGAATGGTTGGTTTGAGTTACAAAATATTCCTAAATTTTTTTCCAGAATCCCGATGTGTAACGACATTCAAAAAATAAATGTTGAATCGTCTCATCTTCATCTTTACTGAATTCACATTTCTCATCAATATCCACAAATTTTGACAATAATTGGTAAGGGGGGGTAGATGTTATGATAATTTTGCTTCTTATAATTTAGCCTACTATTTTATTACCTCACAAATCTAAATTTGATATGCTGTCATTTTTTTAATTTTGCCTAATTAGTGAAGCTGATTTAGTAAAATTATTACTTTTACCTGTGTGTGTTTGCGAGAAAGACAGAAAGAGATAGAAACTATCCATCATCACAAGGCCATCCTTTTCAGATTCCACAACTCAATGCCGAGCCACAGAATGCTGAATAGAACCGTATAGTGATGCAGAAATATTGATTCATATCTGCGTCCACTGCACTCCATTTCCTTGTTGACAAGTGAACAAAACCATCTCTGGTGCTGGCTGGCAGAATGTAGATGTGTCTCGTTATGGCAATCTCAGAACGCAGTCTTCACAACAACTGGATTAAACGATCAAACAGTTCACTGTTAGAAGAAAATCTAATATGTTGTTAATATTCAATTGATCACAAATCAGATACATTATATCATAAAATATTTTTGCACTTCTATGTAGGCTTAGTGAAGTTCTAAGGAGTGCTTTATGATACATAATATTACCAGTCATGAGCACAATTATTCTACTTCATTTTTTTCAAAAAGAAAGTGATTTTGTGAAAACGCCTGCTATGGTTGACTGAGAGGCTTTTCAGACTGCCTACATCTTTAAAATGTGTTCAGGTGGCTAGTGATAGAGTACCAAGTTTTATCTTTTTCTTATCATAAAAAAGCCAGATTTTACAACTCTGCAGCAGCATAGTAGTTTTGCATGTTTTAAATTCAGCTTCCACAGAAGCATACCAGTGCACCTGCTTCTAACCTGACCCCGTTTGAAAGTGTTAGTTTCCCAGAGA
Source organism: Micropterus salmoides (assembly GCF_014851395.1). Taxonomy (NCBI): domain Eukaryota; kingdom Metazoa; phylum Chordata; class Actinopteri; order Centrarchiformes; family Centrarchidae; genus Micropterus; species Micropterus salmoides. The sequence goes on from NW_024044570.1 coordinate 24,534,561, forward strand.
CTCCCTATCAGCCTGGATTTTATAGTAGTATTTGTATGTATGGAGCGCAAAATACCTAAATGTTCCTGCCGCTTATTTTGCTGCTGAAAACTCCACATAAAGTTGTTGTTGTGACCTTGAGGACAGAATATGAAGGGAGAGCAGCTCAGTGTTTTGTCTTTGTTGTTTTACTTATTAATTTATATTTTTATCCTCACTCTCTGTGCTAAGGAGGGAGTGAAGGCATTACTGCAGTTTGACTCTACATTTCATCCCTGTATACACTCACACACACACTCGCACATATGCTCACCTTACATTCTGTTCTGACTTTGCTTCTGTGCTAATAAGCACAGACCTGCAGGTGACAGATAAGGTGTACAATATCCGCTTTAAGCCACCTGAGCACAGCATCTCCTTCCTCACTTTCTCTCTCGTACCTCTCCCTCTGTTCAACTCCTCTTCCTCCTTACCCATAATTACTTGCTTCGGTGTCTCCACATTTGGTTGCTTGATTTGAAAAGTCTAGTGAGAGATCAGCACGCAGCAGCCTGTCAGCGGACAGATCATCATGGCATATATGGAGTAGCGTTTGGTTATCCTGCCCTAGAGGTGTCAGATAATTAGATCTACAGAAGCAGCACCATCCTCCTTGCTTTTCTATGCCGCCAGTGTTTTTATTTACCATCAGAATGATTTTAAACAATTTGGGACAGTTAGACAGAGCAGCACAGAGCTGCTTCTACTGTTTATCATTTTATTTGATGGGTAATTGATTTTTGAAATAGCAGAGAGGTGGCAAACAGTGCAATGTAACAATACACAATCTTCTATAAGTGCACTGGTGCAATCATTGCACAGTGAGATAGAAGGAGTGGGATGGGGAGCCTGTAACTGATAACAGAGATAAAGAAATGGAAAGCACCAAACGCCACATAAACATAATGTAGTGAACCACAAAGGGAGAATAGCATTAGGCAGGAAGATGGAGGTTAGCAAAGAGAGACAGGTGATTTGGTAAAGAAAGGCAGGGATTTGGATAGAACTGAGTGAGGGGTAGCGATAAGCCGGAGAGGATGAGAGCAGCATCCATCTCATGTCGAGCCCCGAGGCCGAGCAGTGTAACTCAAGAAACAGAAATGACATGAAAGGTAGTTTTGCAAAGCTGAGCTCCTCTTTGCTCTCCCCAGTCTCCCAGTCTGCGGATAGCAGGGGATAGAGAGTGCCGTGATGGAGCGCATGTTTGCCCCCGCTACAAATTGTTGTTGAAACGCCGCCGCAGGGCACACAGGGACTTGGCCAGATGCTGGTGGAGCTATTGCTGAGAACAGGAGAGCCACTCTGCATATCCAAGGCAGCATGTGCGTGAGTGCATGAGCACACACACAAACAGAATCACAGTGATTATTCTGCATATTTAATTGCAAAAAATAACTATGCAACCTCCAGAAGAAACTCTCTGAAGGTCATGGCACTGACAAGTTTAAGGACATAAGGACTGATGCTTTTTGAAAAGAGGGTGATCACCCCCATAGAGTCATTTAAGAAAAGTCAATCATTTAAAATGCACGCATCTCTCATTACGCATTAATTAACACAAGCAGACAAAGAGTATCACATGGCGTGGTGACTGTGATAGTGATTCCTTCTCACATCACCTCTACCTCAAAGAAAGATGCTTCATCTCTGCGTTTTTCTTTACTGAAGTTGTCCTGGGAGAGAAAAAGTAACAGAGTGGGGGAAATGGAAGTGATGTGACGGTAGAAACAGGGGGGCAGAGGATGGTTTAAGGGCTTCAAAAGCTCTCACTGGCTTTGTGTGTCTTTGAAGATAAGGTATGCTTTGTGCGGTCAAAGGCTTCAATGGCATTTATTTTGGTTGTGTGTGTGCATGTGTTTCAGTGTGTTATTTCAATGGACAAGACATAGACATGTCCACATTTGGTTATGTTCTTGTGCATAAAAATGCTGTGACAGTAAAGCTCTACAATCCTGCACGTGTCTGGATGTAGTGTAGCTTTCTAACACCACATGAGTAAGATTTATGCTTTTGCTGCTGCGTCTCCTCCAGACTATTTATTTTAATATCAGTGCAATAATTGGACAAATAAAAGGCAAATAAATCCTTAAACTCGTAAAGACTACACCTTCTGTGGCTCACAGCATCAAAACATCAGTTAGGCTTCTTTGAATCTAAGACGCAACATCAATTCTGCAGAGTAAAATGTTGACAATCAGGACATATCTTGGATGAAATTGACACTGTTTGTTGGAGAAATGTGTTTACATGGGATTTAAATTACAGTGCATTTTCAACAAAATTATTGCTCAAGGAATAATAATAAAAGAAGCCTTTGTTTACACACTGCCTCAATGTGTATGTATAGTAACTTTTTGGCTCACCTGCCAAGGTGGCTGGTAGATGAAAAAATCCACTGGCAAATTATGTCAAATACAAACTTAAAGAAGAGGTCAGAGTGAAATTTGAAGCAAAATTATATTATTGCTATTAAATGTACTGTAAACATAACAGCAAATTGTTTTATAAACTTACAAGATGCTTATTAATCATTCAACTTAAATCTTCATACTTATGCTTACTCTTACTCTTAAACCTCCTCCTCAGACTGCTCACTTTCTATAGTCACCCTCTTCTGGCCTCCTGGTTCTGACAGAGTCCAGGTGCTACAGCATCACAGCTTTTGTGGGATCAGCATTTTTTATACAGCCCTATGGATCATTCTCCTTGAGCTCTGGGGAGGAGAGCAGGACCATTAGAAGATCTGACAGTGTGTCAGACACTGACCGCCAACAAGCCAGCTAAAAGCTAAAAACACTCCTAGTACAACGTTTGTAATTAGCTTCTAACACTAGCTTTCACGCTGCCTTATTTCACAGGGGTATTGCGCCAATCTACCGGCTTGCTGCATTTTATGGGATATAGCAGATTTTATCCGCCTCTGAGCAGGGAAAGTTGGTGACAGACACGAGACAGAAAGACGGAACGATCTGTTTGCGAAAAGGCACAGACGACATGCCGCGGCACACCGCTGGTTCCTGTAATGCTGGACCGCAATGTGAAAGCACACATGATTGTGGGATAAAGGCCTTTTCACACAGGAAAACTGTAACTGTTGCGACATATGCGGATATTCTTTACACGCTGATTTCCGTATGAAAGCGGCTAAACTCTCACTCTCTCCTCCTGTTGCCTGTCCCCTAACGCCCACCCTAGAGTTGTTCCGATTGGCGATTGGAACGCTTATCAATGATTGAAGGGATGATCAGCGATTGGTTTTTCATGTGATATTAAGGTGATTTTAACTAACTCACTATCAGAACTAAGATGACATTAAAACAGTCTCTATAATCTGCACCACACTGCAGTGTTTCGCATTCATTGATTTATTTGTGGCGACACGCCACAATATCAATGCTGACCACCGCCACATACTATTTAATAAGAGTAAAATCATAATTCATTGTGGAGATGCGGCCAGTGCATAAAATCACTCAGCACCTCCGCTTGTTCACTTCTTCTCTCTCTGTCTGTCTCTCTCTCTCACACACACACACACAAACGCATTGAAGCAGAGCTGTGTGTTTATAGAAAAACGAATGCATTAAACTTAACTCTGAGAAGTTAGTCTATCTATTTTCTTAACACGACGCTGTCAGTGTCGGAGACTGTTATGTTAACGTTAGAATACAGCTGGGTTGTTAAGGCCCTTCTCCCCTCCGTGCGTGCGTGGCGCTACTGTTAAGGTTAATTTATACTTCTGCGTCGAATCGACAGCGTAGGTGACGGTGCTACACAGAGGCTACGCCGTCGCCTGACGTGGACCTCCTCAAAAATGTAACTACACGTCGAGTCGACGCGGACCATAAGCTCTGTGATTGGTCGGCTGGGTAGCCTCGCAATGCCTCCGAGCCGACCGGAAGTACCCAGCGCTTTGAAGTAACGTTTACAAGCGGCCAAAACAGCAGCTGTAACACAGTGAATCAATATATTTGACCGTCGAAACCCGAGCGAAATGCGTCGTTTCGCTATCAGAATGTGATCCATTCGGTCGGTAACATTTGAAAAGGCTACACCAGCACGTTTACAATTTTACCCTCATTTACATTAGCGGAGCGCTAAACCGGAAGTTAGCCTGCTCGGCCGGCAAAAGTCAACTCGGTAGCGCTACTGCCGACTAGCGTGTGGGGGTGTAATTGCAGAATGACGGACACACCTACGCACAAGTATAAATGCATGGCTACGTGCATAGCCTACAGCATAGGTACGCACGTAGACCCTACGCAGGAGTATAAATGGGCCTTTACACGGTAATTAATTAAACTATGCATTTACAGATGTTTCTGGTTGGTTCTCTTAAAGCTAATAACCCCGTTTCTTCCATGCTGGCATTTCACTGACTTGCAACATAACATTGCCCGCCTGGCAATCAGATCGCTAATCGGTGATCTCAAGTAGCCATGATCAGACGATATGAAAATAGAGACGATTGCCCAACCCTAGCCCACTCCTTGGTACATTGGGGAGCAATTTTAAGTGTGACACACAACGTCTGCTGCTAATTACATTTTGTTGCATTAGGTTGTTTTAATAGTGACCCCATCAGAGTAATCATTGGTCAACAGATCCTCAGAGACCTGTCAGTCAGAGTGAGATGTTGGGCAGCAAGCTGACAATTAACATTAGTCTGCTACATGAATGGACTGTCAAAACATTGGCAGCTGACATCACCCTTGACCCAGATTGGTTTGATGGAAATTAAGTCCCGCACTAAATATGGTACAATATCTGCACAATGAAGCAACAGCAAGCCTTTTTGGAGAACATGACTGTATAATTAAACTTGCCAGTTTCTTTTGGACATTTTGATAGACCTTTCAGCAAGCATCACTTGTTTCACAGTGCATGTCAAGGGAATTTGGCTTATTTTAACAATGTCTGTCCAGCTAAAACATTGATATGATCACAATCAATCTAGCAATCTAGTGTATGCGGTCCAATACAGTGAGGAATGCACAGACCTGTATATTGGGGAGACTAAACAACCACTACACAAACGCATGGCTCAACACAGAAGGGCCAACTCCTCAGGTCAAGACTCTGCAGTCTACTTACATCTGAAGGACAGAGGACACTCGTTTGAGGACCACCAGGTGCACATTTTAGACAGAGAAGATGGATGGTTTGAAAGAGGTGTCAAGGAAGCATCTACACCAGGGTTGAGAAGCCGTCATTGAACAGCGGAGGGGGTCTACGCCACCACTTATCCCCCACTTACAATGCTGTCCTTTCATCACTTCCCAGGAAACTCTACAAACGTAACCTATTGACCTCAGGTGAAGATACCAACGATGGTCGTTCAGTCTTGGCCACAGGTAGTCTTAACGACTGTAACGACTGTCGTCACAGCAACAAGGAACACTAACGAACCAGCGGTATCGATGACCCGGGCCAACGACCCCACTGAGGTTAAATAGCTGAGTTTCCCTGCCAGTCAGTCAGAACTGAAGAAGTCCTTTGAATGAGGGACGAAACGTCTTCCAGTATCTTCAACCAAGTCCAGTTGCCCTTGATTTTAACCTTCGTTGGATAACTATGACCTGGATGACTGAGAATCTTCATAGACATTGATATGATCACAAGCTTTATTTCGGCCTCCATCACTACATATCTAGTAAAACTCTCTATTCCCTCCAACAGTACAAAACACAGTTTTAACCTTCTGATTTGTGTATGGAGTGCTGCTTTGACTCTGAGAAGTCAAATCCCTCATTTTAAACTCCAGGGATGCTCCCCTCCCACAGAGGGTAATCTGCAGCTTTCTATTTGTTATATCCTCCTAAGGCTGCATAAGAACTACTCCATAGATCTACTAGCACTACATCTGCTGTTTTGCATAATCACTATGTATTCAGCAACCTGTCTTCACAGCCCTGCCATTTACAGGGCCAATAAACACCAGTAATTCAGACAGGGCTGTATATACAGTGACTGTCTACTGACATCTAGCAGTAACTCCTGCCTCTCCATTAGTGTCGCCAGTAAACTAGACATTAATAAATAGTAAGTCTGATATATAAAGAACAAAGAATGTCAGAGTGATTAAAAGTCCCTCAGTTTGTATTCACTGTTAGTATCCTTTTAGCTTGCTAATAGCTTCTCACACAGCCACGTCCCCCCCCATTGATTTCTGCCAGACTTTGGGGCCGAATAATATAGGTGCTATAGATTAAAATGACAAGTTAATCCATGTGCAATTTTTGTGGTAGAGACGTGTGCGACGCTGAGATGTTGGTCTGCTCATGCCCTTCGTCAGTAGCACTCAGAGCGCTGGCAGAGAGAGAAAGATGTGGGAGGGAGCATGAAATGGCGTTGGGGAATATAATGGTAGTGTAGACTGAGGTGTGGGAGGAGAATGTAATGGTGCCAGTTTATCAGAGCCAACGCACATTTGACAGGCACAAATAGGGAAAGTTGCACATGTCACCGCCCATGGATTTGAACTCTGGAAAGGTTTCAGGTTTTTGCTTTTGTTTGCCTAAAGCATGTTCACAAAGCAGTGTTTAGGGGCTCTCGGCTGTGGGTCTGCAGGAGAGAAAGACAAGCAGTTGGAAAGATGCTGTTAGGTGCTGCTGGCAGCGTTGAACTGAGAGGGCGTAGCTTCCTATTTCCGTAATTTAAATTGTAGATAGAATAATTTTCTAGTATAGTAAGAGTGTATTTTAAATTGGGAGGTCTGGCAGTATCATTTAGCATGTACAGTACACTGTTGTTGTCCATGGGTTCTTATCTGGAAGTAAACACCATAGTTAATCCGCCCATCTGTTGTGTGCATTCTGCTTTAGTAGTGTGTGTTCTCTGCTCTTTTATCTGAGAATATGTCTCATCTTTCATTTCTTGTCATCCCTTCCCTCCCTCTCTCCTACTCACCAAGGCTAAGTGTCAGTCTTTTCAGTGCTTCCGTTGTTTAAGGGCCTTGTTGCCATTGGCTATGGCCACACAGGGGGGTCACTCCGGGGACCAGAGTCTGCATGAATCATCCCCGTCCTTGAATCATTTCCAGTCAGCCGTTGCTGTTGTAAAAAAGCTCCTGTAAATTAACAACCTTTCCCTCCTAAACTTATCCTCATTCAGTCTCCATGGTGATGGTGGTCAAGTGACGACCTGCACCCACAGACTAGTGGAGGAATTTCACTCCAAACAATAGCTCTACTGTTGCTATTGGGTAGAGTTGTACTTGGAATGAGGGTGCTTTTTTGTTTGTTTGTTTGTGTCTCTCCATGATTGCTTTTCCCCATCAATTCTTGTTGCCATTCTTACTGCACTTCTACTTTTAATTGCTTTTTGGATGGATGACTAAGAGGAAAGTTCAGGTTTGCCTTTAAGAGATAATATAGCACACGTATCAATCTCTGGTTGAGCTGGCTTGGTCCATGATGGCCATGCACCAGCCAAAAACACTGAGTCATGGTGAATTATCTGATTTTGAGACATTAGATTGCTTAAGTAACTCTATAAAATGTAGAACTGCAAAAAAACAAGCTCATTATTACTGATTTGTGCTGCTCTGAGCATCAAATTTGCATCAGAGTGCGTTAAGCCTGGCCTCAGCTGCAACGTTTCCGTGCTCCATCGACACTTGGCTTGAAAGATGTGTCCCTCTCTGGCCCCTCATACACACTCACTGGTTGGCTGACAGCAGAAAGGAGTTGAGATCACGATGTAAAGTGTGCGTGAATGGAGCTTTCCCTCTCTTACTTTTTTCTTTCCATTTCTATGTGTCAAAATCACTTTAGTCATTTACAGTACCTCCACTCTTTTCACAGCGCTCTAGCTATTTTAGAAAAGTCTGCATTGTGAAAACTCCAATGAGGCTCACACGGTCATTATCTTTCTTGAACAGTATCACATTAAAGAAAGACCAAGAAGTGTTGCACCACTATTAGATATTGGCTGCTCGTTTGTCACCCTGCTAAAGTCGTCAATAGCTGTAAAGTGGTGGTAGCAGATACTTTGACTACCTCTTTGCAAAAGTTTACCAATTATTAATGAAGTCCTTAATAGCTTCAGTGTGCAGTAAAAAGAACTTGAAAGAAAATTTAATCAGTCCTTGTTTTTGGTTTCTCTGAGAAATGTTTCCATAAGTTTGTACAAGAGACATTTTTTCTGTTGGCTCTTTGGAGCCCAAGAGAAGGGAAAAATGCTGTTTTTGCATTTTTAAATTGAATTTTAAATGGTGAAAATTAGGAAACCAGAGCAGAAAAAGAGGTGCACTGAATATGACTTAATTCTGTTTGATAGCCTTGATGAATGCTGGCGATATTTAGATACAGTTCTAAGACACGGTTATATGCCCAGAGCTCAGTATAATTTCCACCATCCATTTGGTGTCACCGTTTTGCAGGGATGAAAGACTAGTGTATTAAAGCAAATAACAGAAGCTGAAATATAGACTAGATATAAAATGGGAGCAATCAACACTGACAACAGGTGCTCCCTTGCATCTTATCAAAACAACTGGCCCCCTAAATGTCACTCCGAAATGCTACAAAATCCCACTCATTGGCTGTCATGTTGCTGGGGCTTTGGATCACTAAGAACACCTTCTTGTTTCATGAATGCTGCATTACCTTTTCGTGCAAGATTTCTCCCTGACATGAATGTATGTATTGGTTAACTGACAGTAACTAATCCAGTGTTAATTATTACTAAGAGGCAGCATGATCCCCACATGCATCTACTGAAGTGACAATAGACCAAAATGGTGTGCAGCTATTCGGAGTAAACAGATAGACGCCCTTGAGTGATGCATTAGGTGTCAGATAGCTCTCACTATAATGGGCCGCGTTATTTTCTGCAAATGCATTTTCTTCCAATACTGTAAGTGTGCATTCATCCGTGATATGGTTGAGCTGAAGGTGCTGCTGGAGAGACAAAGAGCCATGGCAGTTATAAACGGTGCTGGGCAAGTTACTTCCAAAACGTAATACACTATAGATTACTAGTTGCTGTCATTTGAGAGTAATTGGTTAGATTACAATATTACTGTCTCTGAATTGTAATGCTTTACACTGCTTTTGCGTTACTTTTGAGTCATTTTAAATGCTATTTAAAAGAGGTCGACCAATAATTGGTCTGGCCGATTATCGGCGCCGATATTCAGCATTTTTCCAATAATTTGCACCGGTCATTTTAAAAACAGATAGCCAATGTAATTAATTAATTAAAAAATGCGCTCCTTCGGCTCTGATGCAGCCTCCGCTCTCTGTCTGCTCGAGCCATGGACTGTGGCTCCAGCCCACGGAGTGGTGAGTGCAATGTCCCGCCCACAGTACAAGCTGATTGGTTACAAGTCTTGAGTAATAGCCTATTAACACTGACTATTGCACGGAAGTAGCCATTAGAACGAGCGAGCCATCACGCTGCAGCCCCTTCCCTCCTGTCTCAGCAGCGCGCTGCTTACATACACACGGAGAGCTAGTTTGCGGGGATCAGTGTATATTACACAAGTTGACCGTAACTACGCTCGTTACTGTAAGTGCAGCAAAGCCAGCAGTACTAGTAAAAGTCTTTTACTGCATCAGAACAACAAGCAGGAACATGTACAGAACAGTATTTTAATCGGCTCTGTCTCATCCAGCGCAGCTGTGCTTTGGTTTTACACAAGCACATGTGCTAGCTCTGCGAGTAGCTAGTTTGTCATAAACAAGCTAAAACAAAATTTCAGCTGCTTGTTAAGAGAAACCAGCTCCTCTCTACCAGCAGCAGCAGAGGGAGGAGGAAGACTGAAACTGACTGGTGTCTTGAATCTAAACTTGACTTAGTATTTTGATGTCAGGAATATAGTTTATTTGACATGTTCCATTTGTTTCCAATGAAATACTGATTTTATAAAGGTGACTTTGCTTAAACTTTACTTTTGATGCTGCTCTAAAAACAGTAAGTTATAATTCAATTCAATTCAGTTTTATTTATATAGCGCCAAATCACAACAACAGTTACCTCACAGCGCTTTTCATAAAAGAGCAGGTCTAGACCGTACTCTGATGTTATTTACCGAAGCCCAACAGTTCCCACCAAGAGCAAGAGGGAGAGAAAGTAGAGGAGAGAGGAGCTCAGTGCATCATGGGAAATCCCCCAGCAGTCTAGGCCTATAGCAGCATAACTAAGGGATGGTTCAGGACTCACCTGAGCCAGCCCTAACTATAAGCTTTATCAAAGAGGAAAGTCTTAAGCCTACTCTTAAATGTGGAGATGGTATCTGCCTCCTGAATCCAAACTGGAACCTGGTTCCACAGGAGAGGAGCTTGATAGCTGAACGCTCTGGCTCCTAGTCTACTTTTGGAGACTCTAGGAACCACAAGTAACCCTGCATTTTGGGAGCGCAGTGCTCTATAAAATATTAAATTTGATTACTGTTCTGAATTGATTCTTTTTTAAATAACATTTTTTAAAGGCAGTTATTTAGTAATGAAAAACCAATAAGAGTATAGATGAAGAACATAACCAATAAATAGTATCAGTAAATGTATCAATAAAATCCTAACGATATAAAATAAATACAAAGTTTATGATAATTTATCATCTCTGGGATGGATCTCTAATTTATTTAATTTACTATTTATAAAGATTAAACATGACAATTAACTTTAATCTTGTTATTTTTAACAAAGTCTTGTGTTGGAGTTTCTGTTCACAAACATTTTACAGCAAATGCATATCGGTTCCACATATCAGTCATCGGTCTAATTGGTTACTAATAATCAGGATCAACCCTTGCCATTGATTATTTTTAATCTCCCTACTCTCAGACAGGATCTGTCAGGCTGAACTGGCAGCAGCCTCTCTACTCATGAAATTAAATTGTTAAAGCACAAACATAGAAGGCACAAGCCTATAGAAATCTATTTACGCATGATCCATCAGGGGAGCTACCGTCTTGTTAAGAGGAGCCTACAGTCTTGACCATCAGATTCCTGCAACAGGAAATAACATTATTCTTTTACTCATGGATTTGTTTTTCTGGTGCCGAAATGTTTCTTGGTGTTGGTGAATTATTAAAAAAACAAAACCCCACTTAATTTCGGGTTAAAATGCATTGTAATGCGCGTTACTGAGATTGTAATGGGTATTATATTACATTTTTTTTTAAATTTTTTTATGTTACAATGTATGTTGCAAAAAGCAATACATTACTGTAATCGCGTTACTTTTGTAATGTGTTATTCCCAACACTGATTATAAAGGTGTGATCGACTGCAGGTGTGTGTTTGGGTGGTGATAAAGGTGAGGGTGCAATGGTGCGTGTATGTTTTGGAGCTTTGAACGTCCACATATGTGTTTGGTGTGCGTGCATCCATCATGGAAATGCATGCAGAAGGAAGGCTTAAGTGGCAAGAAGGAAAACGGAGAGTCCCCTGGAGAGATAAGAGGGATTACATGTCAGAGAGTGTGAGAGATAGAAATGTGAGAGGACGGTCAGAGGGGTGAGGGGCTAGAATATGGGATGAAAAAAAGAGGAAAATGTGAGCATGAAGACGATGGAGCAGAAGAAGGAGGGAAAGCACAAGGGAGAGAGTGATAGAGAGCAAGAAGGAAGCTGATGGAGATGAGGGATTAGCGAGAGTGGCAAAGCCATTGTGGAAAATAGATAAAAAACCCTCTGGATTCATTGTGTAGAAAGACAGGGAATCAAGGGAGAAGGAAAGAAGCAGAAGAAAACAGGGAGATGGAAACGGTAGCTAGAAGTTGTCATTGGTGCTGGTAGAGAAAGAAAAACCACTAAGGAGGGTAAAGAGAGGAACTGCAGAGATGGGAATAAGCAGGCAAAAACCTGAGAAACAGGTGCAGGAAGCAACGGTAAAAGCAGAACAGAGAGGAAGTGGGGAACAGGAAACAACAAAGTGAGTGATCAAGATGAGTGGATTGAAGTCGAGTCAGAGTGGCGAGGTGGGAATAAAACAAAGCCGAGTAGACAAAAAAAGAAGAGAAAGTAAGGATGAAAACCACAAACAACATTGAGAACAGGAGGGTGAATGATGACAGGAGAGCAGACGAAAGAGAGAAAAACTACAGCGTATGAGATTTTGAACGGGGTCATACTTGAAGCTCAGAGATTGAATAGGGGGCCTAGATTAGTCCCTGCATGCAACAGTGGTCTCATTCATGGTAATTATTGAATTCTGCACCATCTTTCTTAGTTGCTCCCTCCTCTGTCTCTCTGTCTTACTTGGCTCACGTATCATTAGCCTCCCATCAACTTTTCTCAGTTTGGGCGTTTGGCTCCCATTCCCACACTCCTCTCATCATGGTCTTTCTCCTCTCGCCTCTTTCTCTGCTCTTGCTTCCTCTGGCAATCTCCTGTCGCTTTGTTCAGATGGGCAAGGCTTTAACGCAACGCTTGAGATGATAATACCATTCTGTTCCTGCAGTTTTTTTATATCATCTCCTATAACATCCCTTAGAACACCCTCTGCATTCTTTTTTCTCCGTGTCTCTTCCTTGCCCATTCTTTCTCTTTATGTTCTTCTCATTGTTTGATGGTGTCATATGGACACCCACATGCCAGAGGCATGTTAAAACCATGCTGGAGATTGAGAGAGCCAGGGGGAGAGACCAGCAGCAAGTGAGAACAAGAGATCCACTGAGCAATAGAAAGAGATTTTTGTGCTGTGTTTCACCTTTGGTCCTTCTCTAAAGCAGCTTTAGTGTGGTGGAGAGAATGTGCAAGCAAGGACAAGCGAGCCTGCAGGACAAAAGTATGCGCAGATATGTAGTAAATGTATGTTAGTTTCTGGGCAGTTCAAATTGCAGTATATGTTTGCAACAGAGACGGAGATAGAAAAACAAATTTTGTGCACAAAATGCATTGCTCTGGAAATGCCTTAATTATTGTCACATTCAAAAAAAAGTCTTACATTCATAAATACACATCTTTTATTGCTTTATATAACATTAATAAACAATTTGAGCCCCAATGAGAGTAACACACTGTAATGAGGGTCAGTATAGTCTATCAATGTACATCACTAGTCACTCACTTTTGCGCTGCAGCATTTTGCATATTATTTTTCTGCTAAATGCCTATTTGGTCAACAATACACACGTATTGACATTACAGTTGTGACTCATCTTCTGTTGGTAACAATCTGAACATATATGTACCATTTGAAACAATGGTACACCGAGTAACACCAATACTTATCAGTGATCGATCGGTATGGCGTGACAGGTATATTTTGGTCTGCTGTTTTAATAACCTTCTTACTGCTTGAGTTGCTTATCAGAAATGTCTGTATCGCTGATTTCAATTCGATGCCTTGTGTAACCAGGGTTTTGAAAGTGCTTTATAAATGATAAAACTTACAGTAGATCAGTTTTGTTACAAGAAGAGGGCCGGTAAAATGTATCTGCATGACCTTTTAGACATGATTACTGGATGAATTTCTAAACAACTATACTTTGAATAGCTTCTAAATTTTATTGGCAGAGTTTGAGCAGTTTGATACCATATCGATTAAAGACTCCTTTGGCTGAAGTGCAGATTAACTTTGACCTTTCTTAAACCTCTGGTAGGAAACATCATCAGCAACATAAGAATCAGAATCTGATGCAGTACATTTGTAAATTATTTAAATACACTTAGAAAACTGGCGATCCTGGTTAACTATTTAAGTTGAAAAAATAGAAAAAGCTAAAACTATCTCACCTATATTTCTTTGTTCTTTCTGTTTGTTTTTTAAAAAATATGTTTCATACACACATAAACATAATTGCACTTTGACCATTTAACTTTACATTTGTTGATGAGCATGTATGTCCACTTGGTTTTTGGCTACTTATAATAGCCGTAAAGTAACGTCAGTGTGACGAGATATTGATGAAAGAAAGGCTGTGATTCTGTTTGTCTTAAGTGTGTGTTATGGAAAGGTACTTGTGGATGACACATTTATTGCTCTGATCGACATTATTGGGAATTCGCCAGACTTTGGTCAGTTGATTGTCAGTAGACAGGGCAACAGGAAACAGGGCTGCAGTAGTGCGTTACAAAACCATGTCAGACAGTATAAATACTGAACAAAAATACCAAAATAGGGTCAAATTTCCACCCCTCTATGAGAAATTCTTACATAGCTGTCATCCAGATGTGTGTGGGTTCCAAAAGCAGCCCCATAGCCAACTAGAATCTCAGATGAAAGTATAAGAAGATTGAAGCCGGACGGCTGTTCTCTTTTTCTTTTTCGACTGCAGGATTATAGCATTTGGAAAAGTGGAAATCTTTCAGATGTTTCAATAAGACAGAAAACCACACACTGTGCACTTCACACAGGCTATAATGCGCATTTATTCACTCATCTTGTTTTGAAACACTTTATATGCCTTTGCTTTGTATGCGCTGAGCTATGGGTGATTTCCTTGTAGACTGCGCACAATAGATGTGGATGTTTAGTCCAACTGGGTGTATTCCTGAGGGACAGCTTTCGAGTGATGTTTTATAGTTGCTAGCCTAGTTTCTCAAAGCAGCATCTACATCTACTGGAAAACATTTAAAACTCAGGTTCCTAAAAAGTTACACATCTTCTAAAAGCAGGGCTTATTTTGCATAAAGCATTGACTCCACAGCATGTTGGTAATTCACCTTATAGAAAGAATTATTCCTTTTTTTAAATATCATATCACCCCCATTAGTTTATAATGCTGCTTTGGCCAAGCAGTGTGGTTCAAGGCATGGCTGTGCCTGCAGGACAGTTGATCAAAGTCAATTTAAGTCTGACAATATAGACCTGAGCCTAACTAAATCTTGACTTGTGTTTCATACATGCTAGTTCTTACTGAGTTTTGAGGATGTCATGTGTTCCTTTGTTTTATCTTTAAAATGATCCTTCAGCACAGTGCATCACACATGCACAAAGTAAAATTGAGTAGCTAATTATTGCTGGAAAAAATTATGTTGATCAGACAGGGAGGTTGTGAAAGTATTAAATGTTTGGAAAAACAAACAAAGTCTGACTGATTGACACCTGTTAGCACACAGTATAATATTTTTCTGTTTGTACACTAACTGCAAAAATACATTACTATGAGGACAAGTGTTTATACTGTAGTAGCATGTAGTGCGGAACTGGGACACAGCTTTAGTCGTGTTGCTGCATTCTGTGACTGTAATTGCAGCTGTGAAAGCTGTGCCTCAACACACAAACCCCACAGCATGCAACATAATCACACTCTCTAGCACAGTATCATGCGACTCCCTCTGGTTGCATATGATGCATAACTGGAAGCTGCATTATTAATTAGATAGGCATAAAGTTGACTCACTTGCACTGTGTGCCACAGCTTGGTGTGTGGTCTGTCTCGTTGTTGCGTGGGTGAGAGATTGTGTTTCTGTGTTACAGAATATGTGCACTCATGCCTGAGCTTGGTGCTGATGGATGGGATCTCAAGTAAATGGGCATACTTTCAAAAGCATTAATTACAGCGACGAAACAAATGCGTGCCGTTGCCTGGACGGGGATCGCTTACGTTGGAAATGATGAGTGTACGTTACCATATACTGCGGCTGGCTGGTATTGATTTGGTGGAACCCATTAATGTGGCTGCCTAAACCATTAAAAGAGACTCCTGCTGAGAATAAGGCGTACAAAGGATCGACATAAAGAAAGTGAAATGTTTGATACAAGCTGGGAAACAAAGGCATCTGGGAGGGAGAAAGCAAAACAAGCATTCATTGAGCGTTTAGTGATCAAAGTAAGGAAATAAGGCTGTTGATAAAGATGGACAAAAAACTAAAGGCAGTCGGGGGATGAGAGTGGAAGGGAAGGAATGAGCGAAATATACTTGCATCCTCCTCCTCCTTGCTATATAGTAGGAGGAGAAATCTGCCTTTCCCTCTCATAAAGGTTAAACACACACTGAGCCCCACTGCTTCAATTCAGCCAACAAGCCACAGGGCTCTTGTGCATATAGCACATACAGTATAGTGCATGCATAATTGATTTTTAGAAGCATTGAGCATTGTGTTGTGTTCAAGCTTTGCGCTTCAGCGACAAGTTTCTTTTACTTTCTTCTTGTTAATGAAGCTGTGGTGCTGTGAATGGCCAGGAGAAGATGTGCCAAAGAATGTTGTTTCGTCACATCTTAGCTATTCATTGAACATTGCCGCTCAGTCTTTTTGGTCTTCAAGAACACATCAGTCAGCTATTTCCACCTGTGCGCTCCATTTGATGTGCAAGAAGAAGAATGCAAATACATGTGCAGGGAGAGAAAAATAGGATGAGAGACAGGAGAAATTTTGAGATACAATAATAGGTAGGCAGTATGCAAAAGACTACGCAGAGATAGTGACATACTTAGCATTCCTTCTGGTGAGGCAAACCAGGATTCCCGCTGGGATATTCTTTTTCTATTCCCTCCTTAATTTCGTCAGCACAGCTCCTCATTGTTCATCCAGACTGCACAGCATTCATGACCAGCATTCTTCACTGATTGGCTCCACTTGCCTTCTCATACATAAAAGGTCATGACTTCAAACACCTATCTCAGAGTACTCCCTGGGACCAGCCTTATCTCTGACCTCCAGGTACCAGCCTCCCTCTTAGGCTCTGATCCCCAATATTTACTATGCTTCCTCAGCCCTAACTGTCACCCTCGGAGCAAATGTGTACAAGCTGCACAACTGACCATCGTGCTCCACTTCTTATCACTCAGACAGAGGCCATTGCTTCCAGTCTAGCTGAACACAGAGATGTGAGCAGCAGCCATACACCTTTAGCAATGGGCTGTGTTGTTCTGTTGTTTGACTTTGATAACGCACGCAAGGGTTCCTCGCGCTTCCACCAGTCTGACCAGGCCTATTGTTGAAGAGAGGGGATTAGATGGTGGAATGGGCATCAGGGGTCTTGCTCTGTTTCTTAACCAGGAGAAGAACAGGGCAGAACTGACACCATGGGAGCACTGGCATTGTATGTGGGCACTGATCTTATGTGCGTGTGTCTGCATGGCTGCAAAAGACTTTAATGCTCTTTGCAGACATCTTTCGTTTGCGTGTCTGTACATCTGTTCCTGTGTGTATGTGCAGTATGAATGTGTATGTATGTATGTGTGTGTCTTTGCAGGGTTTATCCCACTTGATCAGAAGCCAGAACCTTCGCTGCACCCCTCTGCTCTCTGAGCTCAGACTTATCGTAGCGTGGCCTGCCAGGATAAAGTGGGCCTGTGGAGTGGGGAGCCGCTGTTCACTGTATCTTCGACAGATAAGCCTGGAGCAGGCTGTCCATGCCGGCCTTTGGCCTTGAACAGCATTGACTGGCCCCTCTGCATACTTATGGATGCACACATAAGCAAACATACAAACTGTGTGCATAGATTGCTAAAGCAGGGTTTGTGTGTGTGAGTTTTATATATCCACCTTGTGTCTTATTTTCTTGCCTACTGTGCACTCAAGCAGGCCAGAATATCCATAGTGACAGTCGATCATAAAATCTGTTGTTGGCAGGTTTGAGATATGATAAACTCTTAATGAGAAGAAAATAACATGAATTATTCTACAACTATCCGTTTTCTACACTGTAATTCAGAAAGAGGGTCTCTGCACACCTTAAGTAATCCTGTCTGTGTAACTGTGATCTCCACTATTAGAACTAAATCAAATGCTCTCATCTGGAACTTCATTTACAAAAAACACAGCCTCCTGTTGCCACCACTTCTTTGTAGATAAGGTTACGAAGTGGAATGTATTGCTTGTGTGGTCATGTATGTTCTTGTGTGTGATTATGTTTGTGTGTGTGGTGTTCTTGAGTGCACATAGTGTATCTGAGTTAAACCTGAGAGTGCTGCAGCAGTTACTAGTAATGCTATGAAAATCCAACATAAGTTGACAGTTGCATAGTTTTTCTTCAGTATTCTGTGTTTCTGCTGTTTGTGTGTGGATTGAATATAATTTATCATCACACATTATCTTGTGTATTTGGAAAGGGAACATTAAGCTCTGCTTTTGATAGATGCTGAAATGTGGTTACATTATTTTACTCTGAACATTGAACACTGAATATAAAAAATATTGGATTTTAAAGCTGGGCTAGGCAATTTATTTCAGAAGCTTTTTATTTTTTGCTTAGTTATATTTGTTGAAATTCTCTTTACATCACGACAGCAATCAATAAATCAAATGCCCTGACGCAAAAATGAAAAGATCTGTGACTGCTGCAGGACTGTAATAAACACAGCTAATACTTTAATTTGGTCTGAATGACATGATGCCTGTCTACCTACCTACCTGCCTACCTGTGTGCACTCTGACCGCGCAATCACTGTGCATGAACGTGTGTTTTGGGTGGCTTTGGAGGTAGGCCTTAAGGGAGAAAAGATTTAAAATAAAAAAAATGATGTCCCATAATACTCACTAATTTGCTTCACAGATCCAACACGAGGTACACAAGGGCGGGAGACAGACAAGACAGACACTGTATCTTTCTTTGAGTGTGAAAATGTCAAAACTGATACAATAAGCTGCACCACAGCAGCCCTTTTTAACCAGCTTTAATCTCATCCATAGACCTGCCAGCTACCAGGGCACTTGGGAAGAAACTCAGCAGGTGAACCTGAAAGTGGCAGCCTAAGAATGACTGATGGCTTAACTGCCACTTAGGTGATCAATAAAAGTGACATCTACACAGCAAGCTCGCACACTCAACTTAAAACAAGCAGCCGTTACCATGTGCAGATCTGATTGCTACAGTACAGAGAGCTGGATCAGCACTAGCAGTCTAACGACAGGCATTTACACAAGGATGTTGTGACAGCAGTGACAGCTACAGTACTGAATGAATATATTTACAGCAAGTTTTTTTTTAAAGGACTATGCCACTGGTTTTACAATTATTAGGCCTTTCCTGCACACCACACATTACTGGACCAATTTTGTAAACATAACACGTTTCTAGATTGATTTCCTAGCAAAACATGATGCTTCGTTATTAGTGTAGTCAAGGACACCATTAGAGAACTGAGAGCAAGCTGCTAAAATGCAAATGCTTCAATGGAAGAAATTACAATAATTCACATTAACCTTTTCATGCCACCTCAGTGAGATTCTTCCAGGGTTGGTCTCAAAAACATAACTCCCAGGCTTCAAATGTTGTGGTTTCCATGAAGAGGTTTAAATACACTCCCTATGGACAGTTAAATTACCACACAGCAATAGCAAACAGTGACCACAAACGCCACCTGTCTCACCTGTTTCAACTTTCCTGTGTAGCATTGGCAAGAAAAAGACTTCTTTTTTTAAAACCTTGTGTTTTGGAAAAGTTTTAGCCATTATGTCTAATTTGATTGATTGAAAGATGAAAAATACTTTCAGTGCAGGCTCTTGATGACCCATAATCATCTGAATGCTTTGAATAGCATTGGGGGAAAAAAAGGTTTTTGGGTTACAGTTAAATTTAAATTAGTGGTGAGCAGAACAAAACATCTGAGAACATAAGAACAAAGAAATAAGAAACAACGTCATTCTGTCCATGAAACTCAGGGACGCTGGCAGTACAGCACAGACCCTGTACTAACCAGTTATTAAAAGACTGCTCCTGTTACACCCTGCTGCTGCTGCTGCCAGATTCTCAGTAATAGGGTTTAGTTTTAAATAAATAGTCCTTTACCGTGTGCCTCTAAAATAGTTTGTTTTTCTCAAAATAATCATGTGACAGCATCATTTGCTGATGAACTCAGCCTTATCCTCCCCCACCTCAAACACAGTCTTTCATCACGTTGTTTTTTGGTCAGGTACTACTTACCTTTTGCGATGACCTTGTATCTGACTTCTAATAAATCCAGCTTATATTAGAGGCCAGCTGTAATGGAAAGGTAATGTGGTGTTTTACTTAGATTTCAGGTGTTTTATGGTTAGGGACGCACATCCACAGGCCTTACATAATATTTGTGTAGCTCTCGTCTATCCTCTGGAACACACAGCAGATACATGTGAAAGCAGGGTATTTAAATTCACTACTGTGCTTACATAATTCTGTTCTCACCAATTTTAACATATTATGGCACACTTTATGGTGTTACATCATCCTCATGGCAAGAATATATATCAGAGAGGAAGGAAAAATCTATTTATTACTCACATTCAGAAACTCATATTCTGTTTTGTCATAACAAGAGTGGTTCTTGAACATTCAACTCCAACTAGTTCTACATTATTACAGTATTGTATAAAAGTCAGTAAAACTAATTTTCCCTCAGCTATCAGTTGTCCCGGATCAGCCTCCTGTCACTGAGGCTGTCAGAAGAGTCTGTGTCTCCTCTGTGACTCCTGCATGTCGTCCTTCAGGCTGTTTTGTCAGTCTAACTGCGGGGAACAGTTTGTAATAGTCTCCTGTCCCTCCTAAGGGAGGCTGGTGAAAGCCTGCGGTCCATCCCTGCAAATGCACCCAGGCTTGAACAAGACTCTTAATCTCCACAGTCTTATCACTCATCTCCATCACATCTTGGCAAAGGGCTCTATCTGTTTGTGCGCATGCGTCAGGCTTATGCGAGTTCTGTTTGTGTCCACCCTCTTGCTAGCCTCCACCTCTTTCTAACTCACCTTTCAGCCCCAAAGAACAGTTGCCATGGTGACCATACTCATCAGGTTTGGTGGGACGGGCTCGTAGTGAAAGCCTCCCAACGATCCTGAGCAACCTTTGACCCTCCCTATTCTTCCTTCTCTTCCAGGAAAAATAGCCTACCCTTCACAACCACCGGATTTACTTATGTGCCTCAGTTGAAGCATGCAGCGGTGTTACAAATAGAACAATGCGTGACGCGTCTTTGTTTTTGCAGCTCCTACCAAGTCTGATTCTCTGTGATACACAAGCAAAGGTGATATTTATAGGCCATCTTGTCACCAATATTCTAAAGCCTGTTCATTCATTAACACAACTACACGCATCTGGATCCAGGTTTTTCTTTCCCTGTTCTTCACGTATAATATTTCTGCTACTGATATTATTGTTGCAACTACTAGTAATATACTACAATCATGATAACAACAATTAATTTATCACTAGAGTAAATTCATTAATTAATTAAAGGAATAGTTAGGCATTTTTGTGAAATAGACTTATTCACTTTCTTGCTGAGTTAGTTGAGAAGATGGATACCACTGTGATTTTTGTACTCTAAATATGAAACTAGCAGCCAGTTACCTTAGATCAATAGAAGCAGGTGAAAACAGCAAGCCTGCACTGCTAAAGCAATAATTAGCACGTTGTATGTCATTTGATGGAGAAAAAAACTTTGTCACGGTGATGACAAGACATCGTGAAGTCGCTGCGCCCAGCCAAGAAGTAGTGCAGCATATAACTGCCTGTAAAACCACAATATGTCATACAGATGTGTGTTATCTGTCTTCTCATCTAACTCTTGGCAATAAGCGTTTCTAAATTGAAATGTATTTTGTGTCAAGACAGCAATCCACCACTAGTTGGGTTATAAGACACCATCCAAGTAGATAATATAGAAACGGATCTATAAGGACATACTGTACCATATATTCACATACATTCATATATACAGGAGGAACCCATAAAGATGTCTTCTCACCTTCTCTTCAGCCTCCTTTTCATGTCCTTCACATGTATGCCTCTACTCTCTCCTTCCTCCTCTTCCTCTATGGATGTTCTCCAGATGCTGAAGTCATCCATTAACTCCAACCCACCTCCCCTCCACTCTCCTAGCAGCCCACAGTAAGCTGTGACTGAGTGTTATGGGGGGGCCTGATAGTGGCAAGCAATGGAGCAGACAAGTTATTACAGGACAGGCAAATAGAGAGCCGATGAAGCATGAAAACCTCCCTTCCCCAAAGCGCCACTCAAACACACACAAACACTGAGGGATATACAGACAAACGGAAGGACAGAATTAGAGACAGACAAACACAGGAAAATACACTGCCACTTGTATTGCTCATACAAGACATCAAGACATGCAGAAGTTTTCGATAAAAAAAAAAGACAGGCAGGCGTATACAGTACTACACACACAGCCTGCCTATTAATTCTGTGCATGCTAACGAGAACAGACATATAGTACATGACAGGGCACAGCAACAGGAACGGGGTGACAGCATTGGACATGAATATTAATACCGGGTTGCCGAAGGGATCTGGAACAGTCCTATCTACTTTCCAGTGTGGCTTGGCAGAGCGGCTTTCAATCAATCAATCTTTCATGTAACACCAGGGGGAAGTTTGTTGGCAGCAAGGGTTTGTAAAAACAATAAAACATAACAGAGGACAACGAGGGTGATCACATGCTAAAGTTAAGGGTGATAGAGATTAAATACTCCTAAAAGTTCTACAACCAGCTTGTGCCCCCTTTTTCTCTCCCTCTCTCATTAAAATGCATGCATCCTGAAAAGATTGCATGAAGGCAGTTGCTCAAAAGGCTTTGGCAGGTCAGAGTGATAAAGTAGTTCATTTTCTGCAAATACATTGTGTCAAGCAGCAACCTAATGAAAAACCTAATGTCCTTTCATTAAGGACACTGGACCTGTACAGTCTTCGGTCTAACATGCAGTGAGAACATAAAGTGTTTCCAGGTCTCTGCTAGATAAAATGTACCTTAGCGTATCACAGTATTTTAGCAAGGATGCCTGTATCAAAAGCCATTTATCAGTGTTGCCTGAGTGGGTATGTCTCGTCTGCAAGGTACAGCACACAAACAAACACCATATACCATTATATGAGACATCTCAAGTGGAATAGGGAAAGCGTGAACTGGGATGGAGGTTGAGGCATGGACCCCATTTATGTGAGGAAGTTTGATCTGTATCTGGATGTCTTTAGATGGTGAAAGTTGTATGTTAATGGATGGTGCTAATGCACACAAACACATTCAGCATGTGACTGAATTAGCTAGACCACCTCTGGAGTTGATCTGGCTTGCAGAGTGATTGGATCACATTAGTCAGTGTCTGCTCATGAATCAGAAATAAAATTACAATTACAAGCTCTGCTCCGCTAGTAGCCAAGGTGATGTACCAAAAAAAGAACAATTCTCATCTCCAGAGTCAACAGCAGCAGAACACAATTGCTGTAAAACCTACTTGTTGTTTTCGGGCATTTCCTGTAGAGAGTGAAATGGTACAGTCTGTACAGTAACCTCACCCCACCTACATGTTTTTTTGTTGACAATAGATGAACCTCCCTCCTTTCCACCTACTCACCTGCTTTGCATAGGGTGCATAAACAAATGTTTGCAAATCACAATGCAGGCAGAAAGCAGACGACAAGAAAGAAATAATTGCTAGGAGTAAGTGCAGTGGCGTGATTGTGTGATATTCCAGATGCAGACAGTTTAAAAGCAGGTGTAAATTGGGTCAGAAAGACGGTAAAAGCGGCATAGTCTGAGATTTATAATCCTTTTTAGCGAAGTTTACAGCCACCACAGTCACTTTTAAGAGTTTGTTTTTCGTCTTCCAGATTCCTTGCCTGGAGTCTGAAGAGAGTAAAGGCATGAGTGCACCAAAGGCATGAGTGCACCAAAGGCACGAGTGCACCAAACAGCCCGCAAGTTGCTGTTTGTAGTCCACCCCCCACCCCCCACCCCCACCCCCCTCCCATTTTTTTCACCACCATGTGGCATGGGTTTAGTTAGTTCGTTCTGGACCAGGATGAAAGGATTTCTGGGATTTTGTTTGCATTGCTGTTTTTACTCATATGAGCATCGGAAAGCAGTCTGTGTGTGGACGTGTGGGTGGATGAGTTTATTTCCCATGAACTTACTGTAAGATATCCTTATGAATGTACAGTATGTTCCTAGTTGTTATGCACTCTAAGTCGGGAGTCATGTTAATTGCGTGCGACCGCATCTGTTTGCTGGTGTTTTAAGCCAGATGGCAACCCCCCCCCCCCCCAAAAACAAAAACAAACAAACACCTCTCAACCTAATGCACACCCTCCCCCTGCTCTGAGTGCCTGCCCAATACTAACTGATGAAGTGTGTGTGTGTGTGTGTGTGTGTTGCCACATAAACATGAGAGATGTCTGCCCCCTAGTGGTTTAATTTTCACCTCTTCTCTTCTCATGGTCTCTTCACTCATGCAGGACTTAATGCGCTGAGCTATGAGCTGGCGTGGCTTGTCACTGGATCTGCACCTCATGTTATCACTCTGTCGTTATGGGCGTAACTGTGGCAACAGAGCTGCCACATGAGCCAGCATTCCCACACCTGTAATTAGCGTTAGACAATGTGCATGCAATAAGGGACCAACCTTTATCAGCTAAAAACAGCCATACTCAACACGTAACAGCAAACCCTCGAATGCCGAAGCCACAGGATGATTACTTTTTCCCCCCTCACTTTGGACTTAAAAATGGCACTTTGTGAATGTGAAATGAGTCTTCAGTGCACAGGGAAAGTACAGCACATCTGTGCAGGCACTATCTTTTCCCTCAGGAATGAGCCAGAGGGGGGAAATATCTCCATTCCCTTTATTCAGATGCATTTTAAGTGTGGCAATTAAGACATGTAGAGTCTGTTATTAGCCCGATGTCTTTTAATTTTATTTTGGTCTTTCATCTTTAGATGAGCGTTTTCTGACAGTTAAGGCCAACCAGGACAAAGTAATGCGCTCCATTTAAAAAAAGAAGAAACTTGTATCTCAGCAACCCAACTGCTGTTTATCTGCAGCATAGTTTGATTAAAGACAGACAGCGGAGTACTTCAGAGCTTGTTTTAATCACTGCATGCTCAATAGCCTATTGTGGACTAACATTGGCCCTCACTTTGCTTCAGTAGCTGCATACAATTTCCTATTTGTGGGAATGTATGTGTGCATGTGTATGTATTGTATTTCAACTAAGAGATATTTAGATGTGAAAGCTTCCTCTCTTATTACTCCTGAGCTGTGCTACAGTAAAGTAAAGTAGTAAAGTAAGTAAGTAAAGTAGTGCTACAGTAAAGTAGCACAGCTAGCAAGCACAGCTACACAGCTGGCAAGTAAGTAGCATATACCGCAAAAACACACAGTCACACAAATACATGGGTGCACACAGTTGTGTTCTTAGAGATAGTCATTTCACTTTCATCATGTGGACATTATCATGCTATATGTGATTTGAATTTGAAGTGATTAATTTGAATAAGATACTACTTAAATTGCGAAGAAATCACAGAGGAATGAGTATATACTAGAGCCCAAAGAAACTGTATCTTGATATAGTTTTGTGGCATTAGCATGCCATATCCAAACACAATTTTGATAAGGATCCCTTAACTGTGGTTATTTAACAATGAAATAAGGAATACATTTCAGAGCTATAATCGTATGTCTCTGTTTTCATTTATCTCTGGCTGCATGCTAAATATGTTACCCAAAATATTATTTTCATGTCAAAATCTAGTTGTTTACATACATTTATTCAATCTGATGTGATTTCGGCTGAATAGCTAACCCTGCTTATTATACAAAACCACTTTTGTGGTATTGTATAACTTTTGTTTTTACTTATCGGCCATGATGTACCCCACTGTATATGAGAAGCTTAAGTAGGCCAGTAATATTTGACAAACCAATATATAAATCTGTTTCTAGTTTTTACCTGGTATGACCTCACTGAGTCCTGCCTAAACCCAAATGCCAGTACTCGTTTTAGTTCATTTTATTTCACACAAAAGTAGAAGAAAAAGGGAAAACTGTCAAAGAAAGTTGTTAGACACATTTAGAAAGTATGGCACAAAGATGAAGAAGAGACCAGACGGCACAAAAAGGGATCCAGGCAAAAAGAGTGCATTCTTGGTACTGAAGGCATACAGCAGGGGGTCTGTGTGACTCTGTCTCTTTTAATAGATTTGAGGCTAGATTGGAGCAGCATGTGTGGAGTTTAATTTTCTTAGTCTGTGGTAGAGGAGGTGAGATGTGTGCACACAATACTTCAAAAGACAGTATATGCTTATTTCTCCTCAAACTCCCTTTGGACATGTCCACACATGCCTCTTTCCTCTTTCAACCCATCTCCTCTATCCACTGTTGTGCAGGCTGTGGCCTCTATGTCCCTATAATTCTCTCCTCTCATGCAGGGGTAATAAGATTGATGCAGGGGAGAGATAATGAAATGCAAAAAAGAGTGGTAGACTGTTGGAGAGAGAAAAGGCAGTGAAAGAGGGAACAAGGCGGGAGAGTGTAAAGGGATAGGAAGAGAAAGTGGAGAAAGATTGAAAGAGAGATTTGATAGGTTTTTGCCATTGATAAGCCTTCTATTGAGTGTGTAATCCAGGCTGAGTGCAGTTGTGTATTATAAAGGCAAGGAACATGTCATTTCCATGACAGTAAATTACCAACAAGAAGGGAGCAGAGGGGAATGGTGAGTGGAGAGGAGAGGAGGGAGCTTTGGAAAGCATTAGAGGGGAAACAAGAGGGGGGAACAAATGGCACAGGACTGGTGGAGAGGAGGAGGAGAGATGTGGGGAGAAGGCACTCTGGTGTAATTAAAATGGCTGAGTTGAAAGGCTGCACCTTTCAAACCTCCCCAAGCCACCACATATAGGTTTATGAGTTTGTGTATGTTTATGAATACAGTATAGTAGCACTGTTAGAGGTGCCAATGTCACAGTGAGAGCTGCAGAGTGAGTTATTATTGTAATGTGAAACACAAGTACAGTTATTCTATGGGCAGCCAATTTTAAACATTCAGCTTCACCCAGAAAATGCTCTAAAATGTTCACCCCCTCAAGATGAAATTGCTGGTAATTTCCCTTTAATCTTTGCCACTCACTGATCCACTCGTCGAATGCTAGTAGCGCTCAGTGAGAAAGTTACATGATAATGAACATGTAATAAAAGCACTGGTAGATTAGACTCATTTTCAAAAAGAGGTCAGAGTACACACACAATAGAAATACAGTGTCTGTACTTCTTCCAAGCAGCCTTGAAGTCCAACAATAGAAAACAAATTCTTGGAAACTTGTGTTCAAATTCAAAGCAAGGGTCTAGCCATCAATAGTAATTAACTTAATTAACTTTTATTTGGTTAAAATGTCAATATTTAGGAAAGTTTGGTTTTTGTGTGAGTTTGCATTTGTACAACTACCACTTGGCAGAAGCTGAATGTTTAAACTATTATTTTTAGACTACTCTGCCCTGGCAACTTCAAAAACTACCCCTGGTTGGGAAATCACTGATCTACTTCAACATGTACCCTGGCATGGCATGCAGCAAGAATTTTTGTTATGTCACTTGTATGAAGTTGAATGAGCTAAAAGGAAGGCTTCCTTCACTTTGGACTTTTTTTTTTTTACCCGTTTTGAAGTCAACAGTGTTTAGAAATGTGAACATGTCAAATGCCTACAGCAAATCTGAAAGGTAACATCTTTTGGTCCCTTTTATGTCTCTGACTTCCCCCTTGTGCCTGTAGGTTTCCCTATTAGGTCATCTTTACCTGGCCTTAACCAAGAACAACTAATCTATCTTATGTTTAGACTCCAATGCTTCGTCATATTGGAGTCTGTTCTATCCATGAGTTAAACCCTAACCTGTGTAGCCATTGAGTTCTTGTAAACATTCTTGTAAGACTCAAACTTGCCAGATTCCCAGAGAACACCGATCTGCTCGCCTGACACCTGAGCTACTGTCTCTACTTTATCAGTCCAACTATTTAACAGTCTAACTCCTTAACAAGGACAGTTACATGTGAGAAATAACTAGAGCTGGAAGGTCTGTGAACACTTGTAGGGTCAGCTAATGTCTCTAAGCTAGACCTGTCTTACCTTTCCCTGTTACATCAATTTAGACACCTAAGAATATTCTTTAACAAACAGTGTCCAAGCAACTTTGCTATTGATCGACAGCACAAATATACTTTGATGTTCAACTTTGGTCATGACACCTCCATCAAATGAATTTGATACAAAATAACACTGTCAGAGATGCTAGCCGGCACTTTGAGTAACATGTAGTGTGAGCACACCCATCACAAGAGATTTGGGTGACGGTAAAAGTTTAAAGTGTTCATTGAGTTTAGTTACCTGTCTTAGACATAGGTCACTGTTTTTTTAATCTTACAGTTTTTCTCAATTGCTTAAAGAGGTGGTATTATGCTTATTTTGAGGTTCAAAATCATCTTTAGGGGTTGTACCAGAACATGGGACTACTAGCCAATCATAAGCAGAGAAGGGCGGGTCGGTATGAAGCCGGTAAACACCACTTCGTTTCAGCTGTACATGTTGCCGACCAGCTTGGCAACATAGACTGGAGCAAGAGTTTCAGAGTGGTGGGTTATTAATCTGTAACAAAAGTGTTTTTCATCCATAAAGTTATTACTGAGCTCTGTCTCTACATCACAGTAACAACTTTATGTCCATTGACTGCCTGGAGGGTAGCTAGTGTTTGTAGGAGGAGGAGGAGGAGAGGAGGTGTGTGCTGCAGCTCAGTGTTTTTCCACCGTGTTTTTGAGGACTAGCCGCTTGGCGAGCGTTATATGATGTTATTGCATTATTTTTGCTTTCATCCCTGTGACGTCACATAGATGAAACGGAAGCAGCTGGATTACAAATGAGCTGTTTTCAGTCAGTTCAGAGCAGAGTTTTCTGTGGGAGATAGGAACTCCCTTTGGGCTGGACTTTGGGCTTTTTCACTTTGCATACCTATCACATGCACAAAAAAGGTATATAACTCAATAAAGGAGAGGGTTTGTTGTTATGGGTTCTCAAAGTGAAATGTTGTCTTCAAATTTCACTGACACACACACATACATACCATCAAATGAATAGATCTTTCAAAGAACCAATTGAACACTGATGTGCTCAATGGAAAACTCAGATGAGCCGAAAACACTGCTATCGTAATCTTATCAGTAGGCCTTTTGCATTTTTCACTGTACACTAAACTGTTGTGTTTTTATACTCATATAAAACACACAAATACAAGAACAGAGTGGGGTTTTTTTCTGAAAAAGTGTATACATCTCAGCAAACACAGTTGGTGTTCTTCATATGTAACAAAGTATAGAAAAAAGAAAATAAGCCTCCTGTATAAAGAAAAAGAACATTTGGCTGCATCCTGTCTTCTATTTCGGTCTGGCCACTGCACCTCATCAGCATCGCAGGCAGTGTTGTCCCTGGCCAAGCAGCAGGAGAAGTATTGCCTGGCTTGGCCACTCCAGCCCTGAAAAACTCCTACAGCTGTATGTGCACATGCAGCTTCCATAGTATACATGTATGGGGGTCATGGTCATAGTCCTTCCATCTCCAGGCAGTAAATAATGTGTAGGTAGGAATACAGTTCCCAATGTCATGCATACATAGAACATACTTTCTTACTTGCAATGTTAAATATTGTATTGATATGTGATATTATACTCTTATTACAGTATTGTATTTACTGCCTATTCTCATTTTGGAAAGTCTGGATGACAGTTACTGTGAACCTGCACTAGTTTAGTTGCACTCTCAGCCCAGCCTCCCTCATTCTTAGACCACAGGGGTCCAGATCTCATCAGCGATTACAGCTCTCTTTGGTCTTGCACTTCTGCATTCTCCTACTCTTACTTTCCCTCCACTTGCCTCTCTCTCTCCTATCTTGGCATCTATTGCTCAAAAACAGAAGAGCTCACCTGTGCCCCTTTTTATTGCTAAAGCTCTGATTGCCTATTGTGCAACATGTGTTTGCCCATGTGAGGAGTCCGAGTGGATAGAAAGGCATTTAAATTCAGCATTTTGAATGGCCATGTGAACACATAAGATTTTAATCATGAAGACAGTGCCAAATTGTGTGTAGTGTTCTGGAAAAATGTGGCTCAGAACTGCAGTCTTGAGTGTAAAGCAGGGAATGTGCTTGTATTTTAGCTGAATTGGTTCAGAGGGCTGGTACATGAATTACAGGTTGTGGTCATTGTGTCCAGTGTTAGTGTGTAAACAAATGAGAAACACAGTGAAGAAGGCAACTTGCAAGCCCTGGCTCAGCTATCCAAGACTTTGATGAAAGAGATGAAATGTACAGATAGAAGCAGATAGAAATACCGTTTCCTATGTTATCAAAGAACATAAAATGTGCATGTGTCCGTAAGACTCTTGGACTTTTTTCTTATGAATCAGAATTACCATTGTTAGTGTGAGACCCCCCTCACCTGTACTTGGTGATCACACCTTTCTTTGTGCCGTAACTACAACTAACAGCTCAAAATGAGCTGAAACACAGAACAGTACACACGGGGGGGGGACACACACACATACAGGACCTCTCCCCTCTGACAGAAAAGGAACTTGCTTCAGTCTCTTTCTCTCCGTCTTTTCATCTCCTGTGTGATTTGAAACAGCCTTTCAGGCCTCTATCGCTAATGTACCGAATAGGCTCCCATTGTTAATGTTACAGCATTATGAGTTCCTTTTGTGTGTGTTTCTCTCTGCTCCTAGAGGACTGCACTGAAACCTGATAGGCAGCATAGGATGGCAGCGGCGGGATCTCTTTATTTGTGCTTTTTTTTTTAACTAGGTAATTATGGAAATAATTCTTCTTTGTTTTGGCCTTTCTCTGCTGAGAGGCCAGTTCATAATTAATTGGTAGCGTGAAGGACTGGCCAATTTTAAATCACAAGGGAGGGGTCGAGGGGGCTTGTTTTATTGGCTGGTGCCTGGTTGGGGCGGCGGGCGGGTGGAGCATCTGAATTAGATTAGATTTAATTAAGGCATGGGGCCCCTGACTACACACTGGTACATGAATAGGCTGTATGCCAGGCTAGTTGTTGTTGGGAATTTAACAGTATGTGTGCACGCGCACACACACACATACACACCAGTGAGGACTCCCACAGGCCTTCAAGGTCAGGTAGACAGAGGAAACAAGCTAAAAACTCATTGTTGGATAAGAAAATTGATACCACTCTCATATCTGTCAGTTAAATATGAATATGAAGAAAATATTGTAAGTCGCTTTGGATAAAAGCATCAGCTAAATGAATAAAAGTAAAATGTAAATGTAAGCCAGCATCTGGTTAGCTTACCTTAGCATTAAGACTGGAAACAGAATCTGTTTATGAGCACCTCTAATGCCCACAAATTAATGCTTTATATTTCGTTTGGTTAATCTGTACAAAATCAGAAACATAAAAACCAGTAGGGACTCCAGGAAAGCACTGTGTCCAGTCATAGAAATAGTCTGGTGAAATCTCAATTTGTCCTTTGTTTTGTTTTTCACAGATTAAACAAACAGATTAGGCTAGGCCCGTCTGTTTCCCCCCTGTCCTGTTTACAGTCATTAAACTAAGCTAAGCTAGCCAACAGCTCACTGTAGCTCCATATTTACTGTACAGCCATGAGCATGGGCTCGATCTTTATTACCTAAGCTAACACTCCGCATAAAGTGAAAAAGCATATTGTGACCTCTATCAATGCATGACTTGAATTCCAGTTAATAGAAATAGTATATTACTTAATGTATTGGGAACCAGAATGTGGAGTTCCCTTTTATAGGCATTTTAGTTGGTGCAGCTTTGTGGATCAGACCTATAACTCAGTATAACAGGGTCGCACTGGTTGACTTTTTGTGGAGCTCTACACGTTTCATTTAATTCTCTGATGCCCCGCTATAGCTTGTACATGTGGGGAGAATCTCTACTCTGTGCTAAACACAATATCCCCCAAGAGCTTGTAAGTCTGTAAGCCTGGAATACTTCAAAAAGCTCAAAAAAAAGGCTTGCATGCTTTGCAGTTTCAGGTGATCTAATCCCTACAGATGGCAGCATTTTCGGACTATTGATTCAACCTCGAGATATCTCATAATGGTCATTTTCTGGCAAGCGTTCTGGGCAGTATCCTCAACTGTCTGCATGATGGCAAGTACACAGACATGTGAGTCCTTTTAAGTTTATATTAGGTGTTAATACACATAGTGTGTTAAACAGCAACAGAGAAACCTCAAACACAGAACGTATTCCAGTGAGTGTTTTTTAGGAGGTACACTGGGGTTTGTTGTTTACAGCCCCCTGAGGCATTAGTGTAATTTGAAAAGAAACGGCAACTGTAAAATACTTTTATGTAGCTCATTCCTCATTAGCACAAGCCTTACTGCAGCGCCGTAATAAATAGGATTCCTTCCACTCTCCCTCCCTCTCTCCTTAGTACAACAGTACTGTCTGCCGGTAAGCAGCAGAAACAGCATTTACATGAGCCTCACCCCAAGTGCCTGATTGAAATTCTCACGCTGTAATATCAGTCAGCGGAAATGTTTAAGTGCTATTCCCTCATCCCATCTGGAATAATAAGCTGCAGTGCTCTCTGGCATTACAGTAGTCCCTTTCCTCATTTCAGGCAGCGAGTTGGCTGCTCTGCATTTCTTACTGCTGGCCACGGCTCTCATTGTGAACTTTAAGTTCCTGGGAAGTAGTTTGCAGCCCTCTTCCCTGCGACAAACATGGTAATCTGTGACGGCCCCTGGTGTTCCTCTGCCTTCTCTCATATTCAGTGCTGAGCAGCTCAAGTCCTGTTATCTAAAACTGCTGTAAGCTGTTTGCTCCTCATGAAGTATTATTCAGCCCCCTCTGTTCTTTCACTTTCTTCAGAGAGAGCGTGAGGTCCCTACTTGTGAACTGAGGATCTCAAAGCTAGCCTCTGCACTGCACACGATGCTCCGTTTGTTCTCCTCGACTCTGGAAGCTCTTGTGGGAGAGTGACACTGCTGTCACGCTTATTATGTCGCGCTCTCATCTCCAAGAGAGGCCAAGTCTATTGAATCACACAGAACACATTTCAGAATGAACCTGAAAACAATTTAGGCTACTGCTTGATATTCATGTCCCCCTCTTCAATCCATTCCCCTGGCTCTGCAACTCCACAACTCATCCCCAACCTCCTATTCCCTTAAATTGTTTCCCTCTTCCCCCTCCTTCCTCCTTCCTCCCTCCATTCCCTTCTTTGAACTTCCACACCACCACTCATCCTCCCTTTTCTCCAACCTCCTACATCATCCATCCCCAATTTGCTCTTCATCTCCTTCCTCTCCCCCACAGAAGCTCCAGGGCAGGACTTTGTGACACTGGATTACCGTCTCCGCTATTACCCCAGCATCACCTATGCCGTCATCGGCAGCGCCGTTATCTTCGTCCTGGTGGTGGCGTTGCTGGCCTTGGTGCTCCATCACCAGAGGAAGCGGAGCGTCCTGCTGCCCAGAGGCGTAAGAGGGAGTTCACATCACCACCACCAGCCTCTGCTGCTGTCCCGTCTGGTCATCTTGGACAGGGGCCATGTCCATCCGGGAGGTGCAGGTCTCTCCCCCAGCTCCCCGATGGCAGCTGGCCAGTACAGCTCCACTCCTCAGGCACTGCGACTGCTGTCTGGGACCCTGTATCCCCCCGGCCTCTCCATGGACTCGCCTCCGTCATACTCACAAGCTGTTCTGGATGTCAGGTGAAAGGAAAAGTGATTCTAACAGCTATAATCTACTGTCTGTATCCATAAAGCTAGCTTTAAAGCAGAAATAGTGAATCATTTTAATACAACATAATACAATTGGAAAGTAATTTACTTGTTTGCTATTTTTTCTAATACAATCTTTCAGACACACACCAAATCTGTTGTAATAGATGCTATCATAAATCTGTCTCAGTGGTGCTTTTATGTGATTTGTAATGCACAATCAATGAATCCTCTAATCTGCTGAGTGCTCATTTATTATTAAAACAAAAGCGGAATTTTGCTGTTTAAAAAGCTGATCATATATTCCCCCCAAAAAAAGAAACGCAGAAAGATGATGAACATTTGCTGAAACGCCCAATTATATTGATGAACAGAAGTATATTCTGATTAATATATTCTAATCACTATATTTTGCTTTAACCAGCTTCAGAATGATAAATTTTATGATGATGTGCAACATTTAAAAAAAATCAATGCATGACAGAACCTTAAAATATTGATAATCATGTTATTATTGTCAGAATGTGGTTTACATCTTAAATCTTTGCTAGCTTCTGGTCCCAGTCAGAAAATATGCATTGTACAGTCCTTATGTAATAGCTCAGGCCCTGACATCATGTTCTTGCTCTGTTTCTTCTGGTTTTCCTCCTAGTCGGCCTCCCTGGTTTGATCTCCCTCCTCCCCCATACCTCTCAGATGGGGAGCTTCCATCAGAGGGCGAGCTGCCTCAATATGAGGGCCCACAGGACCCTTTGAGCCACCCCGCAGGGTATCCCTCTGCACCCTCCACACCCAGAACTGTGGTCTCAAGCACGCCGCCGAGTTGGAGTTCCAGAGAGGAGTCGGACCAGCTGTAGCCACTCCCTTGACTTCCCTTGACTGATAGCAATAGTGAGAACATAGACACTGCAGGACTGAAGGACCAGGCTGCAGGGACACGTGAAGCTAGGACAGTCCACAGCACCTGATGAGGAGAATCAACAGGGACTAAGAGACTGTAGGATAAACAGTGTCCTAAGCTCCAGCCTCGGTTGTTGAGACGAGCTCATCCGGCTAGACTGATCTTGTATGCTGGCTCCCCCAGCTGGGGTCATGGCTGCACTACACCTTAAACATTAATTAATTTTTCATCAGTTCTCACTTGAATTGTGCTCCCCTTGAAGAAATACTGTGCATGATACTTATCAGTGACCACGACCTGCATCTCCAAAGCAGTAGGCAGAAAACTGACACTCGTTAACACATTCATTAACATATCATATAATGATAACTGCAAAATATGGCAGCACCTGAAATGGTCATTGTGTTATGGTATAATCATGGTAAAGTGGTAGCGCTTGGACAGCTGAGTCAGTCATGCACCATTTGTACACATACTGCACTTCACCTTACACATTTACAGTATTTTCCATAGTGGGGTTTATAAGAAATAATAAGAGATTTTATTGTGCTAAAATTGTAAACTACCTAAATACTAGATAAAAATCTGTACTGTTGAGAATTACTGCTACATTTGATGACTTACTGTACTCTTTAAGCAATGACATGTTGGCTTATTCTTACTGAAGTTGATACACGTATAGACAATACAGTAGTGCTGTATAGATGCACTTGTGATATACAAAAGCAGCTGAATCTGAGATACTCAAACTTTTTAATCTGGTTTTCAGTGTTTGTGTAAACAGTGAACTGATTGTAGGACAAATTAACGTCTTGTGACTTCTTTAATGGTACTTTAAGCTAAACCCATATTAGCAACATGTTTCCACTGAGTTGTTGATTTAAGAGACATTTCTAAAAGACTCTTGTACTTTTTTTCACAATATGTTTCACAGTATTTCTTTATGTGATTTGGTTAAATTCAAGTTAGAAACGTGAAGAGGACCAGAGGGATTTTTCCAAATAATGTTGAGCAGAAATTATATAGAAGTATATATTCTTAGCATAAATCATTCCTCTACACAGAAGAACCACCTCTGTTAGCAAAGATGAATTTTTATTACATTTCTGTTTGAAGACCAATAGTGTTTTTTATGTAGAGAAAAGAAAAAAGAAATACAAATGATTTTGTTGAGGCCTTATTCTGTGCCAGTTTGGCCCTTTAGTGCCTTTGTATGTGATAGGTTTGAGGGCACAAATCACTTGTTTAAAACCTCAAGAAACAGCAGCCTGGTCTGAGATTTTACAGTTAGCTCACATGAAAATAATATTGTCTTAGATCACATTGTTCAAGTTATGCTTGAACTTTTTTTTTAATGTATATAACTGGTTGTATGTCATTCTGGGAAAGCATCCTCAGTAGTATTAGACAATGGCTGATGAAATCCATACCTGAAGGATCAGTGTTTGTAAATGTACTATTGTCTTTTGACCTTTTTGTTCATTCATTTCAAAGTGGTTTGTTTGACACTGTACATAGGAGATATGGAAAGTAACAAAATCTATTTAAAAGTAGAGTTTAAAGTGAGACATGAATGTGTAAATGTAGTTACTTTTCCTCTAGAGCCAGCGGTGATAATGCAGGCACAAGAAAAACAATCAAACCAAAGACGATCATTTTTGACCTTAACCCAAGGATATTGCCCTCCAAAGGAATGATTATGCGTCACAACTGTTTATATCTTTATTATATTAAAATGTGCAAATGTTTATGGGTTTCATGTTGTTTGCCGTAAAACTGGAGAACATTTCTCAGGACAAAATGTATACCAGTCTGTCTGTTCTGTTCTTTATATCTTGGTTGTGTTTTAAGGAATGTTTAATATCAAATTCCTTTTTTTAATCTTGATTCAATCTCATGAGGTTTGTGACATTGCCCATCATGATCTTTTTATCCCTTGTATTCTGTATATTGAAAGTAATATAAATCTCTGCCTCAGAACTTGTAAGTACAAGTCTTCCTGGAGATCTAATAAATAATAAAGATTTAGTAGCAGGAATGCAATCTACACTGTGGGTGGAAACAATGAAACAGTTTGTGGTGGAAGTATACAGATCGTTGACTTAATAAAGAGTAGCATACCACAATGTTAAAGTACAGACGTGTCATCAGCTAAATGTACTTTAAGTATCAAAAGTAAGTCATCTGCAATGTTACTAGTTATTGTATCTGTTAAATAAATGTAGTGGAATAAAAAGTACAATATTTCCCTCTTAAGTGTAGTGGTGTACAAGCATAAAGCAGCATAAAATAGAAATACAAGTACAAGTACCTCCGAATTGTGCTTAAGTACAGTACTTTAGTAAATCTACTTTGTTACTTTCCACATTTGGAAACCTTAAATCGCTTTTAGAAAGCCTTTGCTGGTGTGAAGTACTCTACTCATAGTTTTCCTCCATGCATTAATGTTTTACTATAGTGGCAGCTGAACAGAGCACTGCAGTTCAATATTTCTTCCAATAGATGTCGCCGTGTCACCATAGTGGACAAAGCACAGATCAGAATCAGCCAAGGTGCAAAATTGAAGCTCTTCATTTCTGTCCTGCTACATTGTTGTAATTGAATATGTCGAAATTTAACTTTCCTCAAAGTAGCTATTGATTCTTTTTTGTGTGTGTAAAATTGTTTGCATTCAAGTAAAGAGCTGCATATATCTTAGATTTATGGCAACTATCTGCATCTCTTATGTCACTAAGTTCAATGAATACATGAATTAATATTATCTCACCAGTCGCCCCCTATTTCCATTGTCATGTCCCCCCAAACCCTGCATCTCATCTTGCCCCTCCCACCCCAATATCCGTATCACATTATGATACATCAGATAACCTGTGATACCATCTCTGACAGCACGCAAGCGGGGGACACAAGCATCCCCCCCTTTCCTTTCCTTCCCATCCCTCTACCTGCCCCTCGCTTCCTAATAGTCCTTTATCCCAGTTTGCTCATCTTTTATCTTCTCACACTCACACATCTCTCATTTTCATTCCCCTCGCCCCTCCTCCCTCATCCAATGTTAGGAGCTTTTCTCTCATCGCCCCGCTCTCTTTTACCTCATCTTAAACTCTGATGCTGGAGGCCCATGTTTGCTTAGCCCGAGCCCTTAACTACACAGACTTTAATTAAAAGCCTACACGCTTCTCTTTTGCTGTCTGTCCTTTCTCTGTGCGCTCCGGCAGCTGGTGAATTGGCAGAAGGGAGTTTCTAAATATCCTACAAAACAGTGAGTTGCTGGAGCAGAGGATGCTGTCCCTTCAGTTATGCCCCATAGGAGATGAGACCATGTGGGCCCTCTGTGGGTAATGATGCTGAGGACAGTAAAACTGATGCAAAGGATGACAATAGGAAGAGGAGTCAGCTGTTATCGTAGTAGTGAGGAAACTGGTGACATTAATGTTCATTTAGATGAGGATTATTGCTAACAGACACCATGGCAATATTCCAAGGTGACAGAGCAGATAGACTAGTTTTCCTCTCTTGGGGGTCTTTCATTTGGCATTACCGTAGCCGTTAGCTACTGAATACAGTGCAAGTGCGATAAAGCTGGCTTATATCCCACTGACAATAAAGACCTTAATTCTTTCAACTGCTGAATGAGACTCTTGAGGTCACTTTATATTTAATTAGCTCATGTGGTTTCTGACAATATTTCTCTGCTTGAAAAAGGAAGAGATATGAAGTTTTAGTAGGGATATAAAAACAGATTTAGCCACATAGGTGTCCAGTTCACCGTTCGCTTGCATTCACTCATGCTGCTCTCTCTCAAGGCCACTTTTGCTCACACACATACAGACACGCGCACTTGGCTGTTGTGCCATAGCTCCAGTGAACTGGAGATAAGACCCAGTGTTTTCACATGTAAATGGTGTGAGCGTGGATGGGGAAGGAGGGTGTATTGTTAGCATGGAGCAGCTCTGAGGGGCTCTGAGGAGCTCTGCTGAGGGTTTGGCCAGCGCGGCTCTTATCAGATGAAGAGCAGGCCTCAGAGGGAAGGAGGGGTCGGCAAGGGACAAGGGCTGGGTAGGGTTGAGGGGGCCAACAGGAGAATAGAACAGCTGGCGGAGTCACGCGTGCAACCTCAGAAAACACACAGAGCCCAGACACGCTGAGCACGGTGGGAATCTCCTCAGCTAAAAGATCCACAAACACACAGCCTCTTGTGTTATTATCAGCCACCAGCCAGCAAGTCTGAGCACATAATCACACACACAGCAGCACGAAAAGAGGAGCATTTCTCACAATCACGGACACGCATACACACAAAAACACAATCACTGAGGACAATCACAAAGATTCACAAATACACATTTCCATACAGGCGTCTTTACGCATCATTAGGCTAACACACAGAAAAAATTTACTATGATTACCTCAACTCACACATAGCTAAATCACCATTTTAGAGAAATTGGCTAGTTTCTCTGAATGAATAAATCAGCAATAACTTCAGCTACCACGTGGTTTCAGCTTCTTTGCCTTTCATGTGTTCAAACTTCAGGCATGAATCCCAGAATGGGACAAATGACACATAAATTCATCTTGCCTTTCTATGAGATTCATGCAATTCTTTCATGCCATAAAGGTACTAATCCCACTGATTCTACACATCTGACAACAAACAATCCGTATTTTTTGCTCCAAAATTGGTAGATGTCTGATAACCGCTAAAGGACCAATGCCTACGGTCAAAAGGGCAGCCAGCCACATGGTTAGGACAAAGTCTAGGAAAGGTCCATGAAATGCAAGCTTTAAAGCCTCATGGGATGCAACTTAAAAAACTACTACTTTTTTCTAAATAAACAAAAAAGAACTTGTTATTGACTAAACAGTAAGTTTTAAGTTTTTGCAATGCAACTTTATCTCCATCAGATTTCACCTCAGACAGTAGAGTTGTCATTATGTCAGTCAGCATACCGATAGAAACAAAAATTCCATTCATATATATGCATGTATGCATATATATGCATAAGTCAGACCAGCATTAGCAGCTGAAACAGTAACACTTCCCTGCTTAAGAATAGGCCAGGGTGCTGGCTCTTGTCCTTTCCTTTCAGGCCAGTGTTAAACACACAGACTAGCATGCTAATGGGTAATCCCTGAGGACCAGCCACCTTTGTCCCAGCCCTAAGAGGATGTCTCTCTCTGGGCACTGGGTGACAGCCACCAGGCTGCCGGCTACTGGACAAGCAGCATGTTGCCAGATACTGATCCAGTCCTACAGAGGGATGCCAGCAGGTTGCCAGGCCCTGATTGGTATCTGATGGGCGGAAGATTGGCGTATGTCCTCGTCTCCCTTTTGTTTGTTTGTTTGTTCCTGTCTGTGATGCACTAGGAGGAGGTTTGCTATCTTTCTTGGTGAGAGGAAAGTGAAAGTGTGGCATAGAGGCGCTTTGTGATGCAGCAGGTGGTCTGTATGTGTCAACAAAGACCTCCAGTTAATGTGATGATGGTGGGAGTGGTATAAGGTTGCTACTTTTGTTCAAAAATAGCAACCTTGTACTTAGTGTTTTAAAACCCCATTCAGTGACCTTGACAACAATCTGAAGCATTTGAAA
The DNA here is from genome assembly GCF_014851395.1 of Micropterus salmoides. Classification (NCBI taxonomy): domain Eukaryota; kingdom Metazoa; phylum Chordata; class Actinopteri; order Centrarchiformes; family Centrarchidae; genus Micropterus; species Micropterus salmoides. The sequence continues at coordinate 24,574,440 of NW_024044570.1, forward strand.
ACAATTCATTGCTTTATAAGATAAAGTACCGGCACCAGCTGCTTATGTTAAGTGATAAAAACAGGTCACTTGACATTACATTCATTTTTCCAATTACCTGTCAAATGACAAGGAATTCTGAGTTGAATGGTGTCGATTGAATGGGGGTTGATTTTTTTTTATGCAAATTGCTGAAAGGTGTCCCAGGGTTATAAATTCAACTTGTTCATGTATCTCCATGGATTAGGACATTCCACATTGCAAGGTGGACAGTGGGAGAGGGAAGCGAGGCTGTCAATGATTTGCTGAGAGGACATTCCACAGTGCAAGGTGCAGTAAGGAGGCCATCGGAGGATGGTAATCCCTTGGGAACACCAGTATTCCTAATCCATATGATGTGATGAAATGAAAAGGAAGATTTCCTGAACATAAGCACGAATGAGCAGAGTGAAGCTTCAAAACTGATAACATGATGTACCGTGTGTGTGGTATTATGTGTTGTTGGCCAAAGGACAGCCATATCATGATTATTTTAAACAATTTATCCAGCCCTGGTTCTATACTGTCTATGATGAAATATTGTGGCCATATCCCAACTCTGTACCCTCATCTGTCTTTCCACCCCCAGAGAACTGAGCTCCACATACAGCAGCACCCAGTATGAGCGCAAACATACACACACATACAGGCAGTGCAACACACTAGTCCCTGCTCTCTCACTATTAAAATATCATAGATTGAAGATATTTGATATTTAAGTGCATCATATACAACATTTTTGCAATGTTGGCTGATATTTATTCACTTGAGAACAGATCTGCTTGTGGTGGACTTCTTGCAGAGTCATCAGGGAAGCTGGATCCCCCACGATGCTAAAAAGCGATTCTTTTTCCTGAACATGTACCCTCATCTCCAACAACACCCCTCCCGCAGCAACACCCTTCTTCACTCGTATGTCCTCATCTATAGATACTGCGTGGAGCCTTGCATCCCTTACACGCTCCTTCTCACCAAGGATTTCACCCAACCCCCATTCCCATCCACACTCCTTCAAAATGAAACACACAACGTAGAAACCATCCCCCCCCCCCCACCCCGCCCAAGTACGCCTACCACCCAGGGCCTCGCACGTTCCTCTCAGACAGGGAGCACGACACTGGGCCCCTCCATCCCCGTCTTCCCTGCGGCCCCCCAGTTCCATCCATCATATCTGCCCCCCGGCCTCCATCACATCCCCACAAAGGCAGCTGACCCAAAGAAAAGAAAAGGCAAAAAAGACGGAAGAAGAATACAGCCGCTGCCATGCAGAACAGTGCTGGCCGGAGGACCGTCTTTTGTCCCGGACCCTGCCTCTCCTCGCCTGGTCTCTCCTGCAAACACACCCTCTTCTCCAAGGGAACAACAGCCTGGAGGCTTGGGGGATGGAACCGGGGTGTGGTGCCATCTAAAGCAGTATAGTTTGGCCCCTTCGATGGCCCCCTGGTCACCAGCAGACCCTGTGTGTTGAGCTGTCAAACAGGGCGGCCCTGGCCGTCCCCTTGCGTTCATGGGCACTCCCTCTGGGGGGCAGTAGGGGCCCCGAAATCCTGATTCAGGGGCCCGCAAGCCGAGGCTCACCGTGCTCTGCTGACCTGGCCACTGATGCTCTGTGAAGTGGAACAGTGAAACTCAGGTGAGGAGGGGGGCTAAGTGCACATCTGCAAGGAAAGAAAGATGGATAAAGTAGGAGATTTACATAGGTTGACATCAAAGACACCTTTGACTTTTGTGTGATATGTGCACTCAACTGTAATGCTACTGGAGCGCAGATTTTATTCTGCTAGCACAGAAAGAAAGAAAGAAAGAAAGAAAGAAAGAAAGAAAGAAAGAAAGAAAGAAAGAACCCTTTTATAGCACTGCTTTGCTTAAAGAAAAGCAGACTGAAACCAAAAATAAAGAGGGCTAAGATTAAGGAGGGGAGGATAAGTGAATGGGCAGCATCCATTAAATGCAAACAAAAGCGGGTGCCTTTCTGTTGGTGCTGATGTTCTGTTGCAGGCCGTCCTGCCTTTGTGGCCCAAAGGAAGAGAGGGAAGTCCCCGCTTGGTCACGTTCACACCCTCTGCTGATAGAGCACCTCTCACTGCTGGTCATGGATGTTAGAGAATCCTGCAGCTGCGTGGGTACAAATGGAGGTGACAGGATAGAGACAGACAGTGAGATAGAACAGAAGCAGATGCACAGAGTGATGTATACAAAGATGGATTCAAGAAGGGGATGAAGGACGCAGAAATAATCAAAAGAAAACCATGCAACAAACATCCTTGATTTTACACCAATATTCATATAGAGGAATAAAAGGAAAGTAGCAGAATAAAAGACTTAAGTTAAGTTAGAAAGAAATGATGCTGAACCTGTAAAAGGAAGGAGGAAAAGGTTTATGCATAAAAGGTTAGAGGACAGGGAAATTCTTAATGAGGAGAAAGATCTGGTTGGGAGAAACAAAGCACATATTAGAGTGTCCAAATTCAGTGTGCTAGATTATGAGACCCCTGAGACTTGTGAGGCAGATAGTAGACTGGTGGAATGAAAGCGGGCTGAAGGGGTGGAGAGAGGGAACGAATGGGGTTATATGTGGCACTGCTATTGTTAATTAGCGCCTAGCACCAGCATGAAGAGAGGTGGGGGGACCTTTGCGTCTTATATATTCTATGTATTCTACTACTGCCAATATTAGTAATGAAATAAATTCAATATCTATTCCTTGAAGATGTTAGATGAAGGGGATGTAACTGCAAGACTGGGGAAAACGAGCACAAAATTAAACACAAAACACAAAAAACATTTTTTTTATAAACCTGCACACAAGCACCCATTAGTCCTCAAACACACAACACCCTAATGGAACCGTGACTGACCACGTTCCAGATCTATTCACTAAAAGGACAATAGTGGGCTGAGGCTGCAAAAAGCCAGTTGAATGTGTGTTTCATGTTTTCTGTTTGTGTGTGTGTGTGTGTGTGTGTGTGTGGCTATATATGTAGGCCTGTGTCCAGTCCTTGGGGTGCACAGATTGTGATTTTCCCAGGTGAACAACGGCATACGGAGAGCTTCATCTTCAAGCTCATTAAAGACCATTCTCAACCATTAGAAAGCATTCAGCAGGGTGTACATTCCCCCAGACTCCGGTGTCAGGGCACAGAGCCATGCCCGAAGGCCCCAGGGTGGGGACCTATGCTAAACGGGCCGAGGGAACACACCAGAAGGAGCTGATCCTTTTTCTTCCATGAGCACTGGTTGCTGTGTGGATGGATCGGAAGGCTGAGGGGGGGGGGGACATGCATAACAGCTTGTTGAGTTCCCTTACTGGGGGAATTCAAAAATTCATTGTAACTGTTGAATAGAGAGAAGGATGAGTTTCCAAAAGAATATCTAATTTGGTCTCATTTTTATGCATTTAATGCCAAAAGAAAAGCAGAACATTTCTCAAAACCTTGTGAACAGTGAAAAAGTATTAACTATGCACCTTAATTTCCAGCTAAATCTGGACATCTCAATGAATGGAATATGTCATAATACTGTGGTGATTGTGATGATAGATCAGCAAAGACAAACAGTCCGCCTTGTGGACAGCAGCCAGATCCTCAAACATCAGCCGTCTATTGATTCCGCTGACTATAGAGTTGGACCACGGAGCAGTGTGATGCCATTCAGTGCCGAGCGTTGCTAGGTAGAATGCACTAGTCCATAGTTTGTGTGTGTGTATGTGTGTGTGCATGTCTGACCGAGAGAGAGAAAGAGGAGAATGAGCTGGATAGAGAGGCAAGGGTGCAGCATCCACCCCTGATGGTTATAAATGGGAGTCATGTCAGCAAAGGGACCCCAGGCCATCTGTGATGCTCACAGATGATCTCATAGTGTGCACGCCTAACACACATGCACACACTCAAACGCACACTCAAGTGAAAGCAATTCTCTCAGGAAGCAAATTGCAAAGTAGAGCAATATATAGACACACACAGATTTCCCACATGTCTTTGACAGAGGTACCAACACTTTTACAATCACAATTAATCTGATCATCTATTTTCTGAATTTGTGTTTTTTGGGAGTTGGACTTGAAAATGTGGCAGTTCAGACTGACGGGTCATGCTAAATTTGCACTCTCCACTTCTACTGTAGAGCTTAAGGGAAACGTTGCTAGTTTGGTTAGCCGGCAGTAGATCCAGTAGCTGCAGTTAGCTACAATTGCTAATCTAAGGGGTTGCTTTCTGTGTTTACTTTTAGTCAGACTCAGGTACGAGTTGTAAAAAAATTAAGTTTATTTGAAAAGCAGCCCCCTGGATTAGCTATTGTAGATAACAACATAGCAAACTTCTTCTGGCACAACTAGCTAACTAGCCGCAAAGTTGCTTTTCCCGAAACTCTGCAACGGAGGTGGCGAGTGCAAAGTTAGCATTACCCAAGTTGAAAAATACCCAAATTTCCCTTCCCCACAGATAAAGCAATATTGGATACTGAGAGAGAATCTACACCCATACATGGCTGCAGAGCTCAGTTCAAAGAAGAGACTGCAAAGGAATGTGGGAAGAAGCGGGACAGGCTTTAACGGTGTAATGTTTCACTGATAACTGGCTCAAATTTACTGCTGAATAAGATGTTCTGTAGGATACAGAGGAGAGGCCCAAACTTTTTCTAGGTCTCCCAAAAAACATGATCTATGTTCTCTTTAAGTCAATTAATCAGGCGACTTGCCACCCCGTTCCCTCTGGTAAGGAGAGCAGGAGTAGGCAGAGCCTCTTCTCACGGTGAGGGCTCGAGGAAGGAGAGTCAAATATTTATAGAGCTGCACGGTAAGATTCATTTCTCTCTCGTGACATTCACTAACTCCTGCTTCAGCGAATAGTGTTTTGGCAGCCGTCTCCAGGTAGATAAATAGCTGTGTGTCCAATCAGATTTGAATTTATTTTAGCTCTTCTAGAAGTCAAATATAAACATCAACCGGCCCATATAAGAGAGCAAATCATGAATCATACCCAGAGGAGAGAAATTAAAAGGCAAAGTGACCTTTTGGGGAGTCACTGGAGAATACTGGCCGGAGGAAGAATTCTGCCATTTCCTCTACTACTACAGTAGGGTGGGTTAAAAGCAAAGGCAGTTTCCAGGGTAACTTGTTGAGGTATGTTTTGGTGAAGGCCAGAGACAAAGCAGCACGTGACAGGCTTGCCATCCCCCTACAGCTGTGACCTGTCTCCCACCCTGGAGAGGGAAAGAAGAACAGGAAGGGAGAAGAGATGGATTGAAAGAGGGAAAGAAGTGTGGAGGAGAAGTGTGCCATTAGAAAGAATGAAAGTGGATGAGAATTGGATTGGAAAAAGATTGGATTAGATTAGATAATAAGCACAAAAATAAAGATGATGTCAAACAAAGCAAGATAAGTCATTTTCAGTAACACTTTGCCACCAGCTCAATCCGTCCTGCCCGCTGCTGCTTCTATCCCTCCCAACAATGAGGAAACAAAGAGGTCGTAAAATAGCACAGAGTTGTAAAAGACAAAGAAATATAAAAGAGCGGCTCCACACAAAAAAATGCTGTAACTGTGAGGGGTCAAAGTGGCAGGGGACCGAACTCTTGACCTCCCCTGTGACCGAGAGCTGCCACCCAGTTAAAACAATATACTCATAATCTCTCCCTCTCTCTCAGGGTGTATGTCCACTTGTCTTCTTGTGACTGTGGATTGAGATGCCTCCTGGTAGGAGTCTTTTTCAAATGTCTTCTTCATCAATAATCATGTCTCCCATCCTCCCTCCGTCTGCTCCTCTCCTCCCCTAAACCTCCCCCATCGCGGACCCACTCCAGCTCAACTCGAGTGGGTTGCCTCCCTCCAACAAAAGATGTCTTCTTCTCATCCTCCTCAGAGGAGACAGAGGGTGAGGATGAGGAGATAGGCGAGTATCAGCTCATCCCTTTAATCCACGCTAGACAGAGAGACTCTTCAGTGAAGAGGTGGGGAATCTGCTGATCAGGGGCTTAAGATGCAAATTCTACAAAAGACCTGTGGCGTTCTTTGGGGTCATCGCAGCAGGATGGGACACCAATCTCTGTCAGTGCATTGTGGAGCACACACTCCTGCTGCAACCGCACAGCGTACTTGTTTCAAGGTGATGATGCTCATTATGCAAATACACACATTAAAATAGCAACACTGCCTACACGTTGCAACACATTCACATACATACACACAAATAGCATGGAGTATTGAGTGACATGGGTGGGCAAAATGGCTGAATTCCCTAAAAAATATTATTTAGAATATGTTTCTAGTCCTGATACGTATTACAATATAACTAATAATAATAATAATAATAATAATAATATGCAAATTATTAGAAAATGTATTTTTCAATGGAGGACACTGTCTTCCACTGTTATGCATTACATTAGACAAAACTCCTGAAATACTTAAGATTAAAACCTTAATACACAACTTAGTTACTTTTTAAAGTGACTAAGACTTTTCAAATTCAGTGAATAACTTCTCAGGGTCTGCTAGATGTCCATTCTGGTGTTTGTACACAGCCCTGGCACTGTAAATAGGAAATAAACAAAGTGGCTAGGCCCATGCCACACAACACTATTCTAGCTGTTCCAGCAATGATTAGCGTGTCAGGTAACGTTAGATGACGTGCCCACGGATATACACCTTACTTTCTAGTTGGCCAAGATTTGCTGTTGTGACGTGAGCTACAGCAGCAGGAGAGCTGTGAGTATCCCTGTTTGGAGCTGGTGTGCTGGCTCTAGGAAACCATCTCATCTTCTGTGCATGTTTGCTTCACAGCAGCAACTGTAGCGACAGTTTGCTAACCTGCTGGTTTCATTATTTGCTGTGTTGTTGTTCGCTGTATAGCATGGTATTTGTCATTGTGTTGGATTTCTCCAGGAACACATATCCCACCTTTAATTGCAAAACAGACTTTTTCAAAACAATAAGAGAATAGGATTATCATTATCACCTGCGATGGACTGGCGACTGGTCCAGGGTGTACCCCACCTTTCGCCCAATGTCAGCTGGGATTGGCTCCAGCCCCCCGCGACCCTGTACGCAGGATAAGCGGTTGACGATGGATGGATGGATGGATTTTGTACAGATTGTATTGTTCAAAAAGTGACACAGTTTTTGTAACAATCCTACAAATCTGTATATTCATGGGGTTAACGGTGAAATTGCAACATGACATATATTTTGTAAAATTTTGACTTGAAGTTTTTGTGTTCATGTATTGTAAAATTATTTTCTGTGGCTGGTTCAGTCCTAACAGCTCTGATATTTTTATATTTATCATAAATTTTGTCGTTGTATATTGCTGATGAGGGATTGAGCAAATAACTGAGTTACAACAAACCGTTGTCTTTAAAGAATTGATTAATAAAAGAGAATAACAGAGAAGTACCACAACAAAAAATCAGCTGGTCCAGAGACCTGCCGCCTAGGGCAGCTTTGGGCATCTGGCCTCGAGCAAAGGGATATAAAATAATAGTAATACTAGAAGAACATGCATGAAAAATTAAATGTAGGAGAAACAATTCTCTTCCATTACAAATACTTAACAAATAAGTATACCTTTCCAGTGAGAACAGGCTCACGTGTGGATAAATTATGAAAAGTTTATAATCATGTAGTTTCTGTAAACCTGACTGTTGTGTATGTGTGCCTGTGCATGAGCTACGAATTGCATTTGTGACTACATTCATGTGTATCAGTGTGAGCATGCGTACCACTATGTTCGTGTGTGTCATTGTGTTTCCCTGTGTGTGCGTGTAAGGCGGTGAGTGTGCGTCTGCATTCAGCATCTCCCTACAGCTAATGAGTGGCGGCCCACCTCTCCAGCAGGCCTGGCAGTCCTTGGCTATGGGGCTGGAGCTGACTGTTTTCTCATGGTAATCACACACTTTGTCCCGGGGTGGATAATCCTGCACTGGCATTGTCTGGGCCCCAGAGGAGAGCCCCACAAGGTCGACCCTGCTTCACAGACAGCCACAAAGACCCAAATGCAGTAGCAGCACCCCACTCCAGGCCCGCGCTCCTCAACACGCACCCATACTCGCAGACACACACAAAAATGCATGCTTGCACAGAAACGCACGCACACCCGCCGGCACACACTCATTAGTTATTCTCAATTTCAACAGCAAGGCTGTTGAAATTAAAGCGGGCTGCTTGTGCAGCACAGCACAGAAACACTGATTGCCATACATGCACATGCTGTACATATTAGCAAATATAAGCAAAAACATGCAGCAGTACGTTTTAACGCATTTACAACCAGTTTGTCTGAAAGGTTAATTGGGAAGCCAGCTAATGTTAGCTTCACTTGTGCCACAAAAAACACTCCCCTGCAGCAGAGTAAACACAAGCAGTGCAAGACAAAAAGGCATCATGGATGATCATTCTGAGCAGTACCTACAATATTATATGAGCCATTCGTGTGCAGGAAGCCTCTCCTGGTTCCTTCAGTAATAACAAATGGTATATATATATATATATTTAAAGTATAAGAAAATAACATTCACATTCCACATTAAAATTAACCCTCTTTGATCAAAACTCATTTTTGCAGCACCCGGCTTCTCCCACTATTGGCAGCGTTCCACTCTCTATAAATCTGATGTGTATAAATAGGCCGTATTGCTGGAAGAGGAGTAAGACGCTCAGGGCTTGGCATGGCATCAGGAAGCTTAGTGGAATATCTGGAGGGGCAGAGAGAGAAAGTGAAGGCTGAAGCAAAGGAGAGTAAAAGACAGGCTCCCACAGGTCTCTCTTACACTCCATGTATTCCCGAATCATTAATGGGCAGGCCTGGGAGGTACTTAAACCACCACCTTGTTGATCCCTTGAAGTATTAGAGCAGCCAGTTATGCACTACGCTGGACAGCAACTGGAGCACAGTGGTCTATGTTCGGGCCTCCCACAACGACTTTAGTATCAATATTAGCCTGCGAGCCATTAACTTGAGATAACGAAAGAGTTTCATCTCTGTGGGGCTTTAAACATATATCAGACTAAATGGTCATTGTTCAGCAAAGCCAACAAAAGCAACTTTTTTTTAGCAGCTGCTTTCTGCAACTTCAATTTGTCAAATCCGGAAGCAGCCAGATGTGCAACATGTAAGGAAGAGCACAAAAATTCATGGGTGTGATTTCTGAATTTCCTTGATTTTGTGGTAATCAGCCTTTGGTGCTCAAATGTTTTATATAGAGGAAATATCAGGGTTGAGCCCAGATCTGAGGTCTATTTGAAGGAATGAATGTGTCTCACTGGGTCATTAGCCAGGGGGAGTGGAGCACTGTGGGCCAGTGTGAAGAGGCAAAGAGAGGGTTTGTAATCCTCTATGGCCAATGGGACACAGCCAAATGTCTGTCTAGGGACACACTAGGACATTTTTGTTCCACAAACAAGTGAGACACACACACACACACACACACATGGCCACACACGCATACAGAAACGCACATAGGCACATACAACCCTTGAAATCCCACTGCTTCCAGTCTAGTAATCCTCATTGGGTATTCTGACAGAGTTTTGCTGTGGACACCAAGTTGACAGACAAAGTTAGAGAGTAAAAGAGGAACAGAGGGAGGGAGGAAAGCGAGAGGAAAATAGAGCAAAAAAAACCTTCCTCCTTCTCCACTCCCCCAGCCATCATTGGTTGATGGCACAGGGTCTTTTATTTCCTTTTTGCTAATTGGCCACCCAGGCATTGACTCTGGCGTGAGTTCTACCCCAAAACACGTGCATGTGCCTCTGTCCAATGAAACACCCCTTGGCTATTCTCCGCTCACCTTGCCATTTAAATGACTGGTGGGGGGGGTAACGCTTGTTACCACGGCAAATGAAAGCAACTCCTAGAGGAGGAGATGAATGAAATCATTTAGTCACAGGTACAAATACAGTCATCCTTCACATCAGCTATAATCTAATATATCTGTCAGCAGCCTTAACTTAAAATATTCATAGTAGTGTAAAACTTTTCACTGCCAGTTGCTTCAGTTAATTGAATAACATAATGATTGAAGGAGTGGAGAGTTATATGTTGGTGAATAGACTTCATATTTATCTATCTGTAATGTTAATTATGCTATTTAACATGAATAGGCTTATTATTTTGTATTATTTGTATTTTAGAAAGAGCAGGTTTTTCTATGGAGGTCAGGCATATTTGACCCCCACCTTTAGAGCAAGGCATTTCCCCCAGAATTCTTAAGGGCGTGATGGACAAGGGATGATCTCATTATTTCATTAACTTATTAGGAGCGGTGGAATTTGGCTACATCTTCCACCAAGGCCCTCCCTGCCTTGGGGTGACAAACGCAAAGGTCTGCGATAATTTCTTTAAGAAAATGAAAGAAAGAAAGGAGAAGGAGGGGTAGAGTAGAGAGGAGAAAAAAGTAATTTGATTGTCTGGAGGCTCCATATGGTTCCATGGCTTTTTGGTTCATGCTGGCTGGCTGCTAGCAGACTGGGGCCTTTCACTGTTTCAAACTGATGACAAACTTCCCTATCCTCCCTTCATGAAGCTCTCAATACCCCCATCCCCACCCTGAATCTGGTTAGGGGAATAATAGAAGAGGCAAACAATGAGGGGGCATGAGGGGGTGTTGGAAAAAAGAAGGAGGGGGGTGTCAAGTGACCCGCAGAAAAATACTATCAAACAAGACTGGAACTCTAAGGGGCTGACAATGGAGCGGCCTGCTCTTTTCTGTGCTACGCCACTGGTGGGGCAAGATAAGGGAATTCCTCAATACAGCAAAAAGGGAAGAAAGGGGAGTACTGCTTTTGAGAGATTCAGACCTCAAATCCAAACAACAACATACCCTCCACCCCCCCATAGATTATAGCTTGTGGGTTTTAAAGGGTGGCTGAAATAAAGCAGCACTTTGTTGGACAAGTTAGCCTTGTTGGTGTTGATCTGCACTGCCATTGTGAGCGGTAGTTTTATGCAGTTCTATGCAGATGACGGGAGATTAGGAAAGGCCTGGACTACACAAGGCCTTTAAAGTTCTCATACAGAGATCTATCACAATAATTCAAAAGGTAACACAATGGTGCTAACTGCTGCAGCTGTCTGAATTTATTGAGCCTTAAAACGTTATAGAATAAACAGTGGATTTAGCTGTTGGTCCCATACTCCTTATCAAACCTTTCGGTGCACTCTGTTTGACTTATGTGCTCCAAGCCAGAATATTCTGCAGTGTTCGAAAACCAATCCAATGGTAATGTAATAGAGTGACTAATCTGAAAGTCAAATAGTGGGCAAGATAGTAAAGTCAGCCTTGGGCCATGTGAAAGGAAACTTAAAGATGTGGAGAAGGCAGTGCGTCAGAACATTTAGATTTACACTGATGCATTGTCAAAACACTCCAAATGCGGCCTGGGGCCATGGCAAAAGCCTGGCTGCTCCACGTCAAGGCCTGACCATGCCAACTAACTGTCACACACACAAACACATGACTGCCCCACTCATACACACAAATCCACAGCCCACACTGCAGAGCACAGTTTTACCCATGTGTTCCTTTTACTGTCGGAGAATAAACCACTGTCTTTCCTGGCACACCCTCATAAAGCAGCAAAGTTTAAATTAAAAATCATCATTACTACATCGCAGTGGTATCTCACCCTGCCCTCTTTTCCCAGGGTGAGACTGATGGACTTGGACCTCATCCAATCAGCAGACTGACTAACTGAAAAGCAAAAAATGGCATGTTCGTCCAGCAAAAAAGTTGAACCTGGCTCAACTTTTGCCCGGACAGAAATGCTGGTGCATTGCACTAAATTAATCCGAGGAGAGCTTTTCTGAAACTTTCAACTGAAAGTTTCACGACATGGAGCTCAGATAGTGGGGAAGGTGAGAGAGAAGAAGCGGGAAGACAAAAAGGGCACAACAAGAGAGGGGAAGAGATGATTTTAACAAAAACTGACCTGGCCTACAGCCACTGTTTTCTTTCATTCTACAGTAACTCTTCCAACACTCTCTACTGTCTGCTATCTAATAAAAGAAAAATGTCATAATCAGGCACTGATAAGATAGATTGCGGTAAGATAAGAATTCCACAATTGTCTCCAAGATATCATTCAAATCCTCCCCCATGCCAGTATATCCAATGTGATCTGATGTGTTACGCAGCTCTGATGGAAAACAAAAAAGGCATGAGAGAGAGTCAAAAAAGTGACCGTTAAGACCTTGCTTTCTGAATGAAACCAAGCCCAATGCTTATCTCAACGTTTTGGGCTGAAGGGGCTTTACTTCGGGCGCAGAGCTGCTCAAATATGCGTTATTTGCACAACGTACAACTTCCCAGTCACCGCGGATTAGGCAAACAATACAGCTCGCCCATACTGCCCCCTCCACCAAAAACCTCCACCCAAATTAGTCTTTCTTTGGCCAGTTATAAAGACCTGAATATGAATGAGGGCCTCTGTTAGTCCAGGGAAGATAACACACACTCACTCACAGTGAGGGGGAACTAGCGCTGACCGAATGGCTCTCCTGATTGGCTGATGAGCATAACTGACTGGCATGTTTTATAACTGTCCAACAGTTCGCCTACATTGGGGTGTTCATGTGTGTGCACAGAGCCTGCATACATACATGTATGCCTCCTTATACATGTACGTGTGTGACAGAAATGAAAAGCCTTCTGCTACCTCCTGATTAGGTTTAGTGCTCAGAGAGTTTGGTCATTAAGCCATGACAACCTGCCAGACTTGTACCAGACTTGCAGAAAGACAGAGGAGTGGAAGCCAAGCCACCACACAAACAACACGCACACATAAGCCAAATCACAAAAGTTAAATACAACCAAAACGCCACTCTCCGGACAGCAATTTCCATTACTGGAGATAATCCTTTGTGTATTTTCTCAAACATGCGTACATGCATGGGCGTTTTGCAGTTCACAATACAGCCATTGGGTTGAGGTGAAACGCTGATTTGATTTATGGAGTTCAGACTTTATCAGCCATATGAGGTTGCAAAGACGCCAGGAGCAAATTCCTTGCAGTCAAATATATAGTAATATGCCCTCCTCTAATCACTAAGTAGAGGAATAACACAGCTATTTTGCAATACTTCATCTTGTCTGAACTGAGTCATGAGAGAATCTCTTCCAGTTGCACCTGTAAGGTGTCACTTTGGCAGTTTTTGTATTGATAGTTATCTTTTTTTATTTACCGAAAATTAAACAGTTGAAGTGATCGTGATAGATGACTGCACTTTTCAACCATGCGAGAAGGTAAACTTAATGTACATCAGTTCCACCAGTCTGATGCTGGGGGTAAAGAATACACACTGACATGGGAATGACATAATGCATGCAAATACATAAAAGTTGTCATGTGGGGATCGTCTGGAAAAAAAGTTCTTATAAAGAAATGTGTGCATGTCTCAAAGTAACGCGGCGACACCAAGAATGTTTAATTAAATTCTGGAAAAGGCTCGGGGTGCTTGTGCTCTAAATGGCCCTCCAGCTGAAAGGAAGGATTAACACAGAGCACGGACAGGCCTGCAGCTACAGCACGCTCATTACTGCAGAATGGAAAGATAAGTCAGAGAAAGGAGAAGTAGAGAGAGGGAGAGAGACAGAAGGCGAGAGAGACGGAGAGAATAGAGGGAGAGTTGAAATGTAAAACAGAGAGATGGTGTCAATTTGACATAAAGAGGTGTACAGAGGCCAGATTACAAAAGAAGAGGATGCGTACTAATGGTGAGTGACTTAAACAAGGAATAAATTCTCACAGCACATTGTATAATATCCTACAAAAATGAAAATATACCACTCATATCATGCTCACAACTTTCTGATTCAACTTAGTGTACTTCAAGACATACGCACACTTAGTTTTCCTTTGCAACAATGACCCTGACTCATTGGGATTACGTGTTTATATATTTTTTTTCGTTTTTTCCAGTCATTTTCTGAGGGAAAAAGTAACTACCGCATGGACTATGTTCCCTGACAACAATTTTTCTGGTAAGCTAATGTGAAGAGGTGGTTGGGATGAACGGTGAGCCTACAAGGTGAAGTGACTTTTGACAAAGAGGACCCGGGTTTGCATCCAGATTCCTGCATGTGGTTAGGTTTAGGCAACAAAGGCATTTTGGTTAAGGTTAGGGAAAGGATGTGGTTTCGCTTCAAAGACAAGGGTGCCCCTGTAGCTTAACGGTTAAGCACATACCACATATCGCAATGTCCGGGGTTCATATCAAGCCGTGGACCTTTGTTGCATCATCCCCTTTGTTTCCTGTCTGCCTTGCTACTGTCATCTATCCAATGAAGGCAAAAATGCCAAAAGAGAATCAGACAAAAATAAACACACCATGTCTCATGCTGTTCAACAAACCCCATACCCACTTTTCAATAATTAATCAATCCCTACATTGATACAAAACATAACCCCAAAAGTGTTCTGTTTTTTTTACAAAATGTATGTGCTGTTGCAAATGAGCTGTGTATGGATGTAACTTCTAGGAGACAGGATAGACAAAGGGACTTTATTTCAGACATTTCAGCAAAAAACAAAAAAGGAAGAAAAGACTGAAAATTTGCCATCACTTTACCACACACGCGCACACACACGAACATTTATGAGAGTGGGCCGTGGCGTGGCCAGTGCTACAAGGATTAGCGCTCTACAGCTCAGACATGCTGACAGGCTCTCTCCAGGGCGTCTGAACAGCTGGGCAGAGTAGGTTTCGACCCGCAGCCAAGCCCCCTGAGCCCAGCCATGTCCATATTATAGCCACAGCCAATCTAACTGTGCTCAGTGTCAACAGCTCACACACTGGATTCAGAGGGGGCAGTTTACTCAACCTGCAGGCTATACCCTCAGACATTCTGTTGACCTGGCTGCTCCAGCTGGCAGACAAATACAAACATTTACCCTGTCACCCACAAACATCACTTTAAGCTTCTTGAAACACTGCAGTGGAAGCGTTTTGTTGGGGAAGCGCAACGCAAATAAAAACACACATGTACTTTTGGTCCATTCAAGTACTAGTGGGATTCCTATAAGGCTTTAGCAGACATACATAACGAGTGTGTTACACAAATACCATCCTTGTTAACCCACTTATTGGAATGTGATGGCAGTGAGTATGTGAAAGTATGTTTAAGTGAGATCAACATTCCTGTGCAGAGCAAAGTGCAATGTCAACAGGCAGGGATAATTTGATTAAGTGGCTGCTTTGCTGTTTTAGCACTTAGACAAGTAAACCAAATAAAGTGCCATTCACAGGTTAATTCCCCTCGTCTCATAAGGGATGCAATCTAAATGGCAGAGAACCGTGAATATCTGACACAGAAAGTACACAGGATTTAAGCTAGCAACTCAGAGGTTCGTGATTTAGATTTCTCTTAGTATATTTAGCCAAGACATATTCTTCTTTACCTTACTCCAGCCATAACATCTTTTATTTTCAAATAAACATATCTTCTCAAAATTATATATAATTATCCTTCTATTATAGCTGCAAAACGGGACGAGGAACTAAACATTCAAACAGATGATTCTAAAAAAACACCTGCATTTGGAGATTGCCGTTAATTCTGAAATTTGGCTTGTACATCATACAAGCATCCATATGTCTACACAACCAAAATGAATCTTAAAGGGATAAGATGACATAACATAACATAACATAAGATATTTATTATACAAATGATACAAATTTAAGTTGGCACAGAAGCACAAGGGAATGTGGTGCAACGAATAAAAGAAGAATAAAATACAATAAAAGTATAATCTATGATCAAACCGGAATTTAACTTTGGCATCGGGAAACAACCATCCTCTTAGATTTCAGATAAAGCTGTCTGCAAGTGGAGATAAAATGTTTTTGTTGTGTGATTTGGTGAACTGAATGATCTTTTAAATGATCTTGTTACCCTGCAAATGAGTATCCCTGTTCTGAAAAACCCAACAAGCCCCCATAGTGATGACTTCTTGGGTTATTCAAACTACTTGTATGGGCATTCTCTGATGTACAGCTCCTATGGTTAGGGTTAAAACCTTTCAATAACAATAAAATTAGGGACATATTGCCTTTGTGAACATTTATAAACAATCATGTTGGTATTACCAGGACATGAACCACAGTGTCAAGTCAGCCTTTTTATACACCCATTCTTCTACCCCAAATAATGATGGCTACATTTGATCACCAATCTTTTAGGGATCAAAAGGAATTTTGTTCACCATAAAGTGTGGGTATAAAAGTAAAAAAAAATTCTGCCATACTGGGTGATAAAAGTAAAGCAATAAGCAATTTGAAATCAATCATTTCAAGGTCAAACTGACAGAGATTTTAAAATCTACAGGAAATTAGAGCAGGGCCTGTGTTGCAGTTTATCTCCAGACAGTTAATATTGACTTCTATTAAACAGACACAGCAGACAGAGGGGTCTGAACGGCACGTCTCTTCCCAATCACTCCTGCTTTATGATAGCTGTGAAGGCGAAGACCTGCCTGTGAAGCTCTTTATCTCTATTTATCTAGCAGCACATCAGCGGCATCTGAATCATACCTTTGATAGTCACGGTGTGCAATTGTGACAGCATGACTGAGCAGATAGATTGCCAATGAACTTGTGTTCAAGTTCAAAGAAAAACCTGTACGGGTGAAAAGATAATGATGCCTTTTAACCTTTTCTGAGTGACTGTTGACTCTAAAATTCATGTTGTTTTGATAGGAGGTAGAAACAAGAAAGTATACAAAGCAAAACAGCTCCCATTCATAAATTAGTTTCCCAGCCGGAATCCAAGCCCAACATGTGTGTGTGCGTTCATCCCCATGTATATAAGTAAGCAACCAAGAGTGTGTGTGTGTGTGTCTTTTAGAGTTCCCTGTGGGATTTAGATCCAAATGAGTGGAGTGTTGGTGCATTAATGAGTAACACACAACCCTCATCTCCAACAATAACCCCTCTACACACATCCATTCTCCCAACTCTCACACACACATCACCACCACCACCACCACCCTAAACCTCCTCCCTCTCTGCTGACATTTCAAGGCTGTGTTGGGAGCCAGAGGAGGAACTTCTTCATTTGGAGTGTGAGACAATGTGGCAGGCCGGTTGGCTTTGTGCTCCTGACATCCCGCCGAGGCACAATATGGCCCCGTCAGGGATCAGTGGGAATACACAATGCCCATTACCCACGGGGCTGTGCGGAGGGCCTCAGGGGCAGGGCCAGGATGGGCCCGTTTCCAGACTACGGGGTGTCTAGGCCACACTGAAAGAGAGATAGACGGAGGAAAGAAGATCAGAGAGAAGATAGAGGGACTGAAGATTAAAGATAAAAGAGACGGGAAAAGATGAGATGGGAATAAAGAGGCACGCCGAAATAAAAGTCGGGTGAAAGAGGAGGGAAAGTGGAGGATAACAAACTAAAAAATGGGTAAGGGTTATGAGAAAGAGTAGAGAGCAGGGCGCGATAAGACCAAAAAGAAGGAGGATACAAAAGAGGGGGTATTGAAAGGAGAATAAACAGGGAGCAGGTCCTCTGCCAGGGATGGGGTGCCATGAAAGAGAGAAGACACTCTGCCTGGGGGTGCATCTCCCTGGGGATACAGAGAGAGAGGGTGACGGGTGGGGGTTGGTTTATCTTGGCGCTGAACTTGGTTGCTTGATCACACCCAGTATAATGGCAGCCTTGAACAAACGGGCCAGGAAAGAGATGCATTTTCACCTTCATTGCTGCTGGTTTGACCCTGGGGCTCTTTGAGGGGATGCAGTGGGTGGACAGAAGCACACTGGGGGTGGACGTAAGGGGCCAGAGGGCCAGAGGTGGCGACCAGGGGCCACAGAGGGGTAACCAGAAGCACATAGAGAAAGATAGAGAGGGTGGATGTGGGTCAGTGAGCCTGCTGAACTTAACCATCAGTCTCCCACGAGAATCTACCCTCTGTCACTTCTTTCTACCTTTGAGAAAGCACTAAACCAGTTAGCTGGACAAACAATCTGTGATCTAAAATCGGTAGAGTCCTACCTTTAAACGAGCAGGGAGGGTGGGAAAGTGTTGCAAAAGGGATACTATGACCTCTGTGTTGAAACATTAGATTATCCCAAAGTCAACCAGCCCCATTCAGATGTTACCTGTAATTTTCACCTCACTTTAATTTCAGATGAAAGACCACAGGGCGCGCATGATCTGAGCTGTTCCTGCAGCTCCTGACCAAACGTTTGCTCTCACCTTAGTTAAGGGTCAGTACAAATCTGATTAAATGGGTCAGCGCTCACCTATTTTCAGCCCTTGCTGACAGGGAGATGCATTAGTAATCTGGGAGTACTTCCCTGGAAAGAAGGGGAAAAGATAAAACTGCTGTGCCGGTGGGTTTACATGTGCTCCAGGAACTTTCTCAGTTTCTCTCCAGTGATAGAGGTGCTCTTATCTATATACAGCCTGCTCTGGCAGAAATTAAAGGAATTTCAATCTCGCTGTGTTTATTTCCCTTCAGAAATATCCTGCACTCATGTGAGGCTGTGTACAAAATCCTTCTTTGCCATCCCCCCCCTTTCTTTTTTTCATAGCGGCCAGCTAAAAATTGCCAGATGGCTCTCTATCTTTCTGTCACTCCCTCACAGTTATTGTCTCATTGTCTGTTTCTGCAAATGCACACCATTTTTTCCCCTGTCTCTGTCTCCCACACACATAAAGTCTTGTGCAAATAGCCTGTTTGGATGCATAACAGACAAGGGGGATTCGGTTCACACAGGGTCAGAAGATGGAGGCAGTTATGTAGAAGTCCAGTAATGTAGAGCTGCACTGTTACGTACAATGGGGTAAAAACTATACAAAGACCGACATGGATCCTGGGACAAAATATGTGACAGCACGCAGTATGCAACCAAAACAAAAAACAGTCTCTTTTTATGTGTTCCCTGGTGAAATCTCTTAACTCGCTTTATCCTTCGCCTCACTCTCCTACCTACCGCTCTCTGTGCTATAGGCTCCACCCTGGGTGCTGCCACAGGTTTATTTAGAGCTGGGGACATGTCCACACTGCACAGCTTGTCTGAATGGAGACTCACAACATGTGGCACCCCCCCCCCACCAACACTCACCATCTGGCCTGGTCCTCTTTGCGGTATGAGACCCACGCACAGAAACTCGCTAGGGAGCACACAGAATGCACAGATGTGTGATCAAAATATTCCCATGCTCGTGCACATATGGAGACACTGTGATGTTTTTTTGTTTTTTTTGTCCTTGGAGTTGGCACTTCAAAATGCAGCCCCTTTTGCTGTTGTGAATTTTCTGTTTTTATCATCATGTGTTCGTTGCGAATAATACTCCATATTAATGTAATATGATTTTTTAAAACAACATATTGGATTGTTGGGTTTTTGTCCAGCTCTTGGTCAGCTAAAGTCTGCTAAGACCTCAGAGTAGACAGACTGTGCTCCAACAAGAGCTGAATGCCCATAAGCATGTTGACCTTTTGGGGTCAGAAATCATTGTGTTCTGTCCTTCCACTGTGTGGTCTCTGGTGTATAATTGACATTTAATGAAGGCCTCTGTTAGCATGGGGCCATTATGGCACTGGGTAAAAGAATGGAGAGAGGGGGAATGGGGTGAAATAGAGGGAGTGGGAGACATATGGGGAAACGTGTAGATGGTGGAAGTTGTGGTAGTGTTGGTGAGAAAAGAGTGTGAACGGAAGTAAGGAGAGAACAGGCCTACATGAGGAGGTAGAGGAGAGGGGGCACATGGGTACATGGGAGTGAGAAAAGAGAACCCAGTAACAGACGCAGAGGACAACAGCCTGTTGTCTGGCTGCCAACCCCATCTGTCTACTTTCACATAACCTCCATCAACCACAGAGAGCGAGAGAGCCAGTCAGAGAGATGGAGAGAGAGAAAATGGAACCACATACATCCCTCACGTTGACACCTTGCCCTGGTATGTCATCTTAATAGCATACCAGTGCATGAGAGGAGCACACTGGTGATCTGTTTGCACATGACAGAACCTCTGAATAAGATGAATCACTATTACATAACCTGGGTTCAAGAGCATGAAACACATCTCTTAATGTGCATAATCATCGGTCACAGTGTGCTTTCTTACACATCCTCCTTAATGACAGGATCAATGTGGCTCAGTCTGTTCACCGACCAAACAACCGAGCAGCATCTACAGTAATAAAAAGGTGTGTGTTTTTCTCATTTGCCTACCTCTTAGAAATGGAGTCTGTGTTTCTAAGGAGTGGCTGTTTTTTTATCTGCTTCAAACTAACTGAAGTTGGCCAGGTATCAAAGTCTCCACTGGAGGAAAACCACGCTGAATCGCAGTAGTACACAAAATGTGAAAAGTAAACAACTGTGTGGCCAGAGGTTAGCCATTGTGACGTGTGACTGTGTAATGCTGCAGTAAAAAGGTATCGCCTGAGGTCAGACGACTGCAGCCTAACAAACGCAACCCGAAACCACACAGAGCAGAGGAGAAACCCATAAAATATCAGTAACAGAAATCAATAGAAATCAATGATTTACAACTGTATGGAAAAAACAGAGCAACTATTTTATGCATTTTAAGTACACATGGATTTATTTGAACTCTCAGTAGACATGTATTGAAGTACCTGAATCCATTTGACACACTAAACACATCTGGGGATCATATTTTCACAGAGATTACAAACACTTTCAAGTCTCTGAAAACTCTTTGACAAAAGAGCAGGGTGGGTACAGTATTAAAGTAGGGCACACCTGAGGCTTGAGGTAGTGATTCAAAAGAACAATTCATTCAATGAATCAGTGTAACTCACACTGAAGCCTAGATAACTATAATGTATAACATATGACTTGATGTTGCATCAACCAGAGTCCTCCAACATTTGAGTACTTTTTTATATTCTTCATCAGCATGTACGCATATTTTAGACAAGTATTTGTAGCTGGATTGGATATGTGCATCCCTAAGAGAAAGTTTGTCAGAACAGTGTTTCAATGGTGAGGTGGATATGGTTTGAAACGTTATTGTCCGCAATGTGGAAAATTGTCTTAACCTCACCACCATCAACATGAGTTGCAAATAAGACAACAGTAAAACTTTTTTTAAACAGTAAAAACATTGGGCGAGCTTGGAGTACAATCACAAGTTTCAAGTGTCCCAGTAAGTCATGACAGTGTGACAGTGAGCCAGCAGGCACAATATCAGGACCCTGAAACCAAAGCAATTAAATGGAATTCAGCCATCATTAATTGTATTATTTACACCATAAATGACTATTTAATCTAAAGCATCTCCCAGGTGAGGTTTTGCTATGACAGGTTGAATGACATCAACTTTTTTCATCTTCTTGTCTTCATTTTGGGGTATTATGGATTGGAATAGAGAGCAAGCATTCTGCTATTTCTTAGAATTCACTCAACAATATATCAACGAGTAAATGTTTTCAAAACTTTTTTACTTTACTTTTTTTAGTATCCAGCGAAACCAACCTTGCAGAGTGCAAGGCAGGCAAAAAACTATTAAAACCTCCCCTTCTCTGGGGTTTAAAAACACTCTAAAATAGAGAGCTGTTCTGCAGATTTGCCCCTCAGGGAGGAGCTAAGAAAGACTGTTCTACCCAAACAAACTTTACTTAGCCAGTGCTCATTCTCACAGCTCTGTGATCTCTTTGCACATTATACATAGTCTGTCATTCACTTCACAATGTCACCTTTATAGCATAACTGAGTTCTTGTGGAGGCTATCTGTGCATAATGGACTGATTGACACACTAAACTTATACCTAGATATTCAAGAGATATTCTAATTCAGTTTTCAGACAATTGGCTTAAAAATCTTATCAGCCACATATCTGATTGTTTGTCTGTCTAGTTAGATTCTTGCTAATTTGTCTGTGCCTGCATAAAGACAATGTTTAACCTCAAATATACCAAGATAGCACAATGTCATAGGAAGAGAGGGTCAATCAGAATACTCTGCTGCCTTGCAAAAAGGGAAGGCTTAAACTTTCTTTAAACCTGTGATCATTCTTCCTCCTTTCCCATCTTTCTTTGTTATGTCTCCCATTCCTTCAGTACCTGTAACTGGATACTGGAGCAGTTAACGGTGGCAGTAGTGTGTGTGTGTTTTTGTGTGCACATGCACATGTGTTTAATATAAACAGACTTAAGAGATATCCGTCTGTCAACACAAATACTCTGTCTAAACAGGGGGGGCAAACAGTAAATTATACTTTCATTTTTGTTCACGTGTCCTCTGTAAAACTTGTGCGCATGTGTGTGTGCATGTGTAGGACCTTTTCATGCTGTCTTGGAGATTGGCATGTGACAGGTAATGGCTGTCAGGATTACCAGGCATTATAATAAAACAGACAAAGGAGTATTTTAATACTCTCTTGTTAAAGTAAAATCTGTCTGGCACAATATGGTATCCAGGTCATTATACTCTATACCAGGCTGCTGGGCAGGACAGGTTTAAAAAAAAAACAAAAAAACAAAAAAGGATTACCAGGCCCAAAGCTATTCTTGCGATAATGAAAAATCATTAATGGATAACAATGGAGACACCGACAGAGACTCCAACTATTTTAATAATTGTCAACTCCAATTATTTACATAAAGGTGGATATGTCTACATGAAGACAGATTTGTGCTGCTGCAGTGATTGTTGTTGTTGGTCTTCACCTATGCACACAAACAGACCCACAGAGAATAAAGTCAAGGCTATGTGATTGCCTGTCACTAGCTATCAGGTGTTCACACATGGGGAGACGGAGGGAAGAGCTGTGTGCATACCTGGACCTCTCCCCTGCAGGTTACCTGTCAATCACAGCATGTCACGGCTCATAGAGGCTGCCTTCAACAAGTAAACTAGGGATTAGTGCTCACACAGCACTAATAATCTCAATCACTATCACATGTAACTGCAGTCAATTAGATATTAGATTTAAAATTAGATTCTAAACAATTACATCTGGTTCAATTTAACTATTTTAATTCATTTGAATTCACTCTTTCTATTTAATGAAAGTTTGTTTTAATTCTGCCCCTGTATTTTTTTTTCTTACTGTAAAGTAAGAGCTGTGTTTTCCTGTTTTAGCT
This sequence comes from Micropterus salmoides, assembly GCF_014851395.1. NCBI lineage: Eukaryota > Metazoa > Chordata > Actinopteri > Centrarchiformes > Centrarchidae > Micropterus > Micropterus salmoides. Next base: position 24,597,518 of record NW_024044570.1, read on the forward strand.
AATTTTTATTATTATTTTATTTATTTTCATTGCAATCATATTCTAAACACCACCAATAAAATGAGTAAAATCCGGATGTTTCATTTTTCTTGAACTGCACGTTTCTGCCATGTACCAATATGTTGTTTAGGGGATATATTAGAATGATCTCAGCTAATTGAAAATATTTTAAAACTGAACTGAAGTAATAAAGTAATAATTGATCTTAAGCTGGCCACTATTGCGTTTTTATCATTTTCCATCATCGTAATAGAGAAAAAAATTAAACTAATATAGGCATATACTTCTCTGCATTGTATATAGGATAGTTTAAAGTACAAACAATTAAAACAATAATAGGATTACATCACCCATGAGATAGAGAACCTGCCATTGAAAGACAATCTACAAGCCACTGTCTGTTAAACTGAGGTTGTTTCTGCCACCGATTTTGCATTTTCAGTTAGAGTTCAGACATGCCCCGAAGCTAGCCAGCGAGAGAAAGTTAAAAGGTTAGAAATGCAAAGGAGATGACACTGTTATCTGTGATATTTCCGCACCGGTGCATACTTCAGCTTGAGAAATGTGTGGTGGGAAAATAGAGGAACAACTGCCCGTAGGGTCACTCAATTTTCTTGTTACTGCCTTCTCATTTTCCCCCTCTCCTCTCACCTTTCTTAGTCCACTTTTCCAAATCAGGCTGCCTTCATCCTCAGTCAAAGAGTCATACTGTAAATTCAGTGAAACTCACATTTTTTTTCAAGTGCTAACATGCAAGCAACATGCAGGGCGAAATTGAAGCCACTTTTTAAAAATTCTTCATACAGCCTGCATTACCAACATGCATCTTGGCCAAACGGTAAATCTCACCTCCAAACTCACTCAAACCACTCAAATAAACTAATTCGACCAAACACTGGCAACAGTTCTCACTCAGAAAGCATATATTGTCACTCATAACACACAGACCTAAAAAACACAAACAACAGGGAGCATTACATAAATTATGAATTTTTATCTTTGAGGTTTAAATGATTTTTCACACAAATCAGTACTTCATTATCTTTCTGACGTCATTACCTTGTGAAAAATAAAAAGTTTATTTAAAAAACTAATTCCTACAATGTCAGTGCTGCAACATTACTGTTTTCTCAAGAGTTTACACAGTAACACTGGTTCTGGAGTTCATGTACCAACCCCCTGAAACAATTCTGCTAAAATGCAAGCACATTTCCTGCTTTGCACTCAGACTGCAGTTCTACCCCACACTTTTTTCAGAAACTACACACAGTTCTGCATGCACACAGATGTAAACATAAAATTTACTGTAAATATTCTGCTAAGATTTTCTATATATTCCAGTCTGGTTCTTAAGAAATGCAGGACATTTGCCATCATTCTGTTTTAAATGTGTTTTTACCAGTTTTGGACACAGTGTATTAGCATTTTAAAAATGTGCTGCAGAAATATAATGTTTTGCAGGTAGTGGAGTAGTAATGACAAAAGAGATCATGGATTTTGGAGAAAGTGGTCACTGAATAGATTTTGTGTGAAAGCAATGAAATGATTCACAGTCCACATTCACTTCTGTTTCCATTCACATCCAATCCAACTTTATTTATAAAGCACATTTAAAAACAACTAGGTTGACCAAAATGCTGTACGTATAAAAAACTACAACCCGGAAAAGTCGCAATTTAAAGAGGAGGTATTATGCTTTTTGGCTTTTTCCCTCTCCTTTATTGAGTTATATACCTTTTTAGTGCATGTAATAGGTTTGCAAAGTGAATAAGCCCAAGTCCAGCCCAAAGTGAGTTCTCATCTCCCACAGAAAACTCTGCTCTGAACTGCTTGAAAACAGCTCGTTTGTAGTCCAGCCGCTTCCCTTTCATCCATGGTGTTTTTTTAAAATGAAACCATGTAAACCTGTACTGGTAGAACCCTAAATAAGCATAATATGCATAATATGACCTCTTTAAAGCCAGATTGTAAAACCTCAAGAACACCATGCGTATCTAAAGAGGATTGCAACTGTAAAGGTTTCGCTGACTGTGTGAAGAGTTTTGACAATGTGATTTATAGTTACCAAAGTGTAATCACAAGACGTGGTGGTTGCAAACATGACTGGGAAAAATGAGGATGGTCCTCTGGAATGTTATCTTATGCTGTTCACATCCTGTACTTATCTCCTCTGTATCTCTCACACACAACAGTACAGGAAGCTGCGGTCTGGGGGGGGGGGGTCTAACTGTACATTCAGGGACGCATTTCAGACTGAAGACCAGCTAATTGGTGACAGCTTGTCCAATTGTGCTTGATTGTATATGTGTGTGTGTGCGCGTGCAGTTGTCCGTCTGCATGTGTCACTTTGTTTCTGCATGACAGGTAGAGCTAGAGAGAGCAACTCCTTACCTCTTATCAGACTTGGCATCTTCGCATGAACCTTTATTAAAGGGCACATAAAAAAAGGAAACACACATAACACTGCATATACAGTATATACTATACTATATATAAATACATATATATATTTATATTTACACACACAATATGTATATATGTACATGTATGCTGCCAGTATTAATATGAAATAATGCATGCCCTTCGGCTATCTTTTTCTTTTGGCTTGGTATGAAACTGTCTCAACTTGCCCACTGCCTTGTTTTCATATGTGCGAGGAAAGAGGAAAGAGAAATAAATAATTTATTGAAATGAGAATTAAGAAATAATTTTGCAAAAAGAAATCCAAAATTTTATTTTTATTCATGCTGTGTGGGCATATGTGCACGAATGCATGCGTGTACGGCCACACTCTTTCGAGTGTGTGAACAGGGTGGGGGTACCCAGCAGCATCAGGGACAGCCAGCAGCCATTTCTTGTGCTTGACGGAGCTGTCAGAACGCATCGGCTCGTCCCCTCTCTTTCGGGTGCGCAGGGCATGCATTCTTCCATCAGAGAATGGAAGGGTGAGACCTGGGAGGTGTCTTCATCCATAAGGACCAACATATCCACACAAAGAAAGGTAGGGTAGACTTGTAAAAATACAGAATCTGACAGTGTGAGTCGGTGGAGTGGGACACAGTTTGAGGCCCTGTGAGCCGTCCCTTGTGCTAGTCACGCTAATGCACCTTGGACAGAACCTGTTGTGCACAACTGGGCATTTTACTTTACAGAGCAAATGTAACCAGACTGAAGTTTGAACAAGCACTGGAAGTTATCCTAAACAAATGACAGCAAAAAATAAAATTTATGCGTTATGTTCTCCTCTCAACGCTCTGCTGACACTGACACACATACTCAGAGAGTCAAATCCATCCTTGCTGCAGGCTACTTTCTTTCTCTGCTGTGTGCTGGGACGTGAGCAGACCTGCCTGTCATATCCCACGCTAAATTATAGCAAGAGAATGTCCTTAACTGCCAACTGACTTCTAATATGCGTTTGTGTGCATGTGAATGGGACATTATACTGTATGTATGTGTTGAGCAAATGCTATTACTGTAAAGTAAGGTCAGGTAATGTGTATTTGTTTTTAGATAGACAGCAGTTTATGGCTTCCACTCCTATCTAAGCTACTAATACATTTTATAACTGCAAGCGAACCGTTTGCCAAGGGTCAAGTTCATAAATCATGCCTCACAACTATCATAATACATTCCTTGAAGTTCAATAATTTTCCTGACATATAAAACGCATAACTCATACTGATGACTGAATACATTTGATTAAATGTCAACTACTGAATTTGGATAAGATGAAGATGAACTGACCCCAAGAAAAGTGCTGGTAGGAGTCTCCCCTGATCTCCTCAGTTATGATGTTACAGAACAATAAACTGGAAATGCAAAGTCGTTACTGAAATCTCGTTTATTCACCAGGCTGGAATCGTCTTTGGCGGCGTGTCACAACAACAAGAAGGGGGTATCTGACTCCTTCATGCTTGGTTTAAATATAAACACTGGCAGGGGCTGCCTCTACAGCTCCAGCGTTGAGTGTGTGTTTGGAAGCTTCACACTTGGAGGGACGGAGCGGTTGGCCTACACTTTGAATGTCTGCTGCCAACGCCTTGTCTGTTTATTTACTGTACAGTGAGATAAGCAAAACCCAAAACATATAAACGCTCAGCATGCTCCAACGCTCATCCTTTTCTCTGGAATGCCACTCAGTTTCTGCGAAGGCAATTAATTCTCACTGAAGGATGGTTCATTGAAATTGCATTGAATTGTTTGCTTTTTGATCCAACTGCAGTGTAATTTGTCAAGGTGATGTCATTGAAGCCTCTTGGATAGATTTTGAATGAATGAGTGATGAACTTCAAATGGAAAAAATCTGTGTGTGGTGTGTACTATTTCCAGAGGTGGGTAGTAAGGAGTTACATGTACTCAAGGGTACATTGTACTTGTCAGAGTAGTTTTAATGCATTATACGTTTTCCTCCTCAATACTTTTACTTCACCTCATCTGGATACATTCATCACACTACTTCGCTACTTATTTATTTGTTTATTTACCGCTGTCAAGCATCCACATGACTACAGCATGTTAGTATGGCTTTCAAATGGCGCTAGCAGCTAATATTTAGACTACAGATTAAAATTTTGCGCACCGTGCAGTCGGCCCATCTCATCCCAGGGCATCCTACCATGCTGACACTGAGCTGCCAGAGAGCAGTGTCTTGCGTTAATGCTAATATGTTTAATAATAAATAGCTACACACAGTTTATCATGCTTCAAAACTCCTCCTGCTTTCTACCTTAATGTAAATATTCAAGTTCAAGCTAGCAGTGGACGAGCAGTCTGCATTTAACTAGTCATGTTCATAGGTGTAGTCTGATGAAGGGAAACCAATTTAAAGGTTAAATGTATAAGATTTAGTGGCATCTGACTCTGAGCTCCTCGCGGATGGCCGGGCTTCTCACCCTATCTCTAAGGGAGACACCAGCCACCCGCCTGAGGAAACCCATTTCGGCCGCTTGTACCCGCGATCTCGTTCTTTCGGTCATGACCCAGCCTTCATGATCATAGGTGAGGGTAGGAGCGAAAATCGACCGGTAGATCGAGAGCTTTGCCTTACGGCTCAGCTCTCTTTTCGCCACAAAGGTGCAGTAAAGCGAGTGCATTACCGCCCCCGCTGCTCCGATTCTCCGGCCAATCTCCTGCTCCAGTCTCCCCTCACTCGTGAACAAGACCCCGAGGTACTTGAACTCCTTCACTTGGGGTAACGACTCATTCCCTACTTGGATTTGGCACTCCACCGGTTTCCTGCTAAGAACCATGGCCACAGATTTAGAGGTGCTAATCCTCATCCCAACCGCTTCGCAACCCGGCTGTGAACCGATCCAGTGAGAGCTGAAGGTCACGGACCGATGATGCCATCATGACCACATCATCCGCAAAAAGCAGTGACGAGATCCCAAGCCCCCCGAAGCGCAGCCCCTCCTCGCCACGACTACGCCTCGATATCCTGTCCATGAATATCACAAACAGGATAGGTGACAAAGCGCCTGGCGAAGGCCAACCCTCACCTGGAAAGAGTCTGACTTACTGCCGAGTACTCGGACACAGCTCTTGCTTTGGATGTACAGGGATTGGATAGCCCTGAGAAGGGCCCCCCTCACCCCATACTCCCGCAGCACCTCCCACAGCATCTCCCGGGGGACCCGGTCATACGCCTTCTCCAGATCTACAAAGCACATGTAGACTGGATGGGCATACTCCCAAGCCCACTCCAGGATCCTTGTGAGAGTAAAGAGCTGGTCAGTTGTTCCACGACCGGGACGAAAACCGCATTGTTCCTCTTCAATCTGAGGTTCGACAATATCTGACCCACGGTCAGATTATGGTGCTTTGATAGCGGCAAAAAATATAAATAAATAAATACTTTGATAGTGGTGCTGAAATAGATCTCAGTCATGACAGCAACAGTTACTCACATAATCACTTCCATACTACGGAAATGAAAAAGCATCCATAGGTTGATGGACAGATTGGGGGATCAAACGCTGGAATGTACACATGCAGTAATGTGAGCATGTGAAACAGTCGCTTCATAATAATTTGTTGAAGAGGGAAAAAAATTCTCCTGCCTGACATAGGATCAAATAACCTTCTAGGTGAAAGTCTTGCACTTTACCAACTGAGCTAACCAAACACCATAACCTGTAGTTTAAATATTAGGTATTATATTCTCACCCACTGTGTTATGTATAAAACAAATTGCTCCGATGCAAAACTCATTTTTCTACTTCTTCTTTAAACATATATATTCATTGCAGTGATGAGCATCTACACTGCCAGAATTCTACAAGAAGAAGAAGAAGAAGAAAGTGTTGACGAAACGCACTCTGTAGTGCTGTTTGTCCATTTTTGGCTTCTTTAGAAATGTGGTAGCGCAACCAACTCACTAAAACCAACTAAAATGAAAGAGTAAATGTTCTTAGTTTTAATTTTTTTATTTTATAGGACCTAATAAGCCCACATTCGAGTGGATATCAGGTGGACATGAAGCCGGGGGAAATGACATGGCGGGGCAGTGGGTCTTGCCGGACCTCAGCTGCGTAGTTGGTGGGATTTGAATATGTTTTCTATTATCTATTATACATACATGTGTACAAAATAACATTAATGCAATAACTGTATGGAGTTGTGTTAATTTTGGGTTGCAGGTAACTTGTGAGTGAGTCACTGTCTTGGTGGTTTTCTTTTCCTTGTTTTGTTTTGTTCTGTTCTGATGGTCTGGCTTAGCATCCTACATGTGGGATAAACTTGCCCCTTGCCCACTGACAGTGAGCTCCCCTTGCGCTAGGTTAACGTGTCTGCTGGTCATTATAATAAACTGCATGTCAACTAGTGTGTGTTTTATGGGCTCACTGATATCTCAGCTAACCAGTCTCTTTGAGCACCACATGCCTTCAGGGTGCTATGGACCTGTTGTTTGTGGCTCCAAGGGGGGGCTACACTATCTTCCAATTTATTAGTTGTCCATCAATTGTATTTCACCTCCATTTATTGTATTTCACCTATTTAACCAAGAATGATAGAGCTAGAGACTTATTTAGACAATGTGTCAGTACTTCAAAAATATATATTTTGCTTAGTGTTTGGGCCCCTAAGTACAAGCTTCAGATGGCTAAAAAAAAGGGTGTCCCTTTTAAGAAGTATTTCTGATTGTACCCGTATTTTAATGTTTTGTGAAAAAACTAAACTGGACTGAACTAAACTGAAGTGTATTTGGCATCGTGCAGCGACAAAGACTAAAACTAACACTGAAACTAATAAAAACTAAACTAAAACTAAGCATTTTCCCAAAACAAAAACAAAATTAAACTAGCAAACCCACGTAAAAAAAAGGAATTAAAACTAAACTGAAATTGAAAACAAAAAGTCAAAACAAAATAAAAATAAAAAGTAATGAAAAATCCAAAACTATAACAACCTTGGGTGCAACATGGCCATGTAAGGGGACCCTTGCTTATATAAATAGAAATAACTCACTCTGAGGTAATAAAAGCATAACGGTTCATTATGTAAGGTCTTTATACACCACTGAAAACATAGTATAAACATAGATCCTCAGATATATTACACACTGAACCTTTAATATTGGGTACAACAAGAAAAGAATTAATATTTTTGAAGTACTAACAGACTATAATATTAATGCACTATTAAGTAACGTAAAACTTTTATTAATAGCCCGAGCTTTTATTTGCTAGAAATGACTGAATTGACCCTGCCTATATTTGGGACAGGCCTTTAGTTCCTCTTGCACAAAACTGAAACTACTATGAAAACAGGTTATTTATTTCAAATAGTATGAATGTTACTTGTATAAAGAATTTCTCAAATAATAACAAATTCAAAAATTCGTTTGATCTAGCTCTGACAGAGGGCTCATGCTTTTTTATTTTGCAGGCAGCAATGAAACGAAAACAAACATACCCAACAACAGGGTGCAGGATTAGAAAAGTCTTGCAGAAGTTAGCAGACACAGAGACTTCACATGACAGTATTCACAACTTAGAATAATTTTTATGAAAAGCTGTTTTGATTATTTTGATTGGTGGACCCTAACAGACTAAAGGAATATAAATAATCAAGGAACAGACACATTCGAACTTAACGAGCACTTCAAAGGTAATGTGAGTCAGCACTTTTTTTCCTTTTCATCTCTTGTACCATGCAGTTTACACTGATAAATCTATATGAATTAGACTTTGGCTCGTTGTTTCCGTTAAATGAACTGATCCATTTAATTGTGCAAAGTCTAACTGATCTAACGATGTGTAGCATGTTTATACTGAGATATTGATCATAAGTTTAAACATTAATATTTGAATGCACGATCTAAGCATCTTAGATGCAGCTAAAGAGGGTGACCCCACAGGGTTTCATAAGTTTTATACATCCAAAGAACTTATATAAAAAACCAGACCAGACAGTTATGGTACCGCTCCCTCATTTGGGTAAGAGTACCAGCCTACAGAGTGCAGAGACTCAAGACATCCTCCACATCTATCAAAGATTTACATATTAAATAGGTTGCTCTGTACAGCCAAAAGCACATGGCACGTTAATGTGTTAATTTTGAGTTTGAATACACAGTTACAGAACAAATATGAAGGATCAAATATGGAAGACAGAAAACCTAATGCTTGCACAAAAAAACTGTATTGCATTAGGTGGTTGGTAGAACATGGAAAAGGCATGTAGTTTCGGGTCGCTGATCCTGGTATTGACTCGGCCTCACTCTCCCTTGGTTCTATATCACACAGGCTCCGCCCTCTACTGGACTCTATGGGTACTACCTCCTCCAATCACACGTACGCACTTGCCCGTTGAAATTTTATCTTGCACGTAGCCGACCAATAGGACGTCGCTACCAATACGTGCGTGATGTATAATAGCAGTGTCCCTACTGCCTCAGCATTCTTTTTCTTCAGTAAACGGCAAACTGCTCACTGAATTCACCATCTCCACAGATGGAGTCAACACTTCTAGAAAATTATCTCACCCGGGTGAGGTGACCCATGTCCTGCCCGGACGAGTTATAGAGGGAGAGAGGCCTGCTGACGCTGCCACAATCCCCCGTCTGGTGTTCAAGACGCCATTGTTTTACATGTGCTGCTTGTGTACACTATGGTAAAGCTTTTGAGAATGTGGAAACCTTTTTTTGAGTAAAACGTGTTAATACATTCCTACATCACATACGCAACTTTTGGGTTTGTGGTCTTTGTAATTACGTATTTTAAAGTCTTATATCTCAACAAAGATCATATGTGTAATTCAGGGCACAATTCAATCGGGATCAAAATATTTGTTGTCTCCTGCCATTGACTACCGTACAATACCCATGGTTGTCCACCGGAAGGGGAGGGACTTAAGCTCTCTATAGCTGGAGAGAGACGGCCAAAGTCAGGTCTCTCTCAGTATAGCGGGACGAAAGAGATCGCTTGCTGCTTTGGTTGGTTTCGTTTTCTCCACGAGCGGTTTGTAGCGCCTTGTTGCAGCAGGCGAGGCTGTCTACCCTGCCACTGCTTCACCGTAAGCTCTGTGATTGGTTGGCTGGGAAGCCTCGCAATGCCTCCAAGCCGACAAGAAGTGCCTGTGCTTTGAAGTAACTTTTACTAGCGGCCAAAATAGCGGCTGTAACACAGTGGATCAATGTATTTGACCGCCACAACCCGAGCGGAATGACTCGTTTCATTATCAGAATGTGATCCATTCGTTTGATAACATTTGAAAAGGCTATACCAGCCGCACGTTTATAATTTTACCCCCATTCACGTTTGCGGAGGGCTAAACTTGAAGTTAGCCTGCTCGGCCGGCAAAAGTCAACACAGTGGACGCTGTAGCGCTACTGTCGACTAGCATTTGGGGGTGTAATCCCAGATTGAGGGACACACGGACGCACAAGTATAAATGCCTGGCTACGTGCGTACCCTACGCAGGAGTATAAATCAAGCTTAAGACACCACAGCTGGCTCAACCTTTTCGAAAACGGCCCATGGTGCGTTCAAGGACACCACGGCCTTTTCTATTGCAGTCCTTGGAAAATTCTAAGCCTTATTATTTATTTAAAAAAAACAAAAAAAAGAAGGGTGACAGAGGCTGATGCACACCACCAGACCCCCTCCCTCCGTTATGTGTCCAGCATGCAATTATTTGTGTTTCATGCGCTGCTTGTGTACACACTGAAAATGCTGTGAATAATCAAAAGATTAAATACAGTACATTCCTAAAGAGCATTCTCCTCCCCACTGAACCCCTCCATCTTCGGCTCGGTGTGTAACACGCTTCAGTCTACACAAAACTGCATGTTCACCGATGCTAACCTAATGATCCGACCTACAGCCCACACTGCTCTCCCTGCCCGGGTCTTTGCTGCGCTAGTCAAACCACTGGGACAGAAGCCCATGTCCCACGTCGCTCTCCTGGTGGCATCTGAGCAAGACAGTAGTAGGACCTGGGCTTCCTCCTTGCTAGCTGGCTGTCTGGCCCGTGCAACGGGTCACCTACATCAGCCGAGTGAAGGGCTGCTGCCATGACAGTAATACACTGCAGCAATGTAAGCTAACTCTGCGTTCCCCGTGCGCTCACGACAGTGTCCACAGGAACACTGCTAGCTCACTGACAGTGTGTGTGTGTTCCTAAAACACACAACCGCATTGTCAACATATGCTCAACCGAACCAGCGCAGCATTCAGTTGACTAGCTGTGACGGCACGAGCCGAGCTAACGCCAATAGGTCAGATATAGCCGGAGAGATGCAACCAGACAACACGTCTCTTCCAGCGGTGCGTCCCATGGCACTTTATCACAGTGAACATCGGCTCATTCTCCCAGCAGCAGCTCGCTGCAGTGGAGAGGTGGATAACCCTGTCCTGACTGGGCTTCACTCGGCAGCTGTGTTGATATTGACTGCTCCACTAACGATGCGCTCACAGTGACACTGTTGCACGTTGGGCCGTCATTGGAGCAGCGAACTGTGGTGCGTTCAAAGACACCAGGGAGCCCCCACTTGGGCTAAACTTCCATTTATGGAAAGTTTGGCGGTGGAGAGTGTCGAAGATGCGTTGTTCGCATGTACAGATTTTCATGCAGAATGGCGACGCCGCTGCATGTTGACAAGCTGAGCCATTCTGGATCTCCACCTCCTGAACCAGCATAATGGACAGAAGGGCGTTTCCACATGCTGATGATCAAGAAAATGCTGGAGCCAGTGCAGCCCGGCAACTGGTTCACCCCCATCAACCTGAAAGACGCCTATTTCATGTCAAGGTGACACAGTAACAGGGAATTTCTACGCTTGTCCTCTCAGAGGGTAGCCTACAAATACATTAGGCTCCCCGTCAACTACTCGCTAGCCCCCCACACACTCAGCAGATGCATCACACTGCAATCGTTGTGCGAGAAGGGCATGAGGGTTCCTTTCTACTCACAACCTCATGGTCATGGAGAGATTGAAGCCTTGAGTGATCTCCACACAGCCCAGTTGACTTTGCACCTCAACAGCCTGGGGTTGCGATCAATTGCGAAGAGAGCTGCCCCCAGCAGCTGCAGCGAGCGGAGTATTTGGGGATTGAGCTCAACTGCAACACTCCAAGAGGGTATCTGTTGAGACAGGCATGTCGCTTGGTGGTAGTCCATCAGGTGGTCCCTCTGGGCTTGCTGCACAGGCGACGGCTACAATGTTGGTTTGCCAGCCTGCATCTGGACCTCAAGAGGTAAAGGTGATGTATGGTGACTTTGGCTTGTTGCGGCTAGGGCGGACAGTCATCGGGCTCCACCCACTGTACCCATAGAGTCCAGTAGAGGGCGGAGCCTGTGTGAGATAGAACGAATGGTTACGATATGGTAACCCTAGTTCTATAAGCACAGGCAGCGCCCTCTACCGATGAGCCCTGCCGCTCTGACGCCGTCTGCTGAGGCAGTAGTGATACTGCTATTTATACATCACGCACGTATCGGTAGCGACGTCCTATTGGTCGGCTATGTGCATGATAAAATTTCAGTGGGCAAGTGCATGTGTGTGATTGGAGGAGGTAGTTCCCATAGAGTCCAGTAGAGGGCTCCGCCTGTGCTTATAGAACTAGGGTTACCATATCATAACCTTTTTTTTGTCTTGACTTGGCCTCAAATCTTTTTCATCTAGTTTGACATTGGTAAACTTGTGAATTTGCACCGTTGATCAATAAGCACACCATGTTGACAGTGCAAAGCTAGTTTTGAGGGAACTGGGAGCTGGAGAGTTCAAAACAAATATGAAATTACTGTACAGCATTGGTGTGATCGGACCTTCAAGGCAAATGCAAGGCAAATCTTCCATGGTTGCATGGGGGGCACCCACCCCCCTTGTGATCTGATTGGCCAACCTGTGTGCTCTGTCTAAGGTTGACAATCATTGCTATATCACAAATATATCACAAATGAAGGCTCTTTACTTTGTCTTTTCGTTTAACCCCTTAGTTTGCTTATTGTGCTTAAGACTGATTACTTTACAGAACACCAAGATGGTTAGGCCTGCTGAACAGAGCTGAGCACTAATTCCTGAGTATTAACTATGTTTATTGTTCTCAATTTTACAGTAAGTAAGTGCTGCTTATTATGTGAGAATTTAAAACAAATTGAAGAGTCTTATTTATCATTATGAAAAATAATACTGATAAATATCGCAATTTGAAAATTGCCAGTGCTATACACAGTATTATCCTTCCAATGGCTGTGCATACAGATGCTGTGGCCGGTAGCTCATTCAAACTCCACTATATTATTGTTTTTCATCTGTTTTTTCTGCCCAGCTTTATTGCTGAAACACGTATGACAGAAATACAGTCCAGAATCAAGCGCTCGATGGGCAGCTGCCAGATTTTAAATAGCACCAATTCATAACAAAAGTTATCTCATTGTATTTTTCATATAGAGCTGGTCTAGACCATACTCTTTGTAATATGGTTTACAAAATGAAAACGTTTTTATACGTTACCATATTCTAATATACATTATCTGTTATGTTATATCGGTGCATAATGAAGAAACTACAAACTCTCATTTTATTGTACAACCTTGTGTTGTATAATGCTAAATAAACTACTTTGTTACCTTCATCCACTTCATCTGCCTTAGGCTACTGTTGGTGAGTTTACTAATTGCACATAAGAGCCAAATGTTGATGAGGATAATCAACAAGGGCACATTAGAATTTTAATGTTGAGAGTGCAAAATGAAAAGGTCAAATGCAAGGTGAAACAGTTGAATTAGCCAACAAAAACAGGAAGACATACATACAGTGTGTAATTGTACAAGTGTTTCCACTTAGTAGTCAAAATGTTGAAGAATGTTGGTGGCGGCCTTGATTTTTGTTGTCACTTTTGGGTGTGCCCCCCCCCAAGATTTTGTAACCTTGGAACAGAGCCTTGCTAGAGTCTAGCTGTTTCCTCCTGTTAGGTTAAGCTAACTGGCTGCTGGCTAGCGTTATGTTTAATGAACAGATATGAGAACGGTATCGATCTCAACTACACAGCATGTTTACTATAGAACAATAGCTTCACTAGCTACTCCACTTATATTTAACCCTCCTCTGTTGGAGTATAAACTGCTCCACAAAAAAGCTTGATTTGTAGACAGTTACGGGACTAAAATCAAGGGATACAAATGTCTTGTGTGAACTGTGAAGCTTGGTATCTGACAGTAAGAAATCTAGATACAGTAATTTAAGGACATATTAGGTATGGTATTTTCACAACTGGACCTCACGACCAAGGAAGGTCAAGAACAGGACCAGTGGCCCACACTACATGAGACATGATAAAATGTGGAACATGCAAATCATAAGCACTACTCAAATTGATCTTAAAGATCCACATTCCCAGAAAAACGCCCACACCAAGCTTCTAGAGCCACATATTTTGCAAAGATGTGCAGGTTAATTTTGGTATGCCCCTTTGTGGAGCAATCTGACCTTGTGCAGTAACTTAAATACACCTGAAATTGTCTGATTTGTGGAATAGACTACAGTTTATTTTACGTTTTAGCCAAACGCGAATCTAAACAAATTTCATGCAGATAAGGTATTTCAAGACTAAATAATGCCTTCATGACATTTGATAAAATAATGATTTTTCTGTACACTATGATGATCTTTTTTTTTTTTAACCTAATTATGAAAATCTATATGGAGCAACAAGGAGCGGAGTAGCCAAGAGCCTCATCTAAGTCATTCCAACATAAACACAGGCACACACATGCATCCAAATCCACACAAACACACACACACACACACACACACACACACACACACACACACACACACACAAATGTATGGGCACATACACTCACATAAACGCACAGCACAATCCTGCATCTTTTTTCTTTGATTAGTCTTTTTAATTGTGCGTTCCTGCATCTCGCCTGGTGTATTTACAGAAAGCGTTACAAGGCCATTGGAGCCAATTATACAAAGAACGGTCTCCAAACCCATCGTCCAAGCGGAGGAATCACAGAAATATTTATCCTGTTTAAAAGTTTAGGAAGGAGAGAAAGGACCTTGGCACTAAACCCTTTAGTGAGGCAAGGGGAATGAAAACCTCCTGTGTAAAAGGACCTATTAGTCTCAGGACATGGGCATTAGCATGATAGTAGGCTTAGCCTTGGGGTTGAAGGAGAGGGACGCTGTCTCTACGCTTTCAGCTAGCGGGAGAAGGGGGGTTTCTATACATACACACACACACACACACACACAAGCTCCCTGATAGGCAGGGAAATGCAAAGTGGGGCCCTATACAGAGCATGAGGCACACCAGCAACCCAGTAAATAAGGAGGAGGTCGGGGAGGAGAGAGGGCGGGTCGTGGAGTGAGGAGGGTGATGAAGAGAGAGGAGAATAAAACTAACTCACTACAGACCAAGAAGAGGAGAACCATTAAAAGATGTAAGGAGCAATTTGTAAAACTGCAAGTGACAACAATGTGTTTCAAGCATGAGGAATGAGTTTATACCTTCTTTTAGTAGAAAAGTCCCGCTGTTAAGGCTTCAAATGTTCTCCTCCAGGCTGTAACAAAGGCTTAACAGGTGATTGTATTCCAGGACAGAATCCCATAATGTGTATCACAAAAAAAGTATAGTTTCAGATGATCAGATGGTCCTGAATATTTCTACTTTTTCTTGCATGGTGAGGAAAGAAATTGGGGAAGATGCATGAGCAGAGGACACACAGGAGGTTGAAAAGGATGGGCGGGGTTAACCTGTGCTGAACAAGTTGACCAACACTTCACGGCGAGTTTGAAGAGAAATAGTCCAAACAGGAAACATCACAATTCCAAACACACACACACATAAACAAACACCCAGTGTATAAATACAAGCACAATCATGTGTGGTCATATAAACATGCAGATGTGTGTGCGTGCGTGTGTGTGTGTGTGTGTGTGTGTGTGTGTGTGTGTGTGTATGTGTGTGTATGCCTGGGTGGTTAGGTGGCAGATGAAGGGAAAAGCCTCAGTCTGGGGTCACAGAGGGCAGTTATGTACAAAGCGTGTGTTGATATAGTGTAAAGATGGAGGACACACAAACGACTCATGCAGGGAGAGGGCAACAAGTGGAGAGAATGAACCTCATTGTATGTCCGTTAGGAAGATGCCGAGCATGGAAGGGGTGGTGGTGGTTTTGGTGTGGCGGGGGGAGGGTCTAAAACCAAACAACAAAACTGAACGTGCATACTGGCACTGAACTGTGCTCTGACAAAACAATCAGTAGACAGTGGAAGGAGGGAGGTAGGGTTACAGAGAGGAGACACCTCCAGTGAGTCCCTGAAAATATGATAAATGGGCTGTTTAACGTCTGCATTCATAGTTTTTAGACAAGGCAAGACGTTGAGGGATTAGGCCGCAAGAGTCAATATTAGTGTTGGTGGCATTAGGAAAGCCCTGTCTGGTTAAACAGAGCAAGGAATAAAGCTTTTCCAGCTGATGTCAATGTTTGAACAATGATTCTAATCATTTGCACAGAAAAGAGGACCGTCTTAGTTTATCTAATAGATCAGTCGCTGGTGTGGGGCTGATACAGAGACCTGCATAGTAAGAGGAGGCAGAATAGTTTCTGAATGGACCAGTGGGGGTAGAATGTGTTGAAAAGATATGAATGCCAATTTAGTTGGATTTCTGATTAAAGGCATCAGATTTTAATGAATCTTTTTGCAAAATAATAATAATATGAGCAGTGCATTGATCAGCAGGTGTTATTGTCTCCACCATTAGTATTAGTAAATGGCTGCTGAGATTTAATGATTTTGAAAGAGGCTTACCTGACCCAACCCTGTGTATTAATGCGCCAAATCTCCAACATCCTTCGAGATACCCACAATGCTATGCTCTTATGTATATGTGTGTATATACATATATATATAAGAAAAGAGGCTTTGGAATTGACCAGCACTACATAGTGTCTTGGCTTATTTTGTCAGTTTCTACAAGGATACATGGATAAGATGGTAGTTTTAAATTTTATTTGTATGACATGTCATTCGACCACATCTGAAGGCAAAAGTGTTCAGACCTGTTCTGAACAGCCATCTAACTGCCTTCTTCATTTCTCAAAATGAATGCTGCCTCTTTTGTGTCTTTATTTATAAGTATCAACTATGAATCACACAATATTGGATATCAGCGCACATGTTCAGACATTTATGGTGTTGCACTGCACACTGAGGCCTTAACTTAAGCTTTTAAAAAAAAAACAATAAAAAAAACTTAAGCTTTTAAGCTGTTTCCCGTTACACTGCTGTGTCCAGTATGTAAAAATGACAGCAGTTGTTTGAGGAAAAGTCACTCACCTTCACAAAACCAAATTAAAGAAAATTAATTTCCAAGTACAGCAGATGATTCTTCTTTGGGCCAGTAAACAGTGTTTTTTTTATTAATTAGTCACAATTCCTAATATAAATGTTTTCGCACAACCATTGTCCTCCCACACAAGTGTTTTCTCTTTTTACGGCTGATTAGAAGACCTCCATCAAACTTTAATCTGAGAAGAAGTCTATTAGCTATGTATAAAATCAAAAAATCATACTGCACATCTGAACGGGTGTTTCCATTTAGTTTATGAAGGAATGAAAATGAAAATGCAAATTCTACTGCTACTACTAGGAGGATCACAGAGATGTCGATATGCCTTTTTCCCAGCAGAAATTTTGAGTTGGAAAAGCACAGGTGATAATAACAGTAACAATGTATCTGTTCTATTCAAGTGTCCCACTAAATCATGACAGTATGCCAGCATGCACAATACCAGGACTCTGTGACTGAAGCACAGTTATTTTACTATTTACAGCTTTGCTTTTTCTACCGTGACATGTCAAAATGTCTTCTATGAAAATGGCCCATAAAGCAATGCAGCATACATCAGCTGTCAAATTAAGACTGTGAGGATTTAAATTATCAAACAAAACAGATGTAACAACATGTACACAAAAAGCCTCCTTTGTAAAAAGGGCCTCCTTGTTTTTCAGGGGGGATTTTGCATCTCATGTTTCAACAGTTTGTTTTTGTTTGAAGATTTATGAGTCTCTCTAGTACAATGGGAGCCCAAGGTTGTAACTGCGAATTCAAAACGACCCCACTAACTGCCAGTACAGTTCCTGTACCAGTATGGCACATCAGATATGACAGATAACATGCAAATGAAACCACAGTCAAGATTTCACTGATAATGCATCAGAATTCCATAGAGTTACCACTTGTGACACACATTTATGTCCCTTAGAACAACTGTTCTCCAAGCATTTGCATATACACACCATTTAGGCAATAGCAAACTGGAATCATACAGTTATGTGAGTGTGTAGAGGTATCCCTATAAGACAGGGGGAATATGCTTGGCCCGCCTACAGCTGTGATGAATGGGTCTGAGGTTTTGTACCACAATGCTCCTCACTTCATTACTGTCACATGGAACAGATGGTGCCTTTCACCGTAGCATCACATGTACACACACACACACACACACACACACACACTTACACATTCTTTCCGGGGATGCCGTCGTTCTGTGATGTGCACACACACATACGCAGGGGACAAGTAGGCTTAATGAATTCTACACCACATGCAGCTTCTGCGCTCAGCTGAGCATTAATTTACAGATCTGAAGAGCAACCAAACAAAAAATTTGATCATGAGTATGAAATGTTAAACAAACCAAAGAGGGGGTAATTGAATGAAGCAGGAAATAAACAAAGTCCTGTGTTCCTTCTTCCAAATAGAAAATTGTTTTGGTATTTGGGAATTTTGATTTGCCAGCACAGCAACACAAAATCCCAAGGTGTTTGAGGGAATAACAAAGTTTCTGTGTGTGTGTGTGTGTGAGAGAGAGAGAGTGTGTGTGTGTCGTTTCACTGTGTATGTCAACTGCTGTACACAGAGTGCAAAGTTTGAGCAAGCGCTTTTCTTTATTATGCACACAAACACATTTACTAAATCAAATAGAGATATGCCAAGAATCACAATAACTATTGCTCTTGTTTTATGCAGTAAAAGAGCATTAGCTGCACATAGATCAGCTAAGAAGAAAAATATCACCTACTTTTTCCCCACTTCCCGACTATTTGTCTTCTTCATTCAGGCCTCAAAGTCTTGAGCCTGTGGGTGTGTGTCACATTTGTGAAGGCCCACTGCTTGAACAACTTTCTGCTCCCTCTGGCCTCAAACCTAATGTCCCCACCAAACCCAACCGTTATCCCTCCCCTTCTCCATGGGTCACAAATTAGCAGGTCCCCGCTCGCTCTGTCGCGCAGGAGCGTCCCTGGAGCGCCTGGTAAATGGAGCACAAGCCAAGGGGGCTGAGCTGCTGGGTGGAGAGGTGTGAGGAAGCAGGATAGTTGGTGGTGGGGTCACCTCTGGAGATGGTTGGCATAGTAATGATGGATATACAGTAAGTCTCACTGATTAGGATCATTTTAAATTCTTCTGTGCAGGCATCTTATCTTTCTCTGCTTCTCTTTCCCATTCTTTGGTAATTGCATTTAAATCTTCAGGATCCACCTCTTTATCAACATTAAATTAAATTCAGAACCAAAACGGAAAAACAGATAACAGATAAACAGAAAACCAAAAAAACGGACACATAGGCTTTTGTTTTTCTGAAAAAGATTGATTTTGATATTTAATGTGTCCAATTTGTGTAGCTTTGTGTGTTACACTTGATAAACCTGCAGTAGATAGGTCTGTGGGGCGATGCCTGGTAAAATAAAATTAAGATGATCTTGAACATCAGCATACACTGAACAAAATTATAAACACTTTTTTTGCCCCCATTCATCATGGGATGAACTCAAAGATCTAAGACTTTCTCTATGGACACAAAAGGCCTATTTTTCTCAAATATTGTTCACAAATCTGTCAAAATCTGTGTCAGTGAGCACTTCTCCTTTGCCAACCACTATAAAAGGCCACTCGAAAATGTGCAGTTCCATCACACAGCACAATTCCACAGATGTTAGAAGTTTTGAAGGAGCGTGCCATTGGCATGCTGACTGCAGGAATGCTCACCAGAGCTGTTGCCCGTGAATTTAATGTTCATTTCTCTACCATAAGCCGTCTCCAAAGGTGTTTCAGAGAATTTGGCAGTACATCCAACCGGCCTACATGTAACCACACCAATCCCGGACCTCCACATCCAGCATCTTCACCTCCAAGATCGTCTGAGACCAGCCACCCAGACAGCTGCATAACCAAAGAATTTCTGCACAGTCAGGAACCGTCTCAGGGAAGCTTATCTGCATGCTCATAATCCTCATCGGGGTCTCGACCTGACTGCAACTTCACACAGCCATTGAAGAGAAGTGGACCAACATTCCACAGGCCAATATCAACAACCTGATCAACTCTATGTGAAGGAGATGTGTTGCATGAGGCAAATGGTGGTCACACCACATAGTGACTGGTTTCCAGACCTCCCCCCGGACCTCCCCACAATACAGTGAAAATGCACTTTTTCGAGTGGCCTTTTATTGTGGCCAGCCTAAGGCACACATGTGCAATACCCATGCTGTCTGATCAGCATCTTGATATGCCACACCTGTGAGGTGGATAGATTATCTTGGCAAAGGAGAAGTGCTCACTGACACAGATTTTGACAGATTTGTGAACAATATTTGAGAGACATAGGCCTTTTGTGTACATAGATGAAGTCTTAGATCTTTGAGTTCAGCTCATGATGAATGCTGGCAAAAACAAAAGTGTTGCGTTCATAATTTCATTCAGTATAGGTGGGTTTTTAGTTAGAAAAAGAGGAAGCTCCCGTTCAGTTCATTCACTAGCAACTGGGACAAGAACAGGAATGCCTCAGAAGTTGCCTAAGAATCCTCAGGTTTTTAATAATAATAATAATAATAATAATAATCCTTATTTGTAGAGCACTTTTCAAAAACAAGTTACAAAGTGCTTTAACAAGTGTAAAGAATAATACAAAAAAACAAGATAAGAGCATGAAAAATTAATATAAAATTAGTAAAATACAATAAAATAAAAGGGATAAAATAAAGTCAAATAAGATCGGGAAAGGCTCTCCTATAAAAGTATGTTTTAAGAAGGGACTTAAAAGAGTTCACTGACTCATCTGACCTGATTTCCTCAGGCAGGCTGTTCCAGAGCCTCGGGGCCCTGACAGCAAACGCTCTGTCCCCTTTAGTTTTCAGTCGAGACTCTGGAACAGACAACAGACCTCTGCCCGAGGATCTCAAGGTACGTGCTGGTGTGTATGGGACTAAAAGGTCAGAAATATAACAAGGCGAGAGGCCATGAAGAGCTTTAAAAGTAATCAATAGAATTTTAAAGTCAATTCTAAAACATACTGGGAGCCAGTGTAATGAAGCTAAAACAGGAGTAATGTGGTCATATTGCTTTGTTCTGGTGAAAAGCCTGGCAGCTGAGTTCTGGACAGTCTGGAGTCGATCAATAGATTTTTGGGTTAAACAGGTGAAAAGGCTGTTGCAATAATCCAGGCGTGATGAGATGAAGGCGTGTAAAATGGTCTCTGTGTCCTTAAAAGTTAACATAGATCGAATTTTTGCTATATTTCTAAGTAGATAAAAACATGATTGAACAAGCTTTGTGGTGTGCTGCTCGAAATTTAAATTACTATCAAACCAAACACCAAGGTTCTTTGCCACAGGCTTAATGTGATTTACTAGGGAACCAGCAGATGGCAGATGACCAGGATTTCTGTTTTGTCTGAGTTCAGCTGGAGGAAATTATTTGACATCCATTTTTTAACTTCACAAAGGCAGTTGTTAAGTGAACTCAGCATTCCAGGGTATGTGGATCTGACGGGCAAGTATATTTGTGTGTCATCAGCATAAATATGAAAAGAAATGCCATGTTTATGGATAATATGCCCATGGGGAAGCAGATACAAGGAAAACAAAATGGGTCCTAAAACCGACCCCTGAGGCACACCATATTTAACTGGACAGAATGAGGAGACATAGTTGTTTACAGACACACAAAACTTCCTATTTGACAGGTAGGATGAAAACCATTCTAGGGCAGTACCAGAGATCCCCACCCAGTGCCTCAGTCTGTCTAACATGATGTTGTAATCAATGGTGTCAAAAGCAGCGCTAAGGTCCAGGAGTACAAGGACTGAGCACATGCCTTCATCAGCAGACATTAAAAGGTCATTGGTGACTTTAAGCAGGGCAGTCTCAGTGCTGTGGTACTTCCTAAAACCAGACTGAAACTTTTCAAATAATTTGTTATTTTCCAGTACAGTGAGCAGCTGTTTGGACACAATTCTTTCCAGAATCTTTGCAATAAAAGGCAGTTTTGAAATTGGTCTAAAATTATGTGGGAGGGAGGGATCTAAACCAGGTTTCTTTAAAAGTGGGTTCACGCAAGCCGTTTTAAAATAATCAGGGACACAACCAGTAGATAGGGAGCTGTTGAAAACAGAGATCAAATGGGGCCCAACAGAACCTATTACTTTCAGTAAAAAATCTGTAGGTATTACATCAAGTGGGCTGGCGGACACTCTCATTTGTGATACTGTTAAAGCTCAGACAAGTCGATGGGATAAAACTGGTTAAAACTCTCTTGTTGCTGGTGAGGAACCTCTGAGTAAGAGGCCGCGGGGGTAATAGAGGCTCTGATTGACACCACCTTATTGGTAAAATAAGATAAAAACAATTCACAGTCATCATTACTTCCAGCTGAGGCACAAGGAGGGGTTGGGTTTACCAGCTGATCCACAGTCTTAAACAGAAACCTGGGATTGTGTTTAAGTGTAGTAATGAGTTCAGAAAAATAGTGTGTTCTCGCATCCTTAACCATGTTATTGTAGTTAATTAATAAATCCTTCAGACTGAGGTAATGGACTTGGAGACTGGATTTTTTCCATCTGCGCTCTGCTTTCCTGCATTCCCTTTTTAGGCTGCGAATGCTGTCATTTATCCAGGGTTGCTTACTAGCTTTAGACGTAGGCCTAACCTTTAGAGGAGCAGTAATATTTAGTGACGACAAGCAGATATGATTGAAGTGATCGACCAGATTGTTGGTGTTGGAATCAGACAGGTGTTGGATTTGGCTCTGAAATAATGCGCAAAACTTTGAAACACTTTGTTCATTAATGATGCGAGAACACACGGAGCTTGGTGAGGCGGCATGAGTAACAGGCGAATCACAGCTAAAAACAATACATCTGTGGTCAGATATGGTCATGTCCACCAATTCCACAGAGGAAACACTGACACCCAGGGTAAAAACCAAGTCCAGTGTATGACCACGGTTATGTGTTTGCCCTTTGACATGTTGTTTGAAGTTAAAAGAAGTGGCCATATTTAAAAAGTTAGTTGCATTAACATTGTTGGGGTCATCAACATGAATATTAAAATTGCCACAAAGTCATAATTTAAAACCAGAGTAGATAAAAATTCAGGAAATTCTGATAAAAATCCTCCAGGCGGTTTTGGGGGGCGATAAATTATAACAAATATGATAGGTTGCAGCCCTCCAACTTTAAGAGTGTGAACTTCAAAGGAGTTAAATTCATCACAGCGTACTTGATGACATTTAAAATTTTTCCTATACACGCTCACTAGCCCACCACCACGACCACTGACCCTCAGTTGACTAAAACAATCATATTGAGGCGGACACAGTTCAGCTAGCTGGCTATAGTCATTCATCTGCAACCAGGATTCAGTTAAAAACATAAAATCTAGATTTGCAGACAAGATAAAATCATTTAAGATAAAAGTCTTACTTGAAAGTGATCTCACATTGAAGATTGCCATTTTAAATGAGTTTGTTCTGGGTGCTGGAGTTGGTGCAGTTGTCCTAATCCTTAAGAGATTACTATTATTTCTGTGTGGGATGTGCACAGATTTCTTCAGTATCAAATTAATTCAGTGATAGTTGTCAGTACATCCAATGGTACACAGCAAGCATGAACTTTGTGTTTCGTTTCAGATTAGGCTATGTTTAAAATCAGGAGCATTGGACTTCATCTAGCCAGAGGGAACGGCCACTGACCGTCCGGAAAAGGCTTTTTCGACAAACACTCGCAGTCTGAGGAGCAAAGTTCACAGGGCTAACACTTTAAGTTACACCTGCCGTTAAGTAGGTGCTGTAAACACTATCTAAACACACACACACATTTTGGCCTTACTATCTAACTGAAAATCAGAGCCACTGATACAGAGACTGAGACCACACGCCACACAGTGCCCAGTCCAAGCTCTATCTCTGGATGGAGCGAGTCCAGACTACATGGTCTCAGTATTATCTTTAACATTAAGCAAACTGTGGCAGCACACCAGACCACCAGCTATCGGTTCCTCTTTGCTTTATCATTTTTCTATTTACTCTTCTTTCCTTCTGCTATCTTGAAGGGAGCAATTAAAGATGCATCTGTCTTATCGACAGTGTGTGTGTGTGTGTGTGTGTGTGTCCACGTGTATTTGGGTCATTTTACTTAAACAAGGTCAGGAGGACTGAAAGCAATGCCGAAAATCTGTGTAAATAATGACAGAATTGTCTTATATCATGTCTTTTGTTATGTTTGCCACGCAGAAATAAAGTGATGAAAACACAGGGATGACATTGTACATAAAATGAAGAGAAACTCACTCTATTCACACATATTGACTTTAAAAGGTACAATGTGTAAGTAACAGTTCTGACGTTATGTCAAAGATGTTCATGTATTGTGTTGCAGAGATATCTACTGAAGTTAGCATGCTAACCACCTTGCCCCGGCCCATCCGGTTTTTTAATACCACTTTGTCCCTCCAGACTGCAAAATGTCAAGAAAGGAAATTATCTCACACCACCTATTGTACTTATCAAACAGAAAAACATTCTGAATTCAAGTTTTTCTCTAATTTCTTAATTGGAACTGGTCATTGTAAAACACACTTCGACAGAAACAAAAAAAATCCACCAAAACCATCATGGTTAGTCTTTCACTGTCCCAGCAATCTCCAACTCTACTGAAATACACCCTTCATTCACAGATTATGGGCAGGTTCACACCCAGATGTCTGGTTCCCAAATCGAACCAATGCGAGGATGATACATACGTTTAAATTTCCTAACTAGAAAGGCAGAGAGGGTGCCAAAACATGAAGAGTTAACGTTCAGAACCAATGAAATGACACATTCAAAATATGCTTCCTATTATTGGTTCGAATGGTGTTCACACCAGAAATTAACTGCTCCAGAGTTCACTTGACAGCGGTCCGAGACCACTCCCAGACCAGAGAGCTTTTGTTTGTTTTCCGCACCAGAGTCCGAGTCCAGCATTCACACCAACCCAAACAAACAGCACCAAGGGGGTAAATGCTCCAAGATTCGGTTCAACCGGACTAAACAAGGCTGCTGTGAACCCGCCCTTAGATGTGAAAATATTTTGGCTCATGCTGTCGTGCCTCCTCCGATGCCCAGGCTCTCCTCTCCCACTTGAGGCCTCTCCTCTCCTTGCCTGAACCAGTCATGTCGTTTGTTGCTCCCAGAGTCAAAGTCCATTAACGTGATCCTTTCACATACTTGATGATGTTGAGATCAGGGCTCTAGGGGGCCATTCCATCACTTCCAGGACTCCTTGTTCTTCTTTAAACTGAAGTTAGTTCTTAATGACCTTCGCTGTATGTTTGGGGTCGCTATCATGCTGCAGAATAAATTTGGGGCCAATAGGATGCCTCCCTGATGGTATTAAAAGATGAATAAGTATCTGCCTGTATTTCTCAGCATTGAGGAGAAATTAATTCTGGCCAAATCCCCAACTCCGTTTGCAGAAATGCAGCCCCATGCTTCCCTGTTGCCTGGAGACACTGCTTCCTGAACCACTCTCCAGACCTTCTGCTACACCCAAATACTTCATTTTTCTGCCCCCCTTAGATCTTGTGTTTCCATGCATAGGTGACTCACTTGGCCTCATTTCCATGTCGAAGAAATGGCTTTTCAGCCGCAAGTCTTCCATGAAGGCCATTTCTGATCAGACTTCTCCGGACAGTAGATGGGTGTACCAGGGTCACACTGTTTTTCTGTCAGTTCTGAGCTGATGGCACTGCTGGACATCTTCTGATTGCAAAGGGAAGTAAGCATGATGTGTCTTTCATCTAGTGGAGTAAGTTTCCTTTGCCCGTTTCTTTGTGCTTCTTCAAAAAAACTGCCTTGGAACTTCTGCCTGGGAGAGACCTTGCTGATGCAGTATAACTGCCTTGTCTATGTTTGTTGGGCTCAGTCTTGCCATAGTGTATTACTTTTTGACAGTAAACTGTATTCACCTTGTTAGCTGAGTGTAGCTGTTCCTCACCTAATTGTATTCCTCACGTACAGCTGTTTCTGTTTCAGTAGTAAGTGTGTTTCAATCTACATATTGAATTTATGATCATTAGCACCTTTTTCGTATAATTGTTTAATCATGCCTACAAAATCCCTGATTTTGTGCAAGTGTGCCTAGAATAATTCATGCTGTTTTAAAGGCAAAGGATGGTCACAATATTTTTTCTTCTGTTCACTCATGCTGCATTTTGTTAATTTTCTAATTATAATTTATTAAAGGAGAACTATTATACTGTTCCACATTTTATGACTTATCTATAGTGTTACAATGTTGGATGTTCATGTTAAACATGGCTAAAGCTTCAAATAATGAGGTTAAAGTATTTAAAAGAAATCCCTGTGAGCAAAAACCTCAGAATTCCTCCTGTTCTGAAGGCTCTGGCTGCTTTTTCTACCAACGGCTCTGTTCTATGTAATACGGAGCCAGACAGAGCCTGCGTTCCATATATGGTCATGTGCTCCACACATCAATGGCACAATAATGCTCAGTCTATACCGCCCAGCGACAACAAGCCTGGTAACATGCTTCAGGTCTTGACCAATCAGAAGACAGTGGGCTTTGAGAGGGGGAGCCTTAAAGAGACAGCAGCATCTACAGCTTGTTTCAGACAGAGGCTGAAATGAAGGCTTACATGAAGGGACAGTTGAATCATGCAAAGCTGCCACACTTTAACATGTGTATTTCTGAAAGCATTCTTACTTTACAGCATTTTTCCATACCAGCCAGCAATTTTTTTAGTTTAATACATATTACATGAATTAAAATATAAATTTACTCCCAATTTCAGATTTTTTTTTCTCCTTATTTCATAACATGAAACCATGCATACATATGTTAACACAATATACAAAGAATGGCTAAATGAATGGACTGTTTTTGGACTATTATTGGAGTAACTGGTCCCAGTGGGCAGCAGATGCAGGACAACCTCCCCTCCATGTAACAATAGTTCCCAGTCCATGCTGTCCATCCATCTGTATTTGCAATACAGTAAAGAATCCCTGCAGGAAAACCAACTGGCATTCTTCTGTTGTCTATTGTGATGAAACTATCACAGGAATGGATCACTAGGAAGACAATCCAACCTAATTCTCTGATCCCAAACCAAAAAGAAGGCCAGGAATGGACTTTGATTGATCAGGCAACAAATGGACCAGATTCTCCCTGCCTGCCTTTCTCTTTACAGAGCAGCATCTGAATGGCTAACTCAGTTAATTTCCGTGGCCTGTGGCTTCATCCCTGTCAAAGTCTGATGGAGTGGCTGATTTCAGTAGGTGGCTCGTATTGACCAGGGGGTTCATACATGCTACCGCTGCTGCTGTAGGTCTTCACTGCTGTCTCTGAGGTGAGTTAATGTGGACCCCCCACTAGAGGTAAAATCACATCACAAATTCCTGTGTCTACAAGGAGATTACTTATCACTGTAGCGACACTGGACGCCTGTGGGTCAAACAGACATGCATGTTTGCATCAACCCCTGGAGTAGTACACCTCTCTTGTTAAGTGACCTATATCATCTATGCATTGGTCCAAAAAGACGCAGACTTAAACTTTCTCAGCAGCCAGAGCAAAGCAGTGTACCATCGTAACATTTAATGGTGAAAATAATTGTATATGACATGCGATCATAGCTGAGTGATCTATAGTTTCTGGGATGGAACCTGTCACAGCATGAAAAACAGTATATATGCTTCTGGGCTGCCAAACTCTCTCAACACTCACTGCCTCCACAAGTTTTATAAGCTAACCAGCCTGAAAATATGGCCTGGAGGTATACTGACTTCTTATTTTTCTGAACAAATGGTTTCCTAATTTATGTAATTAAGAAAATATCTTGTGCATATGGGGTACCGATGAAACAATTTATGGGTACCCCTTTAGGAAAAGGAACAGATTTGTGTTTAGGAGCGATCTAGACATGTAGGTAGCCTACTTTAATTATCCGGTACATATTAAATAAGTACAGGGGGCAGACAGGAGATCACCAGTTTTAGCCCATATGTCCTTTCACAATAGTTTTGTCATGAAAAGGAGCCAACCTACTTTCACTTAAGAAAAACAACAAATTTATTCAAAATTTTAAAGTAAAATGTGATTATGTTGATTTTCACTTTCACTACTTCTTCTCGGTGTACCTTAATAATAATCCCATCCAAAATACCTCTATGCTAGATGCCTAGCTATGTTGTTGCTAGTGAGTACCATGCTAGTGAGACTAGGCAAATGAATCCCTACCACATTTAGAGCGATTCATAGTAGTAGAGTTTCAGTACTGATGTGTGTGGGTATTAGCCTAAAGCTCTGCCTGGTGTTTTTTTGCCACTAAGGGAAAAAGAGAGAAGAAACTGCTGAACCAGACAAATAACTAAACTGTAACCAGTTGGCTTACGTGTTAGCCAGGCTTATCCAGTGTTATCGAGAGCCACATATCTTTAAACAAAATAAATTACTCACTGATACACTTCAACATCTGCTTTAACATTGACATGGACATATTTTATTTCCTGTTTAATAGTATTTATTGTGGGGATAGATTGCAGCTTACTGTACAACTACACTATAATATGTAATACAACATATTATGTCCTACACAATATTTACTTTGGAATGAACTTTAAAGGCGGTACTTTCATAGGTAGCGCCACGCTATGGCAATGCATCTAAGCAGCCAAACAGGTTATATGAGTCAGAGACAATATTGCAAGAACAAAACAATTACATATTTGTTGTGGATGCTGATTTGAATGGGTTAGTAAGTGTAATGACCACAGGTTGGTGTGGTCTCTGCCGATCTGCAGGCTGGTAAAGCCCCAGCCTGGACTCTGCCGAGAGAAGAGGAATGGGGGTGGGTGGAGGGATAAGGGGAAGAAGGATTTCATCCTTTATTGCCCATAAAGACCGAGGAGTGGAGTCACTTGTGTGCAGTAAAAAGCGCTCGACACCTGCCGGGATGTTGACTCAAAATCTTTATCACCAATATCTAATCGCTCGCCTTCTCCCTCTGATAAATGGGCTCATGTCGGAATTTTCCCCCTCTAACTAAAAGACATGCTCAACACAGGTGTGAGTATGTGTGTGTGTTTGACAGATAGAGAGGATATGTGAGGACCTGTGCATTTATTCACTTATGGTTGACGTGGTTAATGCTTAAGCAGGTGTTGGTGTGTGTATTGATGCCTGTGTGTTTACCTGTGGATCCACTATACACGAGGAGGCCATGAACCTGGACAGGACATAAAGGGGAAGGAGTGAATGGGGTTGTTATCTAACCAGATGTGATTAATGGTGAACAGAGCAGACCTGCTGCCACACGCCATTGAAATTAACTGAAAACACAGGTACAAAAATTCAAAGAAAGATGGGCTGTTTATGCTTATTATGACTTGGATAATTAAATTGAATGAATGCTGTGAGTCACTGCTCTCTTTTTCTTTCTTTCTTTGTAATCCTTCAAGAAATGCCTCTGACATTCCTCTCAAAGACTAAAAAGCAAAAAAGCAAATCAAATGATGTTCAAAGCCAAAGGCAGGCTGATCTTTAGATCAATAACAATGATACGTCTTTTCGGGTGCTCTGTGTGATGTGAGATACTAAGATCTTACACACTTCAAAGTGTTAGGATTACACTCTTTGCTTCTGTTAATCCCGGGAGTCAAATGACAAGAACTGCCTGTCCTGTTTGCATGTGACAGCATGGGCCAAAAACTGTTACCACCAGCAACAAAAACACAGGCGGGGAAGCCAAGCAGTCTCTACCTGAGTCTAAATATTGACTCTAAGGTCTGTCACTGTGTCCAGTTTTAGTTGACTGCTATTCACACAAGAACAAGGTGATTAAACATGAATCAGTGTATGAATGCTGTCAAAGCTAAGCCTCATTTTTCACCTGCTGATGAATACCCAGTGTATTCAGCATAGTGCCATAAGAACAATCATCACCCAGAAACTCTTCATAGACGTCCACCTCCATGTGCAGGTACAAACAATAAGCTGGTCAGGTTGGAGGAGTGACTGTAATTGTGATGTGTTATGTAGGTACCACGGGCACATGACAACACAATGTGGTTCAAGGACTCCAGGATAACCTGAAGGTCTAGCATGTGTGTGCGTGTGTGTGTCTGTGTCATAGGCCTGCACATGTAAAATGTGACACTGTCAGTAGAACTAAAGTCTCGTCACACCCAGAGGTGCATGTTATAATGGTCCAGATACAATGTGAACAGACTCACACGCACACAAAAAGACACACATAGGGATGCACACATAGGGATGCACACATAGTGACGCACACATAGTGACTTGCTCCATCTGAAAAGGTAAAAGTCCTAGTCCAGTGGTGGAATGTCACAAATTACATTTATAGTACTCTACTCTGTACTCTGTACTTTATATACAGTTTTGATGCATGCGCACTTGATTGTTTCCATTTCAACCCACTTACTTCTACTTCATCACATTTAAGAGAAAAACATTGTATGTTTTAGTTAGCTTCATTTATTTGACAGCTTTACTTACTTTAGTAGTTACTTTGTGAATTAAGACTTTCCATACAAACATTTGATAACCTTGCATTGTTATAGATTACATCAAGTACATCAGTAAAATGGGACTTACACCGAATGGATCAACAACAATAATCCAATAATAATATATATCAATATAATACTCACAGGAGCATATTTTCTGCAGAATGAGTACTTTTACCTTTGATACTTTAAGTACATTTACTGATAATATTTAAGTGAGACTTTGAATGCGAAACATTTCCTTGTAATGAAGACTTTTTACATTGTGGTTAGTGCTATTTTTACTAAATAAAGGATCTGAATACTTCTTCTATCACTGTCCTACTCACTTAATGCATACATTTCTTCTTGTTACTTATCTGTACACACTAATAATGACCAGTAACCCACTCAATTATTAATTTTATTACAGGCCTGCCTAAAACAAAATCGTCCTTATAGTCTGGCACAAATTACAGCTTTACAATGTTTGATTGAAATGTCTCTCTAGTGGCTTTATTTGACCCTTCTGCCCTACTACCAGTACCACAATTCGTTTGCTTGCTTATCTGCACGTAATGCAATAGAAGAGAATCAACAAATGAAAGTGAAGTCAAATGTATAAATTATGAGGCAGCCCACCTCCAGTGCAGGTGAGTACACAGACGTCTGTGGTCAGCAGATAGGAGCAGCCACTGAACAATAGAAGCAGGGCTGAGGCGCAGCCAGCGCTGCAACTGCAGGGGGATACAGACACATACTGATAGTGGATGACCTGATAAAAAGAGAGAGAGAAAGAGAGAGGGTGATAGAAGGAAGACCTCCTACCAACAAGGCCACACAGGATCAGCCAGATTTTACTAATTTATCTGACCTGCAGTCGGCTTCCAGTGGTGTTTGTTTGTTTGTTTTTTTGTTGGTAATGCATCTAAATGCCAGTGATAGCGGTGAACTGGCACGCTTCTCTCTGTTAGTACTGGTTTTATTTATTTGTCATACTGGGCACATAAATTGTTCAGTCCTCTGGCATCAGTGAATAAGGCTGAAATGGGATTACACAGTGACTTGTCATCTCAGTCCTCCACCCTTTTTTTCTGTGTCTTTTTTTTTTTCCTACACTGGACCTGGCCCTTCTCTCAGGCCTATAAAGCCACGCTGATGAGCCTGACTGGCCCAAGCTCTTGGGGCCAGTAATAATCTCTCTTTAGGATGTTGAGAGGGTGAAGTGAGCCATAAGAACCCTCTCTGTCAGCTTTAACCAGCCATCAGAAAGAAAAAGTCATAATTATAGTATTCTCTCTGGCTGGATTTAAATAAAGCTTCCTAGCTGGGTCCCCTATAGATACACACTCTCTCGCTCACACACACACGCACACACACACACACACACACATGCACTTCAATAAAGAGGCACTAATCAATCAGGGGTTCCCCTGCCACGGCTTCATTGGAGCCCCTGTCTGAAAGAAGGACTGACAGCCCTCAACCTCCCAGTATTGTCAGATGAGACTGATTAGGCTTCTGACTAGCTACCTCAGCCACCAGCTAGAAAAGCATGGAGGTTAAAGGGTCTCCATTTGAAATCGACGAGCACTGAAAAGTTCTGGACACCTGCTTTTTAAAGTGATGCTTGTCTCTGCAGTTCTATCCTCCTTTTTTGTTATGTGCAATTTGAGGGCAGCACAGGGGAGAGGGAGAGAGTTGTTTGGGAGAGTAAAAAGGGGTGAGTGGAGTACTGTGTGCATGTGTGTGTGGCTTAAGTTTTTGAAGGGGGAGCTTGGCTGTGGGCCCAAGGCTGGAACAAAGAGGGGACACTCTTTACATGCATAGCCAGACAGAGTAAACTGGCCAGCAGCGCTGCCAGCAAATACAAGGCACAAAAACAGACTTAGAGAGAACGCAAAGCAGGGGGAAAAAACAAGAATATCAGACTAACCCAACCATCAACTTGCTCCACCTCTAAAACTTTTCATCCTTCGTGTTTGTTTAAAATGAGAAATGTATTGGGTGGCATGGCCATAAAGCGTTAAATAGCACAAGCTGCTTCGATTTTATTGTGTTTGCATTCAATATGGAGCTGTGTGGCCATGGGTAAACGAAAGCTATCCCTTCACAAACACCCACAGGAAGAACAAATACAGGCAATTAGTGCAGCACAGCAACAGAGAGACAGGTGGACTGAGAGGAGACGAGAGGAGAGGAGCTAAGCCAGCTACATAAATAAAAATATAATTGTATGTGCACATGCTTTGCTTTTAACTTGTCAAATAATTACCATATGTTGATATTTACCCGAAAGTCTTCACATTAGGTAGATACATTTTTATTTGTTGTCTTCTTCCATCATAAGCTGTGTTTCATCTACTTGGATATAACTGTCATCACACAACTGTATCGCTGAACCCTGAATGGCCCAATAGCAATGGAACAATTCCTCAGTGCCATGACACTTCAGATGAATGATTCCTTAAGACCAGCTTTTTCCCCCATTACTGTTATTTTTGAGGAGGTGGTGCAGTGGATTCCTTTTCTTTTATTCTTTCTTTTTTCATTGGAAATCAGCTTAAACCTCTGCAACAATTTCACCCTTTAAAAAGGAGAGCCACTCCATCAGCAAGGGACAATAGCATATTCTGACAAAAAGTCTGAGGGCGTGACGCCACCCTGCCATTACCAGGTTCCCTTCCATACAACCTCAGCAGTGACTGGTAAATGCCACTTTCAATCTTTCTCTTTTCTCTCCCCTTTCCTTTTCACCCCTCCTATTTTTGCCCTCAATGGGTGTGTTAAGTATTGTGTGTTCTGATGGGGGCGGTGAGTCAGTCAGGATCATTAAAAGCAGGCCAAGCCTTTGGCCAGATCAAAATAATTAACTGGAGAGGTCACAAGCTAATGAAATGAAATGGAGGGCTGAAAGGAGCCCCCAAATGGTGCTCACTAATCCTCCCTTTACCTTGTTTTAGGGAGGGGGCAGGACTCTGTAAACCAGGGCATATCTGCTGATAATAGGTTGTGGGGTGCAGAGGGACCTGGGACTATGGATTTGTGTGTGTATGTGTGTGAGTGTGTGTGTGGAGAGGGGGTCATTCGATCATTTGATCACATTCTGACAGTTGCTTAAAGTGGATGCAGTGTGGATGCAGTGGGGCATTCTCCCTGTTGTTGACATTTGTTTGTTTACAATCCAACCAAGCTGTAAACATATTCTATTCCAAGCATTAAAATTCCATTACAAGCATTAAAAAGGTAATAAAAAATAAAAGTGAAAGTACTAAATATACTGTACTTACTGAAGTATCAAAATAATGTTATTATGCAAGCAGAAAGGCCACGAATCCATTGTTATCTCTGGTGCATTAAGCAGCATTTTACTGATGTAGCTGGTCATGGTTGAGCTTATTTTAAGCACTTTACTGTTGGATAACGGAATAGACAAAAATGCATATTTTATAAGTGGATCATACGCTTTGTATATAATAGTAACCTGGAATTATAGCTGTCAAACAAATGGAATTTGGTAAAACGTACAATAGTTTGCCTCTGCAAGTCTAAAATAGCATAAAATTTCAATACTTAATAATAAAGTTCGTTTGTTGACTTTGGAATTAAGTACAATACTTATGTTCTCTCAGTGGATTTAAGGAATATAATATGAGATCAAAGAGGGCGAGAGAAATATTATGGTTGTAGATAATATACAAATGTGTAGGTCTATGAATAAAATGTGAACAACATTGAGGCTGTGAAACCAGATCAATCAGACACACCTTTACTTGATAATTTTTTTTATTACTAAATCCTGCATGTCCTGTCATGTTTCCATTCAGAGCTCTTACACCCAAACCTTTAATGACCAGAAGCAAGTGTACACTAAGCTTTGATACATAAAGACAGCACTTCTATTGTGTCATGCAGAGATATTCACAAGACATATAAAAGAAAATATCTAAGTGTCCTACTGTCTGTCTGAATCAAACAATGGAAGAATGAAGCATGTGATCCAAAGCTGTGGGCAATGCGTGTCAGAGGCTGATGAAGCCATGGTGTGTCCCTGTGTACAGGTTCTCCAGGGGCAAGCTCCAACCTGCTGAGAACTCAAGGACATGACAGTGTGTGTGTGTGTGTGTGTGTGTGTGTGTGTGTGTGTGTGTGTGTGTGTGTGTGTGTGTGTGGAGGGACACAGCACCAAAACTATAGTGGAAAGTGGTTTTCATTGTTAGTGGTGTGACCTCTAACATGCAGACAATCATAAAATTTGCACACCAACCCATGCTTAAACAAACTTTGAGACATAACCTATCGTTGAGTGAAGGAATGCACCTGATCTCAACAGAGGTAATGGGTGAAAGCTATTCAAACACACACACATAT
Source organism: Micropterus salmoides (assembly GCF_014851395.1). Taxonomy (NCBI): domain Eukaryota; kingdom Metazoa; phylum Chordata; class Actinopteri; order Centrarchiformes; family Centrarchidae; genus Micropterus; species Micropterus salmoides. Next base: position 24,632,205 of record NW_024044570.1, read on the forward strand.
ACACACAAACACACACGCACACACACACAAACAGCAAGCCCACACATAACGTGTTTTTAGAGAGACAGTTAAAGGGAGTTACCGTTTTGTTCTTTGATGACTTAACGTCTTATATATGTGTACACACATACACACAAGAGGGGGCTGAACGGGGCAGTATAGGTGAGTTTTTAGTGAGGTGAGAGGAGGTCTATAGAGCAGCAAACATACTTACAATGATACTTAAAGGAAGAACTGGTATGAATATTCTAGTACAATGTACTAAACTAAACTGACAGCATAAAAGAATACGTTCAAGCAGTTAAAGGGCAGTACTGTTGTTGTAGAGTTGTGTTCATGCAACAGCTGAGTGCTGGAGCAAATCTGAAAGTGTCTTAAGATCATTGCTGAAAGAAGTATTCAGACAACTTACTTAAGTAAAACTACTAATACCACATTGTGAAAACACTACTGGTAAAAGTACTGCATTCAAAACTGCATTCAAAAAGCAAGTATTATCAACAGATTTACTTAAAGTGTCAAAATTAAAAGTAGCCTACTCATTTTATGGTAAGATGGTCCCTGTCAGTGTTTTACTATTATATATCATGTTTTTGGCTTAATATTGCATCAATATGCATTATGATATATGTTGCATTTTACTGCTGTAGATGTTTAAGGCTGAGCTCATTTCAACTGCTTTATATACTGTTGGGTAGTTTAAATAGTCTATTTAGGTTAAGAAGAAGGAGAATTTTCTCAACCCATAAAGGAACTTGACCCTTCAGTTTATCAGAAACACTCGCGTTAGAAATCACCAAATTTGGACATACCTAGTTTTCACTGGACAGGAAGGGAATTTCTGAAAAGTAACTAGTAACAAAAGCCTTCAAACAAATGCAAAGGAGTAAAACGTACAATATTTGCCTCTAAGATGTTGTGGAGTAGAAGTAGGCCTATAAAGTTACATAAAATTAAAATACTCAAGTTAGGTACAAGTAACTGGAATTTGTACTCATGTACAGTACTTGGCAATGTACTGAGCTAAATTTCACCACTGCTTAAGATACCGGTTCTATAATAGCCACAAAATTCGGATTGTATCAAGGTGATTGGGCAAAACCCCAACTTAAAAAGTCAGCAAGTGTTGTTCAAAGCAGGTTTTGGTCTCAGTACTGAATGTCTGCTAATGTGTGTGTCCTGGCATTATTAACTATTATTGTTCCATTAAGGGTTCTGCTTGATGCAAACAAAATGCTTTGGGGAGATGTAACAGGTGTCTCATTCTATCACATTTCACACTGTGATGACTGCTTCTTGTTTGACCAGGGCTTCACCGTGTTGCCCAAATTTGAAATTTGGAGTCATCAGTAAAGAAAAGTACCATTCTCACTGTACTCACACTCATCACAGTTAATCTTGTTATCCTACTATTTGCACACTACATGTATACTAATTCTGCGTTATTCTCCTACTCACTCATCACTAACCATTGTCTCTGTCCCTAACTTGGTTCTCGTGAATCCAAAAGATGTTTTCCTCATTTGCCTGCAGTTACATTGCAGTAAGTCTATCCTGCAATTAAAGGCATCATTCTGTGGCACCATTTCTGTAGCAGCTCCAGTCTATGGTCCCATCATTGTGGCCATCATCCTCTTTCCTACACCTAACCTTAGACATCAGCTCCAACTCTGCTCTATCACTCCCAGTTAGCCCACACAAGTTAAAAAAACAAAAAACATTTCTTTTGAGTTCTGTACAAGCAGTCCAGTCCAGGCTGCAGGCTGCAGTCGCTCTGAACCATCATTACAGTCATTAGGCAAGAATAAGCTCTGTATCAGAGGAGTCCACCAGCATCCAGTTTAACCCAGCACAATTAGCACATCCGTTGGAGTAGAATTACCCTGTAAAACGAGAATGCACTGGACAAAAGAGGCAGGAGAGTTGGAGTTGAAAAAAGAGGGTAAGTGTGAGGGAAAGGGGGAGAGAGGAGAAGAGGAGAAATAAGAGAGGACAGGGAGAGATTAAAATTGTTTGAATTGAGTCCACGCTCGCCCCATTCATTTGGTATTCTGCTCAAATCAGGGCTTTTGTCAGGGCTGGCGTAAAGTAGTGTCAATCATCTCGACCCGGTTTTGTAGAATGGGGAAATTTATTATGAATTTGCTCCTGCAAATAATGAGGACTACCCCCTGCCTGCTCTCCCTTCTCCCTCCTCTTTCTCCTCCCGAGCCACCTTTCCTCTTTCCCCCTTGCCTCCACCCCCATATCAATGCTGCAGAATAGGCAATAGAGAGTGAAGTTAGCAATCTCAGGGCCACTCGCACTCTGGACCCACATCAAAGTGACAGAGACGTCCAATCAGATTTGTCTTACAGGCATTACATGATGAATATGGTGCGGCCGTCGCACAAAAGCGCCTTTGTGTCTCCTCCGAGCAGAGACTATTCACAGCCCGCCACAGCCAGCCAGAGTGGAAGTAAATGGCCAAAAGGGCCCAGGCCAAAAAAAAAGCACCCAAACTTGTGCAGCACAATGGCCCATGCAAATCACAGCCCCCGCCACCTCCACCCTACCACACATCCCCACCTCTTCCATCCCTCCACCCTTCAGGCCTGAGCTTGGTTACTCCTCTGCTGGGTTGTCTGAAGTTTAGGACCTATTCACACACATTCAGAGGTGTCAGTTAAAAGTGCTGAGCTGCACGCATTCAAACGTTCATTTGAAAAGAGAAAGATTTCTTTTTTTAGAAAAACACGAGTCGAATGACTGACTTTTTTGTCAGAAAGAAAGACTGACTTGGCGGCTGTGAGCAAGACTCCTGTTTTGTAAGACTTTCGGTGTGGGGAATAGGATTTCCAGCACACTGGAGTGGCCCTATGATATTTCCTTGCATTGAGAGAAATGATCAAATGAAATGTGATGGGCCCATTTTGGGACAGAGAAAGGACTTTCTGACGCTGATCCACATGTCTATTCCTTCAACACAATGCTGAACAATACAAGTCTGTGCATGATTCTGATTTTAACTGCAGAACATCTTTAGCAGATGAATTATGTCTGAATTTGAATCCCAAAAACTAAACTATAATGAATGCTGAGTAAGAGAATATTTCATTACAGCAGATATTAGCATCTGAACCGGTTCAAATGTCAACTCATGCTGTGCTTATAGTAAGCCTCTATTTTAAGGAAAATCTGACAAGTAAAACTGCTTGGGCTGCATGAACAGCACCAGAAACTCTCTAAGTTTAGTCAAGAGAGAGGAGTAAATTTAAAAGGCCTTTATTTTCATGGCTCAGATCCAATGTGACCTGCGGTGACTGACCATAACATCTAGCAGGGCAAAAAAGAAGAAGTAGCAGTGATTAGTGCAAAATACTTGTGTGCCCATAGTGCTTCTGCAACCCAGGACCTTACTCAATCAATAGTAAAAGGGTCAACAGATTTGTCTCTAAACCAGCTGCACGGCCCTGTGTATGTGTGTGTGTGTGTGTGTGTGTGTGTGTGTGTGTGTGTGCATGTGTGTGTGGTGGGGGTGTTAACGAGTGTACTCCAAATCAGTTCAGCATGTTTTCTGTCTGTATGTTAAATATAAACGTGCCTGTACCTCTGCTTAAACATTAACACCCCTGTAAGCATTGCTCAAGGTTATGCACCATCTCTTCATTTGACAACATCCCCGCTCTGTTTCTGGTCATTCCTCCTTTGTCTGAAGTATATTTGTTGTATTTGCATCTTTCCAGCTGTGGCTCTGAGCAGTATCTCACAGAGCAACTATAGGTTTGTGTGTTGTTAATATCAGTTACTCTCTGCGAAAACAATGCCTAAGTTTACTGTCAACTTAAAGGAGTCAAGTTTATCTGCCATAAGCCATTTGGAGTGTATGATATTATATTGACTCTGTTGAGCATAGTAAAATGATGTCAGTTGTTTGTTTGGTTTGTTGTAATTGTGTTTTATTAAAGAATCAAAGACATAGACAGTTGTGGTGCATACTAAGACAAAGTCTTGTTTCCCAATGTTTTGAGCTCAGTAGCTAACTCTTTCTGCAGTTCCTGATGCACCTGTTGCTCTGCAGGCCCATGTGGTTCTGAGCTGTGATTGGATGGTCCAGGTACTGATTCTTTCCTGCAGCCAGCTCTGCCACATACATCAGCAGATGGGCCACCTATATAATTTAATGTGAAATAAGTGAATGTTTTCACAAAATACTGTTTTTCAGTTTTGCTAAATGGTAATGCTTAGCATATAATTTCTAAATGAATCACACCAAGACTCTCTATGACCAAAGTGAAAGTAATGAGACACAAAACAGTTGTGTTATTAGTGGCAGTTAGACTGTTTTCATGTAAATATCATCTATCTCTAAAATTATTTCTTGAAGCGTTTTTTTTTCTCTTTTTTTTGGGAATGGGGCAAAAAATAAAAGTAAGGAAGGTTGCACACCAAAAGTAGCTCAGCAGTGCGCAATTTAAGCACACACAGAAATAATGGATGGCCTAGTGTTCTTGAAAAATGGCTTAAAAATCCACCAAGCACTCTGATGACAGCATTCAGAGCAACAGCTGACCCCTCACCACCCCACTTACGGCCAATTTAGCCCTACATAATAGTGTAGGTATGTGCGCATTTGGCGTTTCCATGGTTTATGCATAGATTATGGCTTTGCACACGAAAACGCATGCATAAATGAGTTGCATGTGATTGATTATTCACCATTGGATTACATCAAAATTAACATCACCCTCATGTATTGTCAAAGCGAAAATGACCCACGGACAAAATGACATGAATAAATCTATTTTCGCCCCTGCTCCTCCCTACATATGGCTGAGGGGAAAATTGCATATCCATCTTTGTGCGCTGTGCGCTGGCCTCTGCCTGATACTGAACGATATAAGAAACACCATTTCAACCGCATAATAATGGAGCAGCGGGGTGTTTTGCGCCCAACATTGAGCTGTCTTTTCGAGTCCCGGTGACTTAGAAGGTTATAACGCAAAGCATAATTAATGCAATTTGTCACTTGTTTGAATTTGTCGCTACCTTCACCTACAGGACTCACATAGGCTGCGCGAGCCATTAACCAATGGGAACGCTAGAGCCTTTGTCACAGGCACGTGGCTTACACCTGCAGGCTGCAGCGAGCATATGTGTGTGTGTGTGTGAGAGAGAGAGAGAGAGAGAGAGAGAGAGAGAGAGAGAGAGAGAGTGCATCTGTATGTGGCACACTTTCAGGTACAAGAAAAAAGCACCCCATTCATCTTGTCATTCAGTCTGTTACTTTTCGGCAGGATTTCAAAAGTCCAATTTTACCCTACCATTATTACTCATGTTTTTTTATTGTTGGATCAACGTTGGCTCCTGATATATTTTTGATTTGAATGTATTATAAAATACTACGGCTATAAGACCAGCTTCAGTCAGCCCCTCTTGTTCCCAATTTTCCACTCCCACAGAGAGCACCAGGTGAAATTAAACTCGTTATTTCTCGTTCTGCCTCGCTGAATTTGGCATCAGTGTTTAATTACAATAGAAGAAATGCCATAATTGAGATAATGAGGCGCAAAGGCGCACACAATAGTGCTCACAATGTGGTGTTGTGCTCCCCATTTTGCAGGAGATGGGCTTTTTGATTGGGCTGTGTGCGCCATGAAAAACACAGTTGGGGATACGACTAGTCTACAACCCCAGGTTTTATTTAGATTGATCTCAATCGGGCAATAAGAATTTTGACCTGTCTCATTGTCTTGCTGACTTTCCCCAGGCCGTATTTCAAAGTGTCTATACCCTTTGAGAGGAGTGAATTGCACCCCTCCTCCCCGCTGCCTCTCTTTCTCCGCTCCAGGCCCTCTGGGCTATTGGGTAAAGGCAGAGTATGCAAAAGAAACAATGCAATGCATGAAACGTAATATTAATCTCCCCGTCCTGAATGCAGACAAAGCGCTGTAAGCTGCACGTCTATAATGGTTATTGAGTGCTCACCCAGCTGCGCAATTTTCCCCCGTGTACCCAACCAAGTCGGGAAAAGGTCATGCAGGGACTTTGAATAGAAGAGAAGCTCCCTGGTTTGCTCAATTACCACCACAACTTGCACACACCTCTCAAACACACACATCTGAGCGTAAATGTTTGCAATGCCAGACGAAAAACCAAACCACTAAAAAGCATATAATATAAATAGATTAATCTTTATTTATAAAAATCGTTTTACACAAAATATATCTGTTAAAATCGAATATTTACATTTTAGGCTACGGGAAACGGAGAACAAGTGCATACATTAATAAAGGTCTCCTTATCACCTATTTAAAAACAAAAACAAAATAACTACAGTCGGTCACATGTAGTAGCCTTGACATTGCTGTCCAGTCACACACAACTCATACATGCCAACTCACTGCCTCACTGACAGCTTGCACTCAAAACACTGTCAGGAAAAGTGGCAGTGAACATTGTTTGTTTGACTCAATGTACAAAAATATGTCTTCACGTTAAAACAATTTGCTGTATGATACAATTGTGTTATCAAATGGGGAAAACATGTACATTGCGATAGGGTCTGTTGATCCATCATCTTTGTTGATGTCTTCCAACAGACGTGGCAGCGTGAGGAAGGCAGTCCTGCTCTGATGAAACGCTCATCATCAAACAAGTCCCCTGGAACCGCAGCTCAGTCTCTGCAGAACCTGCTGTGTCACGAATTAATTGCACTTATTCAAACATAACATCAACAGTTCTTTACTTCCACGCGTCAACGCGACACTAAGTCCAACTCCCTCCTCCTCGTTGGGACATCAGGGCGACTATTCGTGCTCTATGCAACAACAGGCTCCCTCTCTCTCTCACACACACACACACGCTCTCTCTCTCTTTCTCACTATTGCTTTGCTCCTGCAGAAGCAGCCCGGGTGAGGGAGGGAGGCAACAGATCACTTTCCAAGCACGGAGGGCAAGACAGATCTGATGCCTTTATCAAGTCTTTGTCAGCATTTCTGAAAGAAGCCAGCCGCTTGTACGCACAGACTCTGCTGTGTGGTTTTGATGCTGTCAGCCTCAGTACCTGTCGAACCAGGTTGTAAAGTCCAACAGCTCCTGTTCCTCGGAGCTCAGGGGCTCATAACCACCTTCGTCTGATGAGTAAGTGGAGTGAGGCGACTCCGGGTCGGCGGAGTAGCTGTTGGAAAGTGTCGGGGACGGCAACCCGCACTGAAAAGCAGCTGACACAGCGTCGTGTTCGTCCAGAAGTTGCTGTAAAGCCCTGATATACTCCACCGCAGACCTCAGGGTTTCCACTTTGCTCATCTTCTTGTTGGCGGCGCCGTTGGGCACATGCTGACGCAGCGTTTGGAAACCCATGTTGACTTGTTTGACCCGGTTTCTCTCTCTTTCGTTCCGCCGGGCCACTGCCACGGGCTGCTGCTGAGGGATGGAGTAGCCGAGGCCGTTGAAGCTTAGGCGCCGCTTGCAGCGCAGGAGCTCCGGCGAGCTGGAGCGCTGTCTCTTCAGCACCTTGGTTTTGCTTTGGAAGCCGGCAGCGCTGGTGTTGGGGTGCGCCGCGGGGACCGTGCAGTCCTGGGCCGGGGCGTGCAGGCTGAGGCTGGCGCGTCTTTCAGTAAGTCCAAAGGTGAATGCAGTCTGCGTGGTGGTGATGGTTGTAGTTTCCATCTCGCTGACAGTTCTTCTGAAAGGATGGATGCAGAGGGCGATTGCAGCCCCTAACAGTGGGACGAGAAGAGGAGGAAGAGTGGAAAGCGTTGGCAGTGTACAGCTCTCGTGTCCTTCGCGTGGGGACCGTGTGGCTAACTCTAGTCCAAGTCTCTCTTGACTGCTTTTACTCCACGAGCCGATCTGACCCAAACTTTGGCAACACTCCTCTTTTTCAACACGCGCCCCCAACACACACCCCACCCACCCCTTTTTGGAGACGCACGCTTCGTAGCCAGGCCCCGCCCCCGCTGTGTGATTCTTCTGCACGCCGACTCCCCCGGGCCAGGCGCGTGGCTCCGGGAGCTCAATAAACAATCCCGAGCTTTCACTGCGCCGGGAGCACGCGCTGGGCTCATTTACATTCCAATGTCTCTAACTTGAAGGCCCATTGGTCGATTCAAACGGCCTGCAACCGTGCGAAAAGAAAGAAAGCGGAAAAAAAGACAGAGAAGGAAGAAAAAAGAAGAGAGAATGAAAAAAGTGAATGGTAGGTTCTTTGAAATGCCTTTTGAATTTGACAATGTACCCCTGGCAAGTCTTCAAATTATCAGTCTTCCCCCTCGGCTATCTTTCTCCTCCAGTTCTTTACAATCACAAATACCAAGGACGCTCTCTCCTGTATCCAGGCTACAGCTTTACAGAGCAATATAAATTGCAAGCGTGTCTCTGGGCACAATAATTGGCCATTATAAAGCTCGCGCAGGGACGCCGTTTATTTAAAAGTAAACATCATGTTTATGACATGTAGGCGTCTGAAAGAGCATATTACAGTTACTTCTCAACTCAGTGTTCCGCAGGTTAAGTTTGTTGGCACTTGCTTGACAGGTTATCGGTGGAAAGTCTAGTTACATTCAATGTAACTATTTAGCTCCTGTCTGAAGGAGAACAGCTCCTTTAGTGTTTGTAGCCTACTGTAAAAACCAAACCCAACACAAAGTGCAGATGCACGGATGCAGCATTTCAGCACCACATCTGACTGGACAGTTAAAACACAACGGCATCGTCATACTCTACTTTTATCATTTTGCCAACTTATGTCACGCCGCTATTTGTTTTATTCCCTGTTAGTTTTGTACAGCTTTATCAAAAGACCTTCGAAATACGTTTTGTTGATGGAAAAGTCTCATTCCCAGCAACTTCTGGCAGTGAGACAGCCTGAGTCTGAAAGTAAAGACCGTCTCTTAATAAAAATGGGACACTTGCGGCCTCTGGCGGCAAAAAAGAAGGTAATCACTTCCTGCAGCTCAATGTTCTGTTGTGTCTAATTAAAGGAGAGGGGGATTCCCTGACAGCTAGTGATTAAACATCTCTTAGTCTGGGCTGAAATTGTATTGAACAATGCCCACCCCACACGTGCTTACAAGACACCACAAATTCATACAAATTTAGTCCAACAAATACAAAACAACCAGATCTTCAAACCATGATTGTCCATAACAAAATGTATAGATCAGAGACAAAAATATTTACTATATAATACTGGGGAAATGTGAGTAAATACTAATTAAATGGATTATCTATTGTGCCATCCTACAGGCAAGTTTGCTGACTGAAACATTAAAAAATTAAAGAATGATTAAAATTTTTTGAACATCTCTACACCATTTCCATTTCATGGAAAATGAATACTCTTAAATCATCCTACAATCCAAAAAAACTGGGACTCGCTTTCCACTTCTCCCATTTCACACAGGTCACATCATCAGTTTTCCTCTGAATATTTTACATCTGCCCAACTCAGTAACCACAGGAAGATTATTCCAGCTCTGAACAGTGCAACTAAGGATCTTTTAGTTCTAGATAAGCAAGGTGGAGCACATGACTCACAGCCAAACTTTTTGTTTGTCAGGCATATATTATTCCTCTAATTTAGGCTTTGACGAGATGTTTTGAAACCATTTTCTTCCAACTTGGAAGGTTGACGGTTACTTTTATAAGAGTGAACATTACAACACAAAGAGTGTCACGTCAACATCAATTACCAAGACACATTCTTCATGACTGAGGTGTTAGTCACATCTATTTTGACATGCCCTGTTGACATGCCCTGCCTGGCCAAGACCAGCAGAGGGCGCAAAGTGCAAATAGAAGTACAAACCCAAAAAACAGTGCAGTCATCAAGACTGTCTAAATCTTGAAATGGCATATGCCCTGATGCTACATCTGATCCAGTATCTGATAAAGCTGTTATCTGCACAATAACCTGTGTTGCTGTGGATGTCCTATACTGCATTCTGTAATAGTTGCATTGTGGTGCTTTTGTGTAGCAATCGTCATGAAAAATGTCAAAACACGACTGATCCAGGTCCACTAGGAATTTTGTGACTGTAGGAAAAGGTTTTCATTTTCAGTTAAGAATTTGTCTGTTGTTGACTAAAAACAAAAGATTTACTTGCTGATTAGGAATATCAGTCACTGTGGCATTCTGGAGCATAAAGAAAAATGTCATCAGTCAAAGGTCATGGGACCTTTCGCAGCAAATGGAGAGATGTGAAGTATGTAGTTGGCAATACAGATCTGGAACAGGGTGAGCTAACGTGTGTGTCTGTGTGTGTAATTTAATAATATTAAATCAAAAAAGATGCATACCCTGTTTCTAAAAGGCAGAGCAGATTCTATTTGCTAGAACTGTGTACACATACAGCACAATACAATCAACTATCAAGTTCTAACTTTTATTGTTTTTCTCTAATTCTCACCTCTCACACAAACGCATTCACACACACACACACAAACAAATTTAAGCTGAAGCTTGTCAGTTCATGGCTAAGTCATTCATAGGGTGTGGCTGTTTACAAGAACTGTAGCAGGTTCTCTGGAACATTTCACTGAAACTCCAGTTCCACAACACCCAACTTTTCTAAAGTCAACAATGCTTCATGTGTGATACATGCGGGTGTGAGCGAGATAAGACATAAGATTAAGTGTGAGTATAATTCTGTGTGGGACTGTTATAGAAGGGGGGGGTCTTTTTCACAGAACTGTGCATCACAGGGAAGACATGTCATCATGAACCAGTTACACACAGAAATACATAAAAGCAGCACAACTGCACACAATGACAACGACAGGCAAAAACATCATGAAAACAAGACTTGCCATTCCCCTAGTGAGTGACCCTGTTTGGGCTGTTGCCAATGCATGCCTTTCTGCACCTGTGGGACATGTACCTGAGACATGAATGAGGAAGGATAATCCAGCTAGAATTCCCAATAAAAAAAACTTTAACCTTAGTTGTGCCTGCTTGATACAAGTTTTTCCTCCACAGACTCATATTCATACGTGTGTTTGTGATGGCAAGCTAAGGGCCTGTTACCTCGCTTGTATATTTTTTGCAAGCCATTGTGGCATTGATTGATTGATTTAATTTAATGACCACACAGCCAGGCTGGTGGAATTTGTTTCCAATACAGTTTTCTGATACAGGTTCCAACATTTAGACAATAGATATTTAGACATTAACATATAAAGTAACATACATGTACATACAGACACCACATTACTATATATAATACATAATACATGAGGGGTCATGCTTAATCCACCATCCTCAGCGTTCAGAGATCAGAGTTCAGAATGTGTATCGCTTTTTGGATTAAAACTGGCATCACACTAGTGTTGTAATACTCAAGTCTTAAGACCACTTTTTGATGGTCTTGGTCTCGTCCCGGACTCGACCACATTTGTACTCGGTCTTGTCTCAGACATTGAGGACTCAGGATTTTATTTCAAGACCAGTCAAGACGACAACTTTGGGAATATCAATAAATTGCTTTTGCATTGTCTGATTTATTTGTTAACATCCTAACTTTGATTGGATGTAAATTTGCTTCAAATGCAACCAATAACCCTGACTAAAAATGTGTTGTTCCCGTTAACGACTGTCACCTCTACTCGCGATGGTAAACATGGAAAAGGAGTGTTGAATAAAGATGCTTACGTTGATTTCAGATCAGAGTGTTTGTATGTGGGTGCTTTAATGGGAATGTGGATCTTTCAGATCAATTTAAGAAGTACCGATGATGTCATTCCACATTTTATTGTGTCATGTAATGTAGGGAACTGGTCTTGGTCTTGACTTGGTCTCGCCCTCTCTCGGTCTTGGTCTCAGGCCCCAAAGGCCTTGGTCTTGTCTCGGTCTCGATAAACTCTGGTCCTGGTCTTGACTTGGTCTCAGTTTGGGCGGTCTTGACTACAACACTACATCACACTAGGAGATAAACAGTTGACTTTTCTGCATCACATGTAGGAATGATCTGCTCCACATTCAGCCACAAAATATTGTATGTTCTCTATACAGCTTTACAGACAAGCTTACATTACTGATATTGCCTTTGCATTGTGAATAAAAGAGCAAAATAAGGATGTGAACCCTCCATGTGGTCTTTCAGTAATAATGCTGCATCCTTCCTTAGTGGCTGCGATGAAGCCTGTGTTTTCTACAGGGGTCGTCTATGACTGAGCAGGAAAAGGGAAGTGCTCCATTAGAATATGTATCACTTCCCTATTCCTGACACATGGCTGTGGACATACGAGCCATATTACTTTAACAGTGGCAGACTAATGCATAAGCATGATGGGGCCTCAGTTCATCACTAACGCAGACTGTGGTCAGGACACGGTCAGACAGTACAGAGTGATTCTCTCCTGAATGCAAATAAAGAGAAGTAGGCTCAGTGACATTCACCCTGCACACTAATGCTACACTTCCTTTGTATTGTGACTGTGGGTAAAGGGTTGAATTAGACCCCAGATGGGGAGAAGAAATTTATATTTCACAGTTGTGCTTTCCTGTGCAGTAAGGTTAGCAAACACTGATGGTGGAAAGAGGAAATGAAGACTTGTTTGGAGCAAGCTGAGTAGCGCCTTTTAGTAATATAGAAATAAATGCATGTCAGTTAGGTAAGGGCATCCCCGCTGGTTATAAATATTCTGTCTCATTCAGACGCATGACACAACCGCACACCTGCAGGATCCTGTCTCTGAAAGTCCCCCAAAACAGTTAAGTACACAACATATTTATTACAAGCTACAGTTCGTTCACTGGTGGATTCATCTGACTACATTCACTGGAACTGGGTGATTTCATGGGATGCTATTTTAGAGAGCAATACCTCTCAGGTCAGAGCAGGTGGAGCCGCTTCTACTCAAGTAAATGCCTCTCCCTCTTAACTGACAGAACCACCAGTTGTCATCTGAACTGAAACTACATACAAAATGATCGGCTGCCTTAAATCTTATCATGAATATATGAGAATGCAGTGGCACGTATTGGCACGATGTAAGCAATATAATCAAATTGTCTGTATTGCACCACAATGTATACAGTCAAGTTGCCTGTTTATTCAATTCATTTCAATTCACTTAAATAGGACTTTACTGGCATGGGAAACAGAATTTTACAGCAAGTGGGAAATAAAAACATGTATAAACAGAAGAACTGTAATCACTAGTGAAATTGAGTGTCCTATGGGTCACTTTTGCTCAAATAATCTGTATTTGCTATGTCAAAATTCAAATAGCCACTTTGGGTGATTTCTTGTTCTATGGTCAACTTCCTGTTCACATGTGATCATGGTCACCTTAATCTGAGGTGAGCACAATTACAAAAAAATACAACTTTCTTAGGTATAATATCTTACGTTCAAATTTATATTTTTGCAGTTGCACAAACAATAACGTGTCTTTCGATACTGTAGCTGAAGTGCTATGTTGAGCTAACCAACACATGTCCGTTTGGGGCAAGTCCTCACATGACAACTTTCCCCAGTACAAAAAGACACAGAACATGTTCAAAACATTGGGATATTGTTTAAATAGCTCTGACAAAAATATTAAAATATACTATAAATAGACTATTATTGCTACAGCGTAGTCTACAGCAGCAGGTATACCCCTGGACTACAAAATACTGAAATCATGACACTGTATGAATTAATGTGAGCGTGGGGGGATAGATACTGTGTCGTACTGTAGGCATGTGATGTACACACACGCACTACTTTATACAGTCATTAATTTAGTGTGGTGTTATGAACTGCATTGTGACAACAAGGATAGTAGACAGTATAATAAGCCTGTTATTTATTTGTAATTGCAATGAGGAAATGTGTTTTTTAAGGAAAGAAAGGCAGAAGAAAGGAAGATGGTTAGAAATGATCAACGAAAGACAGAGCATGGCAGCACTCCACCTGACATAATGTTAAAGGCAGCCACGCAGGTGAAGTTGCAGAACAAATCAATGAGGAATCCGGCTAAGGATTTTGGCATTGCAGTACTCTGACTCGGTCCTCTAAAAAGGTTACCGGAGAAGTAGTCAGACAGCCACCAACAATAGTTGGTTATACAACGTGTGATGCAAATTTTATATTTTACTGTCTTTACTGTTTTACCTTTACATGCTGTCCTATTGTAGGGCTATGTTTCACTGTGGGGTCATTCTTTAAAAGAAAAAAAACGTTTGAAGATACGACGAGTTCTCTGAATCCTAATTATAGCCTATGTGTTTATGACTAGGCTTGCCTCAAACGTAAGTGGGCGAAAACGCTTTTGAGAAAACATTATCTCGGGAACCGGGTTGACGTGATGATGCAAGAAAAGTGATGATGAAAGACAATCCGTTCAACAACTTTCAGTTTCGATAATAAATGGTGAAATTCCACGTCTCAGACTAACCCGACCTCTGCATCCGGTCTGCAGGGAGTGTTCTTTCCTCCGCGAGCCTGAATTCACCCATTCGTCGGTAATGCCACAAGGAGTTGCGCCCTCCCACTGGGGAGGAGACATCTGAACGTCATATGATCTCGCTGGTGTTGTTTCTGTAAAAGCAGCCTCAGTGCTTCATTAATCCGGATCAACGAATTTTCAGCGGTCAATCTGTACTGAGAAATGCAAAGGTAGGAAGAAATGCATCCTCATCTCTTCTTTATTTATTTAGGATATTGTTTTGCTGTGAGTGGATTACACTTCTTGTGATGTAGTTAGTTTCCTGTAAAGCTTGCTTTGTATGTAGATTTTCTTTTCAAATCCAGTTGTCTAATGTACTGAATAAGCCTAGTGAAGTGTGCATGTTGACACTTGTACGCTGACTGTAGCCTTCACCACAGTAGGCTACTGTGTCCCGTGTTTGTGTGGGTTCAGGTGCTTGTCTCTCCTTCCTCTCTCTCCTCTTGTGATATGTTTTGTTAAAGAACAACATGTTTGCTCTCAGCCCTCCCAAGCCTCAGTTTGCCAGCTGGCTCATAGAGCAAGTGGAGACGGGACAGTACACAGGCCTGTGCTATGTGGGCCAAAACAAGTTCAGAGTCCCGTGGAAACACAACTCAAGAAAGGACTGCAATGATATGGACAGCAAAATATTCCGGGTAGGTTCTAGGCTGCTATAAAACTGCATAACCAGTGTTATCTAGCATAGCGTGATAGATGTTAATGGGTTTGTTGACATCTTTCTGACACATGACTACAGTGATACTGTACTAATGACTTTGGATTTACATAGGATGAACGCCAAACTTAAGTATAATATTGTGCCACAAACATGTCGCAAATGACAGTAACGGGTCATTAGGTATTTCTGTATCTCATTACTGCCAGTGCTAATGTGTGGCAGGTGTTGCCAGGGGCAGTTATAGCATGCCAACTCCAGCAGTGGCCCTTCCACTTTCGTTTACTCGAAGTAATGGCAAAGTAGCAGTACAACAGTGTCAGTGGTTAAAAGTAAAAAGTAAAAATCCTGCGATCAAACCTTTCCTTACGAAAACAAAGAAAGTAACTGCAGGAAATAATTAGCATTCAATTTATGAGTGATAGCAGATTCCTGTACGGTCTGTTCATTTGTGATGGCAGGGAAACCCCTTTGCTTTACATGTGGATTACAGAGCATCCTTTCAATAATGGATGTAAGTAACGTTGTAATGTTGTTGTTAACCCAGGTGAATCTGAATCTGAAAACTTCCTTATGGAAAATCTTACTCTGCGAAGTAACATCAAATAGTAGATACATGTAGTGGAGTAAAAAGTACAATATTTCCATCTGAAATGTGGAGAAGTAGACATTAACAATAAACTACAAGTACATAAATATATTTATTTTTCACATCTGGCTTATACATCCTTTTTAAACGCCTCTTTGTATGTTTCACAGGCATGGGCAGTAGCAAGTGGGAAAATCCATGAGTTCCCCACTGACAAGGCCAGGTGGAAAACCAACTTCCGATGCGCTCTGAACAACCTCGAAAAGCGCTTCAAGATGATAGAGGATAACTCCAAGAATTCTGACGACCCTCATAAAGTCTATGAGATTATTAACACTGAGAGTAAGATGATAGTCCCTCAATCCAAGCCCTCCACTGTGGAACATTTTGCAGTCTGAATGGAAATTAATGGGGGTGTGTTTTCTTTATCTGCAGACATTTATGAAAGACTGCCAACACAAGACTCCCAGGAGGATTCTGACATCGCTCTAGATATCTACAGCTCTCCCACAGAGTTCCCCTCAGGAAATGAGGTGCAGTATTGCCTATAGGACACTTTCACTTCTGTTAATTGGTTTATTATCAAGCGTTTCTTTGTGATGTTTGCTGCGCTTCATAACTTATTAAATAATACTATGCATTTTTCCTCCAAACAGCACAATCTGATTAACGATTTCATGGCCTTGGATCTTGTCAACCTTCCATCAGGTACAGTGTCTTATGCAAAGGGTCATATATAAGTCATATATGTTAATAACATCCTCTCCCCTTGTTTATGATTTTATATGGTTTATAATGAAGGTAAAATGTAGTTAAATCTGCTTTTTTATTGTCTTAACAGAGGAGCAACCGTGGGCAGAGAAGCCCTATTCAGCTGTTGTTGAAAGCTATCATGTAGCACCCGAGAACCATCCACTGCTGTTACCAGATCAGCCGTCTTACTACGTGGGTATGTTCAGCCAAATTAAATCAAGATGACTTTACTGAAATCAAGTTCTATACTGGGAGGAAAGTTTCCAAATGATTTTCTGTAAAGATGTGATCCAATATGATGTTTATTGTTACATGTTTTGCAGCAGCAAATCCTGAGCCGGTCCTCAACTCACCTCTGCAGCCAACCATATATGACCTGGAGATCTCCATCCACTACAGAAAAAGAGAAATGCTAAAGGGCACATTCCACACTGCCCGTCTCCAGCTCCACTACCTCCATGAGGCCCCTGAGCTCAACACCAATCATCTCTGCTTCCCCTCCACTGATGATCTATTGGATCACAAACAGGTGATTACATCAGCTGGACACTTTGTGGGACTTAATGAAAGAGAAATCCACCCAAAAATACTGAAAACTGTTACGAAGTATCTGTAAATATATATAAAATAGCAAACACTTTGGTTTTGAAAGGGGGCTGTAAAAAGTCTTATGTTTGCTTCTCCACAAAGAACTTGGATCAGTTTGAATTCAGAAATGGGATTTTGTGTTAGTCAACAGTTTGAACAGACTACCAGTGAGAAAAAATGGAAATCCATCACAGGAGGAAGCAATGTCAAACTTGCCACTGACTTTAGCCACAGTAAACAAATAGAAAAGTAACACAATGCACTTATAAAATGTGCTTTGAGTGTGGAATGTACCTTTCTCAATCTTGCCTTGCTGTGGCTCTCTCCATCTATAATCCTTCGACCCTCTGAAGGTTGTCAAAAGTCTTTCAGGAAGAAAGTCACTGACTGATTGTGCAGTAAGGTTAGCAAACACTGATGGTGGAAAGAGGAAATGAAGACTTGTTTGGAGCAAGCTGAGTAGCGCCTTTTAGTAATATATAAATAAATGCATGTCAGTGAGGTAAGGGCATCCCCGCCGGTTATAAATATTCTGTCTCATTCAAACGCATGACACAACCGCTCACCTGCAGGATCCTGTCTCTGAAAGTCCCCCACTGAATACTGAATTCATGGAAAGTTGTTACGCCAAAAAAACAAACAAACATGTATTAACCCATAGAAACTGCTAGAATTCAATGAAAAGTTTATATACTGTATAATATGCTGCTTTACATCCTCAATGTGACAAAGATATTTTAATGTAAAAGTTTTTCTAATCACAACCTTCTATTTACCAGATTGAATTCACCAACCGCATCCTTAACAGCATCCAGAGAGGTCTACTCCTGGAGGTACGGGATACCGGTATCTATGCCTTGAGGCAGGACAGATGTCATGTGTTTGCCAGCACCAGTGACCCCAGTGTGGCTCACCCAGACCCAAGAAAGCTGCCCCAGAATACCATGGTGGAGCTCCTCAGTTTTGAGAAGTATGTGAATGGTAGGTATGGATCTCTTACTCATTTATATTCATTTTTATTGTTAAATTTTAATTGACTGCAACAATAAGTTTGCTCTGTGAAATAAAGGGCTCCACCTGTATCTGTTTCAGAACTGAAACAGTTTAAAGACAACAATGGGCGCTCTCCGGAGTACACCATCAACATGTGCTTTGGAGAGAAGTTTCCTGATGGAAAACTTTTGGAGAAGAAGCTTATCGTAGTCAAGGTAACACCCTTTTCCTGAGCTTCACCTCAGAGACGTGTTCAAATTTCTGTTCAGCTGCCTTCAGTTATGCAGTTTTTAAGTGCTGTAAAATGTCGCTGTCGCTTTGTAGGTGGTCCCTCTGATCTGTCGACACTTTCATGAGATGGCCCAGATGGAGGGGGCTTCATCTCTTCACAGCGCCAACGTCAGCCTACAGATCTCACACAACAGCCTCTATGATCTCATCTACTCTGTCTTTGGTCTGCCAACAACTGAAGAGACAGCACGGGCTGCTGAACCTTTTCTCCACCAGATTTGAAATTTGATCTCTCACTCATCTCCGATGGGTACTGTTTCAACTACCTAACTTCACTCCCCTGCTTTGCATGATCTATTATTCATTTTATGTTCACGTTAGTCAAAAACTGTATGCAAAAGCTGTTATTTTATCACTACATAAGTAAAAATGGACTCCCCCACCATTTGACTGTTAACGTTACTCAAAGGCCAATGGCCTTGCCTTAGAATAAACTGTTATGGTTACTGTAAATGTCAAATTATCTCTAAATGAAATGTATAGTTTGAATGAAATTATATGTATGTACCAAATGATGCCTAAATCCATGTAACATGTAAAGGTTTTGCTTTTTCATCACGAGTTTGTAAAATGCAAATGAAAGTAAAGTTAATTAAGTTGTCATACCGCCAGTGACTATAATAATATATATATATATGTGTATATATATATATGTGTGTATATATATATGTGTGTATATATATATATATATATATATATATATATATATATGTGTGTATATATATATATATATATGTGTGTGTATATATATATATATATATGTGTGTGTATATATATATATATATATGTGTGTGTGTATATATATATATATATATATGTGTGTGTATATATATATATATATGTGTGTGTATATATATATATATATATATATATATGTGTGTGTCTGGTGAAATGTTTTGCACTTTGTTGAACTCTTTCCCCCCTCATCAATGTCAGATCTTTTTTTTTATTAAAACATTGTCCCTAAAAGGAAATGCAAATGACTGTTGAAAAGAGTCTGTGGTGACTCAGTCTGAAATGTAACACCAAGACATATAAAGGCTGATTACAGGCATTAAACTAGAATGACCACCCACAGTGGTACGCCTCTGCCAACCAGTCAGGTAGCAGTTTACACCCATGCCTGTCCAGACTTCTATGTGTGGTGAATACTTGGAAGGAACTGAATAAAAAAAATAAAAATTGTATAAAGTCTATTTTTTGGCTAAATGGAAGTTATAACTACATAAATATGATTCCAGTGAATGTACATTGTTGAACTGATTACTTAAGTATTATCATAGATTTCTGTTAAGATTCTCAGTCATCCAGGTCATAGTTATCCAAGGAGGGTTAAAATCAAGGGCAACTGGACTTGACTGAAGATGCTTGAAGACATTTTGCCTCTCATCCAACAGGTTTCTTCAGTTATCATACAGTCAGGTCCATACATATTGGGACATCGACACAATTCTAATCTTTGGCTATATACACCACAATTGATTTGAAATGAAACGAACAAGATGTGCTTTAACTGCAGACTTTCAGCTTTAATTTGAGGGTACATCCAAATCAGGTGAACAGTGTAGGAATTACAACAGTTTGTAAATGTGCCTCCCACTTTTTAAGGGACCAAAATTAATGGGACAGATTATCAATCATAAATCAAACTTTCACTTTTTAATACTTGGTTGCAAATCCTTTGCAGTCAATTACAGCCTGAAGTCTGGAACGCATAGACATCACCAGACGCTGGGTTTCATCCCTGGTGATGCTCTGCCAGGCCTCTACTGCAACTGTCTTCAGTTCCGGCTTGTTCTTGGGGCATTTTCCCTTCAGTTTTGTCTTCAGCAAGAGGAATGCATGCTCAGTTGGATTCAGGTCAGGTGATTGACTTGGCCATTGCATAACATTCCACTTCTTTCCCTTAAAAAACTCTTTGGTTGCTTTCGCAGTATGCTTCAGGTCATTGTCCATCTGCACCATGAAGCACCGTCCATTGAGTTCTAAAGCATTTGGCTGAATATGAGCAGATAATATTGCCTGAAACACTAAAGAATTCATCCTGCTGCTTTTGTCAGCAGTCACATCATCAATAAATACAAGAGAACCAGTTCCATTGGCAGCCATACATGCCCACGCCATTGTAACCCTTATCACGAGGTAGTAATAATGTATATAGGTGTAATAGTCTAAAGTAGTCTTATCAATGTGGACCAGAATCAGAAGACACTAAATTGTTAAGAGCCTGAGAATTGAATGTCAATAAAAAGAATACCACACCCAAATGACCGTTTGCAGTAAGTGTATTAAATACACAGGGATGGTACATACATAAGAAAGCAGGTATGAAAAATAACTAACTAAAATAATAAAGTGCACACATAAAAAAAACCTTCCTTTTAACTTCGTTGAGCTCAGTTCGTCCTTAGTTCCACTTGCCTTTATTGACAAGAGTTCATTTCTCACCGTTGGGGCCCTTTTAAGTTTGTGTTAGTGTTTGTCCTACCACCATGAAGATGAGGAAGATCCTGGCAATCCGTCTAAAGTCAGAGTCACAAACACGGTTGGCTCGCCACCCAGCCACCTAGACTGGGAATCCACAAAGCTCTGGAAAAACGTCTGGAACATGTAGATTGGTATCACTCAGTGGAATGGATCTCAGCTGCACAAGGCTTCCAACTCTTTACCAAAACCTGACCATTTTAGCGGAATTCACTGCCTTTAGCTCCGTGACAACAGTGGATTCAGACACAGCTCTCATTTACTCTCAAGGGGATAACGCAGCCTCCTACGCTCAGGTACAGGCGCCAAAAGAATGTGCAGAGACGCGAAACGAGAGGCGTAATTGTAACGGAACATAGCTGGCAGCTGATTGGTCAGCTCACTGCATCATAACGTCCACCCATTTGCTAACTTACAAGCCCATTAGTGACTTGGTCAGACAGCTAAATAGTGTTTCTCATTATTAAGCCTGGGCTACACCATGACACTACCACCACCATGCTTCACTGATGAGGTGGTATGCTTTGGATCATAAGCAATTCCTTTCCTTCTCCATACTCTTCTCTTCCCATCACTCTGGTACAAGTTGATCTTGGTCTCATCGGTCCATAGGATGTTGTTCCAGAACTGTGAAGGCTTTTATAGATGTTGTTTGGCAAACTCTAATTTGGGCTTCCTGTTTTTGAGGCTCACCAATGGTTTACATCTTGTGGTGAACCCTCTGTATTCACTCTGGTGAAGTCTTCTCTTGATTGTTGACTTTGACACACATACACCTACCACCTGGGGCCCGTTCTTCGTACGTTGCTTAAAACATCCGAGATCAAATGAGACATCCAAGATAATATCATCGGCCTAATCATGATCTGGCTAATTGGGTTCTTCGAACACACCTGCCGGTTATGATTAGTACAGCTGGATTGAGTTATCGGAGATAATTGCGGGTTCATGCGCTGGTTTAAAAGGGGATTTGTATCAATAGTAGAAACATTGATCAGCAACGCTGCTATTGGCTGTTCACCATGGCCAAAGAGCGCGCTCAGTTTTTCTCCGCAGCAGAGCAAGAGTTATTGCTAGAAGGATATACAGAATTTGAAAAGTTAATTAAAACGCCAGGGAACACCTCAAAGTGTGCAAAAGCCGGCTGGCAAAAAGTTGCAGACAAATTAAATGCGTAAGTGCTCCATGTTATGGTTCTGTCACTTATTACAGTACATATTCTTGTATTTTTATAATTTCATAATTGCTCAATGTCAGAGCCACCTCAGGACCCACTAGAACATGGGAACAAGTAAAAGTGAAATACAAGAATATTCTTCAAAATGGTAATCTTTTCTACTTCTACTGTTTAGTCTCTTTTACCAAAATAAATGTTAAATTATGTGTTTGGCACCCACACATACCCTGGCAGAAGAGCTGGCCCTTGGTTTAAATGTGAACCGACCCATTGTGGAGGGCATCCCTGGGGGCAGCTCTTCCTTAGACCAAAAGCCAGGGACCAGTAGCAACACCTTCATTACTGGTAAATGAGTTTTAAATTATCTTGCTACACTGTAAATAATTTGTTGCTGCATTAAATTAAGTATGCCTATAATCCAAATGGCTGGTACAGTCATTTCAACTGATAAATATTGAGTAGTGATGAATTGCTTTGACTTGAAGGTGAAAACTGCATAACTTAATGTAAAAACATTTTGCAATATGTTATTGATCACATTTTTTCCTAGTGTAGTTCATTGTAATGCCATTGTGTTCTCCTCTTTTGTGCAGTTTTACATAATACACCAACATATTTACCTGTTCCCAAGCAAGTGGTGGCTGAAGCATGTGCAGTAAGTGGACTTTCTCTAACTTTACATCAAAAGGAAAGAGTACAACATTTTGTAATACCCATTAGTTTCTTTTGCACAGGACAGTGAAGAAACCCTCTCAGATGACTGTCCTTTGGAGGAAGTACTTGTAAGTGGCTAATTAACTGCTTAATTTTTAGTTGTGTACATATAATTTCTGACTGCAATATGAGTTGCAGGAGGAAAGGCCAGACAGGCCTACAGCATAAAGTGATACAGAGGTGGGCAGTGTAGTATATTTCCTTTTTATCTCTGTTGCATGAGGCTTGTGTTTTTTTTTTTTGGTAATTCTTTTTATCCAAAAATGGCACGGGGGGGGGGTTCTCCTCGAATGTGATGTGTAACCTCTCTCTGAGTTGCAGGTGATACTCACTCCGATTCGTTGTTTGTGGTCATGTGATTCTAATGACGCAGGAAGTGAGAAGTAGCGTGGACAAGATGGAGGAAAGCCCTTTCCTTACCTAGTTATTGTTTGCTCCTTGTGTCCCAGTCAACGTGTGTCAAATCTGTAATCAAAAAGTCATTCTTAAATTATGGCTAAAAACCTATTTTGAGGTCACAATGACCTTTGAGCCAAAAGTGTCACACTGATACGTGAATAATGGCCAAAAAAGGTCATAATGATGTCACAGGAAAGTTGACCTTTGAGGCATTCCTGAGATATCGCGTTCATAAAAATAGGACGGACTCACAGCACATAGCCATAAAAAAAAGTACATTTTCAGATGTTACCACTTCAAACACCAAATCCTTACAACCAAAATATGACTACAGGACAGAATATGAGTAAGTACTTGCATTAAATTGAGACAAAACCCTATTTATCATCAGTGATTTATTGTCATCCATGTTTTCTCTTAGAAACACCTGGCCGGTTTGATCAAGGCAATGCAGAAGAAAAAGTAAAATACATTCAGATAAACATGAGCACCTGTTTTTCTTTTTAGATGCTTCCCCTCCTTGTCCTAGGCTGTATAAAGCCAAATTAAATGTGACAACAAAGTACAAGGCAAGTCCAACCACCCACCTGGTTAGTCTTAACAGTAAGCAAACAAAAAATGGTGAACAAGCTTATCAGTTTTTCATAAAAATTAAGGAGCAATGCAGATTAGTAATGGATATCACCAAGAGTAAGGTTTAGGCTTGAGTGACAATGACAAAGCAGCCTTAATGAGGCCGTATTTTAATACTGCAGACATCTCAAGGTTAATACAGAGAGTATACTTTCAATGTCCCAAACTAAAGGCATGTGTTTCCTTCCATCCTACCTTCCTTGGAAAATGCTGTGACTGTGAGATATTCCATTATTTTTCTAATATATGGGCAACAAATGTATCTCACAAAACCATGAAATTATGCAGATAAAATTAGCTCAATAGTTATTAATAAACATTAAATACAAAACAAACTTTATATGGACAGTGACGAAATGTACATTTTTTTCAAGTTAATGGGGGCTGCAGCTCAGCCAGAGTCTGCATAATAATCTCTTTCACTCCAAAATAAAATCTATATTACCTACTGTATATTGTGGTCTCCGTTGTTTAAACACAGAATGCCCGAAAACAAATAAAATCTCACTTATTCAGAGAAAAAGTTTATTTTTATTTTTTATTTATTATTACTTTTACTTGTTTGGCACAAAAAACAAAATACCCGCTAGTTCTCTAAAAGCTGATTTTTCTACATTTCAGGGTTGAAAAAAGAATAATGCAGAGAACATAAGAAAACAAGTATGCTTAAAGGGAACATGCTGTTCTTTGAGAAGAGTGGTTCCATTACTCATTTTCAACTACTGAGCCAGAATTCACCTGTAGTACACTTGACTAGATTTAGTTCATTAAACATGGATGTTAGAGGTGTGGGAGACAGATAACAGAGGCTTTCAAATACAAACATAAACCAATCAACTCTATAAACTAGAATCGTTGATGTCAGTTATTCGCAACAGGCAACACAGATGAAAGAAACATGTAAGTGGAGATACCAAATCTATATTATTTACAACCGAATCTAAAACTGTTTAATTACTCTGCTGATAAATGTTCTACAAAAATTGCATAACAGTGTCTTTCCTTAATACGACAAACTTCTTAAATATGCATACTCTTCATACTTTTACACCACTTCTTAACAAACAAAAGGAGTTTTGCCACTGAAATACCCCTCCCACAAAACAAAACAAAAAGCCATAGAAAACTCAAAGCACGCTGTATCCTCCCAGTGATATGCCTGTGGAGAAAGCTACCTGATTTATCACTCTGTGGAAGGGTCTTTGAGATTTGCCTCTTTAAGGCACAACCTCTAGGGCTCCTATTAAGTATCTGAGCTGTACTACACAAAAACACCAGTTCTTGGCAGTGACAGTCCAAGTACAAGACACCAACAGGTGCTGTTCAAGTGATCGACCAAAAAAGTTTGTCCTCAAGGTTATTTTTAGATAGAAAGATTATAGAAAATGTTCCGTCTTGAGGCTGAGGAAATCTTAGTTAACCGCTTAGAATGGGTAAGCCGGAGAGTTTGAGATCACAGCCAGTGGTAGGACACCAAGTAAAACATTGTATAACGTACGAATGAGTGTTGCGAGGGTGCAGCTGTCCTTGTCTGTAGTTCACACCTCCTCACGGACTGTCAGAGTTTTTCATGGCCTCAGTCTGAACCTCCTCTGACTTCCCTGAATCCTCCCCTTTCTTGTGTTTCCTAGCATGTTTGTATTTGTCCACGTACGCCTTCACCAGATTGCCCACCTTGACAGGGTTGATCTCCCCGCTCTTGCTGTGGCACACCTGATGACCAAGAACATAAGATAATTGCATATAAATTCTCTAAAAAACCTCCTTCAACTGAACTGATAATCTAAGACACTGAGAAATGGCTGACTTTATAAATCAAAAGCTATGAAGGGCTTTAAGTTGTTTGTTGGTGACAAACCTTTGACTATCTTGGCAAAACGTTTAACCCACCTTCTGAACGGCTTTGCGTAGAATCTCTTTGTATTCATCCTTGTTGATGTCCCTCCGCTGGTAGAAAGGCTTGATAGCTAGCTTCACCTCCTCTATAGCTCTCTCCTGCATGTGCAGCTTCTTCAAGTACTGCTGTCAGGAGTAAAACATCCCAAATGTCATTATAGTTTTCATAAACATTCTGCTTCTTTTGGGACGGCGTTCTAAAATCTATTCAAAACCAAATACGACATTAGACTACTTGAGATATTCAGTGTAAAGAACGAACATTTAAAAGCCAGATTCACCTGGTCTTTCCTTACATCCCCTTCCTCTGCTTCTCCTTGTCCAGTGGTTGACAACCTCTCAGGATGTACAGTTTCAGATCTAGAGGAAGTACTATGAGGACCAACAGCAACCTTCTTGCAGGAGTCACTGACGGTTCCAGTGATGTCCTGTGAAAGTCAAGAGAGATTAAATGGATGACAAGAAAATTACTAAAAGGTTACAGGAGGATAGAATAAAAGATAGATTCAGTAATGTAAGGCTGTTATGTTTCTTATACATATTACATGTCTATGGATGACATAATGACAAGGACTTAGTCTGGAAATAACTGTATAACTGTTAAATGTAGACAACAGTTTTGATTTCCACAGTATGGCTTTTACTTTCACTTACCTCAAAATCAGTTTCAGTTTTGGTCACAAGACTTCACCCAAACATTTGCTCCTTCTAGATAAAATCTGCCACCCTGTGGTCATTTCATTAAATGCTTAATGCACTTCTAAAAATATTAATAATAAGCTAGAAATTTAATATTAACTCAGTGAGAAGTAACTCTGTCCTACCTGACTGGAGGTCAAGACTGTCGAAGAGGGTCTGCGAGCTCCTTCCTGCTTCAGCTTCAATTTATACAGAGCCAGCTCTGTAAAAGAGAGAAATCAGAACATATTTAAATGAGAGGCCGATTCAAAACACATTTTGATCTCCATCTCTGTCAAAATAAAGTAATTCAACTGTTTGTGTGCAATAGGCAGTGTAGGACGTATTCAGACCTTTTACTTAAGTAAAAGTACTAATAACACACTGTAAAAATATGCTGTTACAAATCCTCCTTTTTATTGCTTACGTAAAATTATGAAAATAAAATCAGGAAAATTTACTTAAAGCGGAAAAAGGTCCCCTATGACTGTTTATGTATATTTTATCATTAGATTAGTAATACTCGTGCATTAATGTAAGAACAAGATTTTACTATTGTAGTTGGTTAAGATGGAGCACATTTTGAACTACTTTGAATCACACTAAAACTACAATGCTTGTATTTTTAAAACCAACATTATAAAACAATTAATTAACAAAAAATTATTAAAATAATGAATTCAATAAGTGAAGCAAAAATTCACATTTTTACATGTAATGTAAATCTTAATGTGGAAAGTGACTAGTAACTAAAGCTGTCAGATGAATGTAGTGGAGTAAAAAGTACAATATTTCCCTCTGAGATGTAGAGGAGTAGAAGTAGAAAGTGGCATGAAAAGAAAATACTCGGTACAAGTACCTTAAATTTGTACTTAAGTACAATACTAAATTTAGTTTCACCACTGGCAATAGGTGATTGTGTATGAATCTTGATCCAGACTCACTTTTTACATCTTTTTAATTCTTTTCATTTTCACTTCTATACGTTAAATGAGCCTGATCTGTTGCAGGATTTATGTCAGATTTGTGAGCAGCCAACAAAAACTGGTGTGGAACTTTCTAGCAGCAGCACTTACTGCTTGCCGATTTCTCTGGTTGAGGCCCCTCAGGCTCCTGTATATTCCACGTGACCCTCTTCACTTGAGTTTTGGATTTCGCTCCCACTACAGTCTGCAATTGCTCCCCTACAGTCTTCCGCTCCTCTACTTCCTTTTCTTGTTTGACAGATGCGCCACTTCCCTCTGTGGGCTTGGACTTCACATAGTCCAGGTTGTCTAGCATCACGTCAACATTGAAGTCATCATCAGAGTCTGAGGGTTGCTGAACTTCCTGCTTTACAGGGTCCGTCCACTCAACAGTGTTTGGTTGATTGGTGGGGGCCAGTACCACTGGCTGAGACTGAGAGACTGTATCCTGGATGCTGTCTGCTGTAACAGGTGAGGTCAGTGTAGAAAAGGAGGAGACAGGGGGTAAGTGGCATAATTCTGGGGAACTTGGCTCAGATTTAATTGGAGTGACTTCACAAGTCTCGGTCTTGATTTCACAAGTCTCTGTCTTGATTTCACAAATCTCGGTCTTGATTTCACAAATCTCGGTCTTGATTTCACAAATCTTGGTCTGGATGGGTTCTTCTTTGTTTATTACCTCATCTATGCCTTTGACTACCATCAAAGCATGGATGTCAGTCTCTTCTTTCTTAATTGGTTTAGTAATAGGATAATCTTCAAACCTATCAAGAGATGGTTGTTTTTCTTTTTTAATTTCTTTTCCAACCTTTGTCTCTCTGACAATTTCAGCTGTTGAGGCCTGGCTGTCCGCCTTGAGGTCTTTCCCTTCCTTTTTAACTTTTGAGGCAGCAGTGCAGGAGGGGGTCTCCTGTTTATTCACTGTTGTAACTTTATCCTCTTTGAGGGAGCTTCGAGTTACACCCATGTCCTTTTTCTTGACCTGTGACTGTCTTGTGTCTTTAGAGGATGAAACAGAGGAACCTGAAGTTTTATGTGAACTCTTGGATGATGATCTTTCTTCTTTCCTTCTCTCTCTTGAGCTGGATCTAGACCTGCGTCTCCTCTTGTCTGTAGACCGTGACTCCACCTTGTCTCTGGAGGAGAGAGACGACTGTTGTGCTCGTGCATTGTCTTTCCTCCTTTCCCTTGATCTGGACCGCGATTTTGAGCAAGACGGACCACGTTTATGGTCCTTCGATCTAGATCTGGACCTAGAACGTGATTTTGACCAAGATTTTGAGCGAGACCGACCATGTCTCTTATCCTTTGACATTCGTTGTCTCTCACAGTCTCTCTCTCTGCCGTCATTTTTCTCCTTGCTCCTCTGTTTATGCTTCTTCCTTCTTGAACGCTCTCTGCTGCTAGAGTTGGAGCCAGACCTAAAAATCAGTAATAACAGACAAAACCCTTAATCAAAACCCTGATCTTATCATCGAACAGACAGTTACTTAATAGTTGATACCAGGAATATTGGACAAAGTATAATAGATTTACCTAGATTGCTTCCTGTCTTTGGATCGTGACCGGGGTCGCTGTCTCTTTCTGTGAGCCCTATCAGGGGAATTGGACTGAGAGCTTTCTGAGGATGTGCGTTCCCTCCTCCTCTCTCTGGACCTTGACCGCCTTGAACTCCTTTCTCTGTCCTTCTCCTTTTCATTCTGCCGGCTTCCCTGGCCTGATGCATGATGGTCTCCTCTCCTGCCTCTGTCTGTCTCTGCCTCTGAATTGCTAGAGCGTTGCTCCTTTGAAGCTTGGAAAGTTTTCTTCTTATTGCCCAAATCTCGTGATGGGGACTTGGAACAGGATTTGGAATCCAATGTAGTTTCTGCCTTTTGCTTGCTCTTGGTGGGAGCAGAGCTGGATGCTGACGAATTATTATCCTTACAGTTGGGGGGAGGTCTACTGGGAGTTCCAACACGCTGTCCACTCTCCTCTTCTAGAGTCTCTCTCTCAATCTTAATGCTGTGATGAACAGGTGATGTGGTGTCTGCTGTCTCTGTACAGCTTGAATTCAAAAACCTTTCAGCTGCATCATCTAACCCTGGCTCTTTCTTTACTTTAGTTAATGCTGTTTGTTTCTCAGTCTCAGTGTCTACTAATCTTGATTCTTTTTCAACCTTCACATATTCCTTTGAGCATCTGCCCGCCTGTGATCTGGTTTCCTGAGCTCTAGCCCCCACTGGTTCTTCCTGTGACACCTCAATCTCCTGTGTTTCAGTTTTCACATGAACCAGATCCTGCTCGTGTTGCATTAAAACCTCCTTGTTTCCTGAACTACAATCCTTCCTCTCGTGCGCGATGTGTCGGGAGCTACCATCCAGGCGTGCGCTCTCAGTATCTTCGTCTGAGCTGCTTGTCTCTGATAGCGTGGGATTAAAGGGATCATAGATATTATGACTGTCTTTTTCCTTTTTAACCGGCGTATGGGATGCCAGGAGCATCTGTTTATCCCTGTGCAGCTGTCTCTTCCTTGCTTCATCTTTCTTTCCTCTCCAGGGTTCCTGCATGCTGTCTCCACTAGTAGAGGGTGAGGCAGTGCTGAGCCGCCTTGAATGCCAGGAATTCCCACTGGAGTTAATACGGAAGCTCACTGCTGATGAAGTTGAGGAATAACGTGGCTGACTAGCAGGAGAGCCAGAAGAGGAGAATGAGTTGGAGAAGGCCGATGATGAGCCTGCTCCATCAGGCCGGTGCCTCTGGGCCTGACCGTCAGCCCTGCCCTTTTGCTGGTCTACACTTTGTTGTCTTCCTTTGTCTCCAGCAAGGCTGTTCATGCCTGCTTCTGGCATGTCGTAACCATTACTACTGGTGGTAGAATTACTACTATTTTCCCTACTGCTACTTCTATTACTGTCACTGCTGCCACCTTGACTAGAGTTCTCCCTTTTTATTTTTGGTATCCGAGGAAGCACTGACACGTCTACCCACATGGGCTTTGTAGCTGCTTTTTTAGATTGTGATGGGGTCGTGCCCTTGCTCTTGGAGCTTGAATTTAGGGTGGGGTGGATGGATGAGAAGGGGCTGGTAGCTCTTACACCATTGGTTACCCGCTGACAAGAAGGGTGGGTGGGTCTGACTTGACGAGGTGGTTGAAAACTCAGGTGACCTTGAGGTGGAAATTCAGTATGGGGTGATGATTGGATGAGGTTGGCTGAGGAGGGCATGTAGGGCAGTAAGTGAGAAGAGCTCTGAGAGAAAGGTCTGTTCAGGGAGCTATGGGAGGATCCTGGTAGGTCTCCGGTGTAGTGAAGAGATGGCGAACTGTCACCTTGGATGGGTGACATCACTGGGTTGATTTGGGTATCTCCTGAGCTACTGCAATCTGGCTTTAATGCAGATGGCATCGCTGAAAGAGAAAAAAATATACAAATGATCAACACATTTAAAGAGTGAAATAATCAAGTACTTTGCTTCTTTTGCTTAGTTCAGCAGATTAAACTGACTTACACAATGTAAAATGAGTGTTGAGTGGTTGACACCAGAAAAAGTTTTAGGCTCAGTCAGTTCTGCTTCCGAGAGTGAGGAATAACTAACTCACTGCTAATGCCGGAGAACACAAGCAGCACTGCTGTTTCTTATGTCACAAGATTCAAGACAGTTTAAAGTTTTATTTTCACCAACTTCACGTGCATTTTACATAAAGCAGTCAGGCTGAAGTTGTCAAAAATTCAACAGCTGGATTTAATGTACGTAACTATTTCAAAAGAACCCATTATTTTCATGACAGGTAAGTGGAAGTCAGATCTTTGGTCCTCTGTCCGCCTCTGTGGCTAAAGTGGCTAAAATCTCTAACCAAACAGCTACAACATATCTAATTAAATCTCGCCATTTAAACTTTGTGTTTCAAAATGTGCCAGGTACACTTACTTGTCTTTGCAGCTTTAAGGGAACCATCCCGATTAATAACGACATCAGAGCTGTCCATCAAGAGCATGCTCTGTCCTGATAGGATGCTGCCTAGCAGGTCAGGCACAGGAGCCGCCTCCACAACAACCCCTGACTGGGGGACATTCATACCCCTCCTAGTATGGCAAAGAAAACCTTTAATTAGATCAACCATATTTGTTAAGTATTCATCAAGCTAGATAACATCATCACAAAAACTGAGACCGCTTAGGCACCTCAAATTTATGACAAACTCTCTCTCTATATCTATCTATCTCATATATATATATCTCAATCATGACATGAACATAATCATTCTTTTACAATTCTACACATTATGGCAAAAGGTAGATGTTACCTGGAAAGGCTTGCAGTGACTGGTCGAGCTACAGGCTGGTGAGAGCGAAGGGCAGAGCGAGAGATCCCTCGTCTCTTGGCCTCCAACAGCGATGTAACATGGGCTTGCTGCTCCTCTTCCTCACTAGCCAAATCAATACCATAAAGCACAATATGTTCAATAATAAATACTGCTAAGCTACATACAAACACAACACACAAACACAGTGAAACTGAAATACACTAGCAGATTTTAATAAACAAGCTTGGTTCAAAGTATGTGATAGGGAGTTTCCGCACCAAGGAATCAGGATCACTTGACCAGTATGTGTGTGGCAGTTGTAACCACCTAAAGCATTCCCTACATTTTATATGATATCAGAAACATCCACAAGTATGTGTATAAATATATATATATTCTATCTTACCGTTCCACAAATGGATCCAGGTCAAATGGATCTCCGTAGATAGAGAGAGATGCAGCGCCTATGTCAGCACGCATGCTGCTTAACGTGTGCTCTGATGGTCGGTACACTGTTGGAAGCGAAGAGCTCTTCTTGTCCTTTACAATTCTGAGATTATTAGCGATACGGCTTCGAGGAGTGGCTGCCTTTTTCAACATCTAATGGGAAAACGTAGGTAAAGAGTTTATATAGAGAGAAAAGCATCTTGTGACTACAAGAGAAATCTGTTAATTCTTGTAGTATTAGATACATCTAGCAAAACATTTAAAACCAGATCACTTAAATCTTAGACTGGTGTTGATGACACACTCACCAGCTTTTTTCTGGATTTAGTCTTCCTCACTTTCCGTTTCCTCCTCTTGACTCCTGTACTTCCCACTTGACCTTTTATACCCTTAGCAGAAGATGTATTCCTGCTCTTGACCTTTCTGCGCTTCCCTGTTCAATCAATCATAAAAGTTTTCCCTCATTACAAACACATCGTAGCTTTCTCTGGCTTTTCCTTACACCACATTTATTCATGTGTGTGCTTGTGATCATGCTAACCCTGTCTGAAAATGATTACACATTTGTATGTGTGTGCTTACTTACTAGTCTTGCGCCTGCGACTGGATGGGACATGAGGTGCAAAGTCACGTATATACACAGCCGTGTTGAGCCCAGCCACCACAGCATTAATAGTCTCATCCAGCCATGTGGACTGCATCATATACGTCGGAGCCAACTAGTAAGAAAAAGTATCCATCACTCCACTGGTACGGTTTCACAAACCATTGTTGTCTGAGCACAACTCCCAAACACATGCACTGCTCCTTAACATGAGCATTTCAGTCAAGATTCACATTACAAATGTCAAAAACACATGCAATAATTTCTGCTGTCAGCAGCCATACAGTGCATAACCTAAGTACATAACTTAATTAGTCATACATGTCATCACTAAATCTAATCAACACACTTTGTGGAACATCAAGACATTTCTGCAAGATTCAGCTTTGCTCATAGGCTGTGGAAAGACAGTTAGAAAATAAGCCAAGACTGAAGCGTCACGCCTCATGCCAAACCTGTGAGGTCCGTGCCTGTGTGATGCGATGTCGGTTGACATTAGCTCGAACCCTCTCACTCTGCTGAGTTCGGGCAATAGCTCTGGTGGGACCTGCAGCACGGGACTGAGAGCGACTGGTGGCAGGACGGGCGGTAGAAGGTAGGCTCTCTGTCTCACTAAGTTCCTCAGCTGAACCCCCTAAGTTAAGAAGATTTAAAGATCTGACTTGTGAAAAGATGCTAAAGAGTGCAAACAACTCTTTGAGTTCATAAGCATGGCCACTTATAATATAACGAATTAATAGGTTTGTACAATATATTTTTGTTGAAAGTGAATTACCTACATAAAGAGCAACTCCACAAAGAAAATTAATTCAAAACAAAAACATAAAATGTACTACAGCAGCATTTTCAATTCACTGAAATTTGTGAGATACCATATATTACAAGTTTTTTTTAATCTGTCTGTGTATGTGTCTATAAACCACGTCCACAATATTGTTTGAGCAAGTATGAATTTAAGAAGGCAAACAATTTAGAGGCTTACTTGAGTGACGGTTGTTGGCTTCACACTCAGGGCAGAACCATTCCTCTACAGGAACAGAGTCAAGAGGTGGCGTGAGACACTCCATGTGATACCTATGGAACAAAATGACTTAACAAATTTCACTGATAAGAAATCTGACAACAGGTTCAAGGCTATAAAAAAAGAAAGGGTTACTTAGTACAAAAATATCTTTCTCACCCAGCATCACAGCCATCACAGAGCAAGAGGCGGTCCTCACGGTCACTGCCCCCACACACCTCACAGTTTGTCTGCTCCAGGTCCACATCCACTGTTTCCTCTACACCTTCCTTCACAGGCTTTTGTACTATGATCTGAATGAAAAACACATAAGCAATTAGTCCACACAACATAAAACAAAAGGTATATGGAGTACTATGAGTTAATAATGTTCTGCTACCAAAGACTGAACACACTCACCATTTTCTTCACTTTGCCTCCATAACACTTCCTTAGGTATATGTTGTTGAAGGAAATACGGTCTACAGGACACGAGTTTGCATTCTAAACAGTGGAGAGCAAAAACACTGAAAATGAGCCATTCCGCTTCCTTAACCATGGATGCTTTTGAAATACAGAGCACATACTTGGACTAATGCAACATTAAGTCAGACCCACCTTGGCCCATTCAAGGATGCAGTCGAGGCAGAAGTAGTGCTCACAACTCTCTGGTGTTGCAACAGGCTGGCTGTTGAATGAGTTAAGGCAGATGGGACACTTATCGGCGTCTTCATCTGAGCTCATCCCTGCAAGGTCAGCAGAGGTTCCCCCAAAAGCTCTATCCTCAGCCTTAGCTGCCTCCTCTTCCTCATCTAGTGTAAAGTACAAATATATTGTGTATGTACCATGCAAACTATATTTATAGAGGATATTGGAGCAAAATACAGTAGATTAGTGAGAAAATAATGATACTTATACTACACGCCTTAACTGCCACAACTCAATTGTCTCAGTTGAGTCAGGTTTATACTACAGGGTACTTTGCAATTACATGAAGGTTAATTAGAGAAATAAGGTGAGCTAGGAATAATTGCATTATATAAAATATAAAATTATGTGAAAACCATCACCATCATTGACAATATAAACCGCACATTCAATCACTCCTACCATCCTCCTCTTCCTCCTCCTCCTCATCCTCCTCTCCATCTAGGTAATCCTCCTCTTCTTCCTCACCACTGTCAGATTCTCCCTCCTCAGTACCCCCCTCAACATCGTCAGAGTCATCTAGGAGGTAAAAAAATAATAATTAAATAGACAGTGCATGAGGTTGTCAAATCTTTTGGGTATGTTTGATACTGTACTCTTGGGAGTGAATGCAATTTCATAAAAACATTTACTCGTTCATTCATCCTCTCATGATCTTATGCATAACAAACATGTTAAAAAAGCTACCTGAGATGGCCCACAACGCAGACCTTTTTCCTTTGCTGTGGGACGCACTGCGGTTGATCAGCTCATCTTGGCTGTCATCTTCATCCATGGCTGACCATGAGAAGAACAACTTCTCTGACAGCTTTTCACTAAAACAATCCTTACAAGACAGACCAAAATCACAGATAGTGTTTAAATAACAGATAACCTCTGGATTCTCCTTGTGTACAAATTTTGATGACACAATTTGGTCATTAAGTAAGTGACATGCAAGACAATCTACTCACTGTTTAAAGGACAGGTGACGAAGTCAAGACTTTCAACCACCTTTATGGAATGACAAGGTGATTTCCTTTGCCCGAGTCCTTGAGCAGAAAGGGGAAATGATCATTAAGCGTGTGTTCTTGGTCTATGGGATGTCATGTTAGTGGGAACTAAGAGAAAACCGACAAATTAAGTTAAGTAAGATTTCTTACAAACCACGAGTGATATTTGACAGCTCGTGGGTAGGGTACACACTATGAAACAGCAATTTTATATTGGACCGGCTTTTAAAACGTAATGTTATTGTTTGCTGCCAAACAGGTTACCTAACATTAGCTAGCTAGCCAGCAGCAGCCTGCAGACTATGCTAAGGCTACATTTGTAAACAAAGAAGAAAACTCTGCATCAGACAGTTTGCTCCCTCTGTGTCTCGTATAAAATACACATGCAGCGTATATGTAGATACACAAATTATAGATACACGCACTGACAAGAATATAAGACTAGCCTGTAAGGCTGTTCTTACTGATCAAATAACGCTAGCTAGTAACCTTAGCTTCTGTGTAGCGTGTTAGCTAGCCTCAGAATAGCTAAATTTAGCGACTACAAGCTCCTTCCGACTCTGCAGTGAAAACGTGTGTGTGTGTGGGGAGGGGGTGTTTACACACATTCCCCTTTCAACCCTCATAACAACAATGTCCTATTGGCGCATTTAATAGTAATTTCAAACCTACCCTATTAAGTAGCGTGAGGTATGTTAGAGTGATTTGAAGTCTCTATGGCTGTTGAGTGACACCACCGGCTGGCTACAGACGGAAAAGGCCGAGTGCGCTCCGTGACTCTTAAAGGGACATTATCCTATTTGTCGTAGACTTAAATTATGCTTACAGTAGGCACGCACGTGCCACAGTATGCCTGTTAGTGTGTATTTATGTTTATTATAGCGTATCCAATCGCATCGCAAGTCACACTTGTGTAATCACCACGACGTAGGATCACAAATATCTTAACTTGCTATCACTACCACTACAATCCAGCTGTAATGGTAACCATGGTAATACTAATTTACTCACTGCATCCTTTGCACTCTGCTCATTGCACTATTTCACTATTGTCTCAGTCTGAGTGTTTTGTTTATAGTGTGTATGTGTTCTCTATACTGTAGCCTGTCTTTGATCTTATTACTGTATTAATGTGTTATTGTATTATGGTATAGGTAAGCACATCGTGGGCATTGTACAATCTAGAGTCAAATTCCTCCTATGTGTGTACATACCTGGCAAATAAAAGCTGATTCTGATTCTGATGATTTTCACCCCACACCTCAATTATATTATGTTATATTATATATATAATTAAGACACTACACACAAACACACTCACAACAAAACGCCAAGGATTTAAATGATGGGAACCACCTTCACACAACTGAAATATAGGCTGTGGCCTCACATTTAGTAGGGGTACAGTACAGGCTACAGTAATTGAGTTTAGTAATAAAGTTCGAAGTGCACACAGCACATCACACTGTGGCCACTCTACAGGAGTGCAGACTAAACTGTTTGACAAAATCATTTTTGAGAGGTTTTATTAAGAAATTATGACGTGGTTATATTTTATGCCCAGAAGCAAACTCCTACTTTATACATTTTAAAAAGTCTGATAAATGGTATAGAAATATTATAACAGTCATCCAAAACGAGGGACAACTACAAGCCGTCCATACAGCAATCAAATGCCACTGTCGCCCTCCAGTGGTAACTGTAATTTGACAAACTCTGCTGTTACATAATCCAATGTAATCCTGATTTGCTACTTTATGTCATGGGGTTATGTGTATCCTGGCTGTGAATAATCCGACGGGGATTTGTTAGTCAAAAACTGCTCAGAAGAAAACTCGAGCATATAGGCCTGTCTAAACCAAACAAAGATGTTTGATGATCCTAGAAAGAAAGACAGGACACCATGTTCCAGCTGGCCAGTTCAAAAGGAGGTCAATTAAATGCTGTGATTTTAGTTTATAAAAACGGGGTGTTTTCTTATACTTAACCTTGACGAAAAAATATGTAATGTTGATATTAACATTGCAGTATCCCTATATGCCCCTATTACAGGAATACAGTTCTTTATTGAGTAATGAAGCACAATGCATTATTCTGCATTTAACAAATACGCCTAACTTTTTTTTACATGTGATGTTGAAATTTAAAGGGTTAACAGATTCCAATTTAAACTGCCGTTTCAAATTTGATATGATGTTATACAATTTGGTAATGATGGGAGGGAGTCCTAAACGCTCACTCCGTAAATAATTGAGAGTTTATCATCATCGTCCTCCACCTCCTCCTCCTCGTCATCATCAGATCAGACTGTCATGCTGCATCCTTGGTACGTGCACATCCACACTCTGCTCATGGCAACACTGTACACAAGTAAGCCGAGTTCAACCACTTCACACTGCGGGGGTGGGGGCGTTCTTTGTCAAAACGGTTTAAAGTGCACTTACTTCCTCTCGGTAGCAGCTGCCGCATCACATGACGTCTATATAAGGGGAAATAAACCTGTGTCGCATTGATGTTTGCAATAAATAACCGGCCAGGACATGAAACTGTTAACACCATAATGGTTCATTCCTAATGTAAGACGTGCAGAACTGAACGCGCCGCACCCCAACTACAACTTCAACGTCAAGCGAACTTACTGGCCTCATAAAGCCCACCTCTCAAAAATCTTAATTTGTCGAGTATCTATGATGGGTGGGCCATTCAACTCCAAGTCGGCAGCCCATTGGCTGAGCGCGATGCCAGCTTCTTTTCAATTTGCATAACCAGGTCGGGTTGCAGATGCAGGGGAGTGGGCAGGGTAGGGGTAGAGCAAGTGAACTGAACTTCTACGTCGTTGTAGGCTTTACAGTAGTCTAAAAATGCACCTAACTTTAACCATGTACTGTGATTTCATGTAGAGAAAAAACAATTTGGATATTTGGAGAGATGGCAGACGGGTTTCTATCGGCGAAAACGAAAGATTATTTCTTTTAAAATTAACCCAAAAGAAAACTTGGGGCTGGTAAGTAGCTACCTTTATCTGCCACTATTCTTTATTCCGGCTATATGGTGTGGATGAATAGGCCACGTCGGATGTCTTTTTCCTATACATTTCTTATTTTTCTTTCTCAGTTGTCAGATGTAATTATTAATTCTTTTGGAACTTTTTTGATGGCAACTGAAATTGAAATAATTTTTAATATATTTCGGGAGCCAAAGACATATATCGTGGACTGAAAGGCAGCTGTAATTTCTAATCCCGTAGTACAGTATGTTACAGTTTTGGGGCAATCGAGGATTTAAGATATTTGTCGATTTATTGAAATTGTTATATAATTTTGTTTTGTGTGGAATCATTTAAATAAGTATAAGTGATGTAGGCCTACATAGAAACAGATGAAGATCTAAATATTTATGTCTATGTCTTATCACTGTTTCATTACAAAGCCTTTGTCTTTGCTTCTCTACAGATTGCGTGTGCTTATGGTTGTCAGTGTAATGTGTGAAATCTAAAAGCAGGTAAGCCACTGACTAACGCACATTGTGTCAGTTGCCAGTTCCACTGTGCGTGTGACAGCGGCTAACCTGGTTTTGGGAGTACTTCTCATCTTTTGGCTCGTCCAAGACCAGCCACGGCCGGACTGGAAAGACACCCATCTACAAGCACTCCTTGATCGTGTCCCGTGCACATTGCCTGTTCAACATGACCGCTCTCCCAGCGGTCTCCATGTGAACTGTAGCCTACTTCCTCCTATGTTCACATATTTTCTCTTATTTAGGGCCACTTGCTCTTGCATTGCCCCCTATGGAGCCGTCCTCTTTTATGCCACCTACTGTCAAGACTGTTGGTGAGTTTTTTGTTTCAGTTTCTGTTTCATCTGTGTGGTGCAGACAACATCATCATCATCAATCTCACTGGTTCCCAATTTGAGGTCAGGGGCCCTCCAGGGGTCCTCCAAGATGTTTTTTTTTTTGTGGGGGGGGCGATGTTCCAGCAAAAATGAGACACTGAACTTGGTTTTAGAACAAAATGGATTACAATATAGTAATGTGCCCACCCCTTTAAATTAGGTAATGAAAACCTAATCAATTGTATCC
The DNA here is from genome assembly GCF_014851395.1 of Micropterus salmoides. Classification (NCBI taxonomy): domain Eukaryota; kingdom Metazoa; phylum Chordata; class Actinopteri; order Centrarchiformes; family Centrarchidae; genus Micropterus; species Micropterus salmoides. Next base: position 24,671,557 of record NW_024044570.1, read on the forward strand.
ATACATTATATGGTTGTAAAAAGTAACCCTCAAGTGAGAAGTAAAGTCTCTATTCAAATCATTTGTGGCATTGTGTATTTTACTTTCTGCTCCGCCGTGTAATGCATTTCATGTTTTATTCCCATCGGTGCACACTGACTCATTGTGACACAGAGGAATAGATAAGTGCAGTATGTCAGACTCATCAACTTGTGGCCCCATTCTTTGTCATCATCATAATGTGGATGTGCAGATGGTCACTCTCGTCCATATCAAGGAGGTGCTTTCCCAGACGCCTGGTGTCTGTTGTAAATATGTATCAATTCAGTCAAACTTTCAGCTTTTCAACCTTTCTTTTACCTTCACCCAAAACCTTCCAATGTGGATTTGGATAGGGTTCACATGGAGTACGAGCAGAAATAATTCCCTGAAACATCATCATAATCTGTTAATGTCCCGTTTATGAGATTGGAGTCCTCTGGGTTTAGATATGAAGTGCGCGAGGGTTGATATATTTCACTTTGCATGTGAATAGTAATGAAAACAAAATACATGTACAAAACTGGCCTGAAGTCCCCAGAAAAATAAAAACTCAGATCTAATGCAATTGGTTTTCAGAAATATCTTTTTTTTCCCTATATGGCATTGACCTGGCATTAAATAATACATTATTTTCAATGTGATTGTAGTAAGCAGGAAATACAAAGAGAGACTGCATTTTTAATTCATGTTCATGTGCATAATTTTACGTTATGTGCAGTATCCTTCACATCCAGGGGTAGGCGTCAGTGCTGCACCATGCTGTGGGCTTGTCCAGACAGTGGGAACCAAACAAGGATTTGAAGCTTATCTAACCCCCTGCCAAGCCAGACAGCTCTACATCTTATCAGTAAAATCCAATCCTGCATAATGAATCATAATACCTACCTCCTTACCTTTAAACACATGGCATGAAGAGGAAATTGCTAAACTAAAGTGTATTTTTGATTAAAGATTCTGATATCCATTCATGTATGTATAAGGAAACGGAAATAAAATACGTGCATGCTTGGGATTTTACCTGGCGAGTGTCAGCAGATGAGTGTATTTATAGATACCTACAGGGTTTCATTTAGGGGTTAGCCAGAGTACTAGGGAAGATCAAGTCACTCAGTGTGTGACAGCCAGCATATTTACTCTCCGGGGTAAACAAACAGGAAAGGGGTGGAGGAGCAAAGTGTTGCGCAGAAGCCTATAGTTGTGCAGCTGTGTGTTTATTCTATCATGCCAGGGTGATTTTTATCGCAAAGGACAATATATAACAAAACAATGAGTAGTTTTGTTGTCAATAATTTAAGAAATCGGGAGAACATGCATCGACTCAGAGGGATAGAGTCCACAATATTCTGGACTCGCGTGTCCTCTGGTGCCAAGAAAAAAGACACAAGTCATTGTACTAATACCATGAACACACGGCGGACTTGAAAACTATCAACAAGGTACGTTTACAACTAAATAGACTGATAGTCAGCTTTCTCAAATGTTAACGGGTCTGTAGTGCTCTTGTGCATTTATGGTCACATGTCTTGTAGATATACTGTTTTACAGCACCCATAACAGCAGCTGCTGTGGAGCCAGGATGTTTGCCACATTTCCCTCTGCTCCCAAGGATGCACTCTACGTTCAATCAACCGCCTATGGATATCATTACATCATAGCAGCCGTTGTACCACAAGCAAAGAGGAGAGCATGTATAATTCAGTACCTATAATATATTCATAATGCTTTTCACATAAGAGCTTCATGGCACTGTCACTGTGTACACTGGTGTGTTAATTATTTACTGCAGGGTATTCCAGATGCACCGCAACTCTGCTCCTAGTTACTGTAGTTACAAGGATGATTATAATAAAATGTGATTCCATAAACAAGGTATTAAGAAAAAACAATCACTCAACAAAGTATTATCTAAAACACAATGCACATTTTTAATCATATTTAAATACACAGTCATAGTAATAATTGCTCTAGGGAAAAGGTTTCTAAATTATTTTACATTTCATACACATACTTTGCAGTGTTTACAGTAGCAAAACTCTAAATATATTTGTCTTATGTATATACAGTATGTATATCATGGTAGATTAAATAATGACAAGAGTTACAAAGAAAGGGGTTAAATAAGCGGTGATGGGTGACAGAACAGTGAACAAGTCGCCCTTGGCCCTGCGGTCCATGTTTTATCTCCACGATGACTCTCGGGATGTCAGGACTGCAAGACACACAAAAATAAGTGGGGATGACGATCCCTTTGTCTGGAAAACATTTTGTTCAGGTAAGACACAGCAGGAGAGGCCTGGGTCAGTCAAGGTAATTACACATGCCTATGAGAAGCACAAGCCGACTCAAGAGCAGTCCATGTGTTAATTCCATTACCCGTAGACTTAAGTCTTGTAGTCAAGAGTAGCATTTTGGGACAGAATTGGTTTTAAGCATGTTTCTACAACAATCACTGCAATGTCTGTAGTTTCCAAAGCAAGGAGCGGTTGTATAAGTCCACACAGGAAACACCACACTGTAGACAGTAAGGTAAGAGTGCATGCTCAAACACACGTCACTTTGACCTGTCAGCATAATAGAGAGACATATAATAAAATACTAACTGCAATTATAAAGTAAATATTGGTTTAGGTGTTTTAGATGGATTGGATTTGTGGATAACAGTAATGACGATAGCAAAAGCACTGGAAACAACTGCTTCCTTTGTTTGCTTGGTTTTGTTGTGTAAGTAAGCTCATCCTAAATCTACAGTACACTGAGGCACATTGAAAGTTATGACAGGTCAAATGTCAGGTGTGATGACAGCAAAAGAACCAGGCGCGTCCGTCCCAGGAAAAGAAAGATATCTTAACAAACCATGGCCCTGTGGCGCTACGTTTGAAATGTATTCCTTCTTTAAGCGTGGAGTTTGACTAAAATAGACTTGTAAAAGCTATAAACTTCCTAAAATAAGTTGCACTGTCTTCAAGCAGAGCAGAAAGAGAACAGAAAGATACATTTCTCTGTAGGCAAGCAAGGGCCAAGGCTTCACACAGAAATAGAATGGGACAGTGCAATACATTTTGCAGAGACCTCCGTGAAAAGGCTCTTGCTCTTTGGAAGTCAAGCATCACCAAAGTACAAGGCATTGTATAGATACATCCCCCTCATATATAAATAGTATCCATACATAAAAAGGCAAACTGAAATGACATTGGTGGCACATCTTTCCATGTCACAGTATAAAAACAGCACTACAATCAGAATGTCTGCTACAGTCATTCCCTGTGCGATTGATGCGTTACATGGAGATACGGTGAAAAGCAGCTGTCATTAGACGTTTGTCACTTGAGGGTGGGAAGACCGCCCTGTGTTACAGAGGTGGGGATTAGGAGCAAGTTCCCAGATGCATTAAAGTTTAATGAAAGCAGCTACTGTTAGTCCAGATGCAAACAGTGAGAGACGGGGTGGGCGGGGAGCAGACACAACATGAAAAGGATAGGACAGATCCAGAGAATTAAAAGCATAAAGGAAACAAGCAAATGGAAGTGCGAATGTGGAAGATTAAATCAACTGTAAAAAGTCAGGGAGAGGAATCAACAGAAGAGGAAGAGATGGGCAAAAGAGGAGTCTTTCAGCTTTTAAAAGTAGAGCAGAAAAGCTGCTGAGAATTAGCAGGGGCCTCCACCATACAGATGCGACTACTACCCCGACACCAAAAATGGCAGCTGTAGCCTTACACCCAATCAAGCTGGGGTAGAAAGTTTGGGGGCAAGAGGCTCTGGGACCAGGGGACGGGAAGGGCAGGAGGGGAGCAGAGTAGGATGGACTTGAGAAGCAGCGGGGTCTCACACATACACACCCTCAGGGTTGAGACTGGACACTAGAGGGTTTTGCAGGTTGCGTGGATGTCCCAGGAACTGTTTGGCAGTGGGACGGGGTGGTGACTCCACTGGAGTAACACTGTGGCCTGACGGAGATAAAGAAATATGTTTAGTGGGCAAGTCTTGACTCTAACTGCAAAGCATACCATGTTGAATTTTAGTTCTAATATTTATTTTTGTTTCATACTTCCATTACTATATCCATCCTGCAGAATATGTGCCAGTTCTAATTGCTCCAGTTGCTCCTGAAGCTCTGTGCGTGAGTGGGTGTGCGTGGGCAGGACACCTGTCTGTTGAATAAACTGCTGCAGGTTACACTGCCTCAGCTCCTTGTTCAGCTCCTCCAGCTCCTCCTGTTTGGCCTGAGATGGAAAAGAACATGGATCAGTGAGGAAAACAAAGGACGACTGAGAGCTCACGTCAGTCAGCTCTGACTCACTGAACACTTACATCTTGTTTTCCTGCAAAGTGGGCGAAGCATATGGAAAAGGGATGAGCTGAACATGTCTGTTAATCTGAAGATATAATTCTATTGTTAATGATAACTGTAATAATTACACACCAACAGTGGAATTTATGAATGTATTTATAAGACAGGATTACTGTATTTTGCCACATTACTACTACTGTAAATGCCAAACATCTGATCACCATGAGAGGGCAGCAGAGTCTACAAGTCTAGTCTCAAGTAACTGATGAAGACTACTTGTGTCACCTATCACCATCATCACACCCATTTAGCTACAATGATTCATCAAAGTTCCACAAATACCATGGACATTTTTTCAGATTCCAGCAGCCTGAGGCATATTTATAGATGGATACATGGCTACTGCGTTTCAAAGTTGTGTTAATGCCAGGTTGGAAAGTTTTTCATCAGCTAGAATGACTGAAAACGTGGATACCTCCATCAAGACAGTGGCGTCATCTTTGCGCCAAGTGTGATGCACACAAACAGGCCAGTCAATCAGTCCTAATCGACTATCCATTTGTGCTTAATGAATGTGTCTGCTTACAGCACAGGAAGCAGCAGCAGCAGCAGTATGCAATAGGCCCCAAGCCTAGTACCTATGTGTGTGTGTAATTAATGTTGGACTGTTGGACAGCCTGCTGAGGCAGTTCACACCTGCAGGTCTGCCTCCATTAGCCTAATGACAGGAATGCTGTGCTCATCATCACCAACACATAAACACTCGGCTAGCAGCCTTGAACGATCAGTTGAGTGATGACTGACGGCCAGACACACTGTATCATCTTACTGGCATTAACATGTCACTGGAAATGAAAAGCATCTTATTTCTTCCAGACAATAACTGTCTGGGTGGCAAAATGTCTCTGTGGTTACTTTCAGATTATAAACTCTTGCAGTACTGTTTGCATGTTATGACATGGCAGTACATATTATTATTATTATTGTACCACTATGTATGAAAGAAAAAATGCCTCTGTTCTACAGCTGGATGCTTTCTATATAATTGGGAAATTGATCATGACACGATCCCTCTCTGTTCCATCAATCAGGCGCTAAATCTGTAGAGTTCACCCTCAGAGTCAGACACATTCCCATGAGGATGACTGACTGAAAGGCAAATGAGTTTATTGTTATGTTTTAATTGGTTTTGCAGCCAGTTTGCTATTTATTACTTGGAGCCCAGTGGGTTGTGAATGGGACAACAGTCTTTCAGTCTGGATGATCTTTGCTAATGAAGACATGGAAACACTAGACTACAAATGCCCTCAGTGTGCTCCATTTCCTTGTGACAAAACATTTAAAACACCATCTACTCTACTACAATAAAATAGGAATTTAATGTTCTTCACTTCCCTGGCTGGAACTACTCTGAATGAGCTCCATGAAGTGGATACCCGAGTCCTGGATTCCATGTGGATTTTGAGGGAACTCGAGTTTCACTTCAAACTGGGTTAAGCTTTGACAACCTATGACAACCATCAAAAGTAAACAAACAACGACGCTACAAACTACGATAAGTTGAGGCTAAATTGATCCAATAAAGGGGCCTTCTTTTTCTACAAATCAATCCTCTTTAATCTCTTTTTCCATACACAGGGTACAAGAATATGTATACACTGGCAATGTAATATAAACAGAACAAGCATACAAGATGATACCTGCCAAACCAGTTCCGCTAGGCTTTAAATAGTTCTTCAGAGAATACATTTTCATACAAGGTAGGATATGAGTACACAGTCAGTAGTCATCGTAATGTCTTGAATAAATATTGTATATCAAAATGCCACAATAAATCATGTTTCCTGTTTTAGTATTCTTTTTCCTTTTATGAGTGTCTCTGCACTGTTGTTTGTCTGCTGCAGAATGCAGGTAGGAGAGGGATACAGTTTTACAGTATAGCTAGAAGAAGGTCTGTGGTTACACCCCTCAAACGCCACATGGGCTTATGTGGATTTATAGCCCTTTCTCCAGAACCGTGACCTCTCTCCTTACCTGCAGCAGAGACTCTGCCTTCCCCAGAGCCTTGTCAGTCTCAGATAGCTGCTCCCCCAGCTCTGTCCCGTGATTTTCCTGTCTCTGGAGCTCTGCCGTCATGGCATCGAGGGACTCCTCAGGTCTTCTGGCTTTCCCTACCTCCTGGCTTTCCCGCTGGATCTCTTTCTCCAGCTGAGACGAGCGCACGGAGAACTCGTGGAGCCGCCGTCCACAGTCGTCTAGCTTGGCATGGAGCTCCCCCAGCTTCCTCCTCATTCCTCGCTCCTTCTCCACCTCTGCCTGAAGCTCCTCCTCCCAGTACTGCTCATGGGCAAGCTCGGCCTGGTTTCTCCGCACCACTTGCTCCAGTGTCTCCATCTCTTCTTGCAAGCGAGCGTCAGAAACGGGTGAAGGACATGGAGATGGGTAGGGACACTCCCAGGAACGTGACTCCCTCTCTAGGGTTTCTAGCTGGGCCTCGATGGCCCTCAGTCTCTCCTGTTGCTGAAGAACTTTCCTAAAGACCTCCTCTTTGGATGGGCCTGTAAGTGGTGAGGGAGACGGCGATGGCACATGAGAAGATACAGGGCTGGGAGAAGGAGAGGGGGAGGGTCTTTGCTCTGGAGAGTCCCGAGGAGACTTCTTAAATGGTTTGGTTCTAGGGGAGGTAGATGGCCCCAGGTTAAAGGTGTGCGCTTTCTTAGGCTGGCTGCGTTTCGATGGCTCTGGCTCAGGATGCTTGGGCAGTGGGTGGGGAGTTGGTCCGTCTTGTTTTGAGCCAGGTGCGTCACTGCTGCTAGGGCCAGTGCGGCGCAGGAAGAACTGAACTTCACTGCCATGTTGGCCTAACTTAGCCAGAGACTCCAGAGGCCTATCTGTGGCCAACAGCTGCCGCTCCGTATCCCTAAGACGCTGGATCAGAACATAACGGCCTGTCTGGCCTGTGGACAGAGAGAGACAGAGTGAGTACACAGAAATATGTCTACAAACTGAAAAACAACACTAACCACCACCATATCTACCCACTACACAAATATCTTAAATTGAAGAAGCTGCATGAATCTCTTTTAAACAAACATAAATCAGCCGTGACTGTTGATCAGTTACTTGCGGAAGACCTTTCTTCTCCTCCAGTGTATTTAAGGCAGCTGGTTTGACTCCCCCCACTGCTTCTACAGAAGTAATGCTAAGTGAACAAATGACATCAAGCTCATTATGATGATGCTGATACCTCTAAATCCCTGGCCTCTGAGGGTTGGAATAAAAGGCTGCCGCGTAAGACTTGCACAACATGAAATTTTTTTTGAATAAACTGAAGTTTCCACAAGGACCTTGAAATTAGGACAAAACCTCCCTTATGACTTGGCAGGCAGCTCACTCATGGAAGGAGGAGAGTGCTAAATCTGGAGTTATGTTGTTCATCGCTGATGCAGCGTATGGCTTGACTAAAGCCGGAGGATAAAGGGACAGAGAGCCCGCACAAATCCAAACTGACAATCCAGAAGAGTACTTGATTTGAATCAGTGGAGAATGAAAAAGTGAGCGCAGAACCAGATTGCTGCAACCTTGGCATGTCTCAAGTACTTTTGTTTTGTCTGCTTCAAATTCTCCCTGCAAGACTGTTATCTAATCACTTAAAGCCTTTAGATAACTGTCAAACAGATAAACATGGTGCCAAGTAACAACAGCTTGGAAATTGGTTTCACAACATGAAAACTCAATGATTTCATAGCAGAAAAGAGTTTGAGGTACTCACCAATGGCCTGGGCCAGAGCAATGACCACATCCTGGCAGGAAGTCTCCTCAGACAGGCCGCATACAACCCGCACTACTCCGTCTACCCACACTTTTAGCTCCATCTGGGACCAGGCAGGACGGGGTAAAGGGTAAGATGGTCTTCAAAACCGATCACTTCAGCTTGGGTTGGCTCAACTCAACAATGCATGGCACTGACTCTGAAAGACAAGAACAGGGAGACATGTTAGACTTTTGTAAATGTTAAAACAGTGGAATGCTCTTGGGGGTAACAAAAAAGACACCAGACCTACGTTTGGATAGTGATGTATCGTTTATCGTATCGAGCATGTATCATGATGATACTAAAGGACAGTACCCAGCCACAGACTGTTCACCTTGCTGCCGCCTGGCAAGAAATACAGAAGTAACCGCTGTCGTATCACCAGACTTCGGAACAGCTCCGTCTCTCAAGCTGTGAGACTCCACCATGTACAATAGTTTTATTTCTATGACTTGTTATTTATCCACCATCTACACACTATCATTTTTACATAAGTTGTTTTTTGTGAGTAGCATAAAGGGAACTACAATTTAATCTTGTTATACAACCCTGTGTTAAAAAATCGTAACTAAATCTACCTTGTTACCTTGTAATCTTATCCCACATATCACACAATGTGTTGCTAACCTAAACAAAACACACTGGAAGTTGTCATATACATAGTACCATCAAGTGTTAGTCATTTTGTTAGTTTCAACACCAAACAGTACAGACGTCAAAAATGTACTGTGCTGAGTGTGCGCATCATTGAATTAAAAAGACTAGCAGTCGAGAGGTTGAGCAGTGTAGCATTTTGTTAAGTTCCTAGTGGTTAGTTAAGAGCCCAGGCTGTATCTTGTGGACCTGGGAGCAGAAATGCCAATCTGTAACCCAATTAAACGCTCTGCTGCCCTCCTTCAAAGACGTTATGATAGCTTACTGCCGAGGGGAACGGACAGGGAAAGTGGAGCAACTCAAGTGTGTCTATGTTTGGGAGAGGGCGTATGTGCGGGTAGAAATACATAGAAACATAGCAGGAGAGATAGAACAAGTGTGTGTGTCTGTGTGTGTTTATGTCCCTCAATTTGATCCCCCTCAGCAGGCACCAGAACTGGGTCTCAGACTTCCGAGAGCAGATCAGCAGGTAACCCAGCACACATCTGCGCAGCAGGTTTAACCTAAATGAAAATCATTATGTTCAGTCCTCCCTCTGTCTGTCTGTACTTTCACTGCTAAGCTTCAAAACAAGGTAATAAAATACCGCAGTGCTCATAAAAAAGTGAAATGCCTCGGGCAGTGGTAGGATTATCTATAGAACTTGGCACAGTAAATGAAACTTTCTAACCTAGGTGGGTAAAAGACAACTTTCCACCCAGTCAGACAGATGGTGTTCTCTTTCTGCCTGTCTCTCCGGTTCTCAATGGGAGGTGTTTAATACTGAGCCCCACCATTATCTTGCCCCTCATTCAGTGCCTGGCTCTGCTCCACTGGCTGCCTATAGGGAGCTGCTTTGGAGGAATGCACTGACTTCATCTGCCAGCCGGAAGAAATCCTGCTTTTCTTAACAAAGCCCTCTTCCCCACCCCAACCCCTCTGCTGCTGACCTAGCTGCCCCGCTCCACCACTGCTGCGACCGCTGTTTAGACGCCAAACACAACCTCTGCTGCGGAGCAACAGCCTATCTGATGTGGCAACAACATCACATAGAACAGCTCAACATGACACCACGTACAGACGCAATGACGGCACAGCTCAGTGACTGAACCAGCAGAACGAGATCACAGAAAACAAGTGGGAGATAGAGATGGGTGATCACATGTGGTAGAAATTCTTTTGAGCCATGCAAGCGAGGTGATGTCATCTGGAAAGAAACTTGATATGAAAAAGGAGTGCCTATCAAAATCAAACACCACAGCGGAGACGTACATTTTTTCTTCGAGAGGGCACCGAGGGTGCTGTGTTGCAATACATAATTAAGCACATTAGCCAGTCATTGGACAATCATTTACTTTAGCTGTGAGGCTTTTTTAAAACATGCAAGGGGGAACGGAAAGAAACATTTGAAGTTCAAACAGAGGTTGAACTTTTGACATTTTTGTGAAATACAAACTGCATGTATAGGGAAATTAGGTCGTACCTAACTGGAGTTGATGCAATTTTCATGCAAACAAACTTGCGGACAGTACCTAGCTGAAAGGTCTCTCTATCCATAATAGATTTCTATGCCCTGTAACAATCTCATTAAATGAGAACACAAACACATCGACATCTCCCGGGCTAAGAATGTCATTCTCTCATGATGCTTAGTTCTCGTCCCTCCTGGCTGGTGAAATGTGATAATCTACGCTAACAGGAAACAAACAGGCCTGTGAGTCTCAGGTTGCTGTCTATTCTCTTTGTCACAGGCACAACAAACTGAGAACCAGACATCCGCCTGACCCAGGTCCTTTTCACGGCATAGCTCCGGAGTCCTGTGTCAGTTCTCATTGAAATACAGAAGGAGGAGAAGCACATTTACACTGTTTGTGATATGTAGTCTCAGTATCATGAAGCATACTGTCAAAGCAGGCCCTCAACAACAACAAAAGGGGCTGAAATAATGTTCAAAATACTGCAAAAGCCAAAGAGTCTGTCAACCAACACATTTGCTATCCAAAAAGGAGGGCGACTCCAACTCCCACCTTTACTTTCACCCTAACACCACCCACCAAAAAAAAAAACAGGACACAGTTTTTGTTTAAACTCTGAGCTCTGGCCTGGCAGGTGTTTTTTCATAGGAAAAAATCATGAAAATGCACAATCACTTATAGGAGCAATCAAAAATCTCCCACTCCAGGCTCAGACACAAGCACAAAAAAGGCACTTGAGGAGCTTAAATTGAATAAAGAAAACAGACTAGACATACGGTATGATGAAAGGGAGAGAAAGAGAGACAGAGAGGAAGACAGACAGTGAGCAAATTAGAAAGGGAGAGAATATATGTGGGAAAAAAGTCTGACAGATAGACACATGAAGAGGGAGAAAGAATGGTAGAAGAAAAGAGCAGTGATTGGAGCCATGTGCCATTCCCTCCTCTACCCTCTCATCATCACTCACCCATCCAGCTAACCCGCTTTGCATCTTTCATCACCCTGTCTGTGCCTCTGTCTGTCTCCCTTGAATAACAGTCTCCTAGCTTCTCGCTGAATTCGACTCAAGGCAGAAATGGTTAGGATCGCAGCAGCCCTGCAGACACACTGGGCATGATGCGGCTCGTCTGCGTGCCACCCTGTGCAAGCAACAGAGTCGGGCTGTAAATTGAGGGGCCTTTTCAGACCAAAAGGAATTGTCCATATGCCCAAACAACTGCTGTCAATTTACTTAAAATATGTGACACGATGAGGCTTGAGAATGAACATACATGTCTAAATCCACAGATGTGTGGACGTCCACTTTCTGACAGGACCCATCTCTCTACAATTTAAAAATAAACACCTAACATCTGGCTCAGACAACAATCTTGTGGGAAACATGGGAGACACCCACTCCCCACTTAGTTTTGCATGATTTTTCTTGCACAGGAGAATCCAAAAAGGCATACACACAAGCACAAATGCACAAGAATTCATGCAGCTGGACGGACAAACCCTTAAATAGGGGTGGACAGTAAAAACAGATAGAAAGTACACTGGTATGAATTTTCCCAACGTTATGAGATCTGACTAAACCGTGCTGACCATTAGAGCAAGATTTGTCGTTCATCAGTCTGCGAAAGCAAATTGTCTGGAAAACGTGAGGCCCATGCAGCTTTGTTTGGATATAAAGAAACGGCTGGTTCAGCTTCCATTATACAGATGTGGACTAGGTATCAAAAGTCAGACAACAAGCAGAAAACGATAATCTGCAAATTTTGTTGGACAACAGTGGTCGCAAAGGGGGTTGGTAATACAAGCAATCTTTTCTATCACCTCAAATAAAAACATGTTCTGGAGTATGAGGAAAGCATTGAATGCATCTTCAGAAAAGAAAAAAGCTGGAAGTTAATTAAGAAAAGGTTTTGTATTTATTATTGCAGTTTTTCACAATAAATGTTCTTACAATACCTCTGTACAACATGAAATATGTCCTAATAATACAGTTAAGAGTACAGTAAGAATTGCCATGTTGCCATACCAGTGCTTTACCCTTCTGAAACATTTATTGAAAATGTAGGAAAAGCGGATATACCATGCTATACCATTACTCTCCATGCTTCAAATTATACAGTGATAAAAATGTTAGGCCTTACCACCCAGCCCTGCCCTTAACCCCTGATCTCCTTAGAAAAGGTTTAAATGATTAATTTGTGTTTGGTGTTTCAGAAGAATTCCAAGCAGGTTTTTAATGTACTGTAGCTGCTCAACACCTGAACTCTTAGGCTACATGAAGGATACTTGCTGCGTGTGTAATGTGTGTGTGTGTGTGTGTGTGTGTGTGTGTGCCAAGCTAGTGCAATGGTCAAAGGTACTTTTGTATGTGCTCATGTCCGAGCTTGTATGTGTAAGTGTGTTTGCAAGCAAGCCTGCCATTTAGGGCTATATTTATGTGAGGTTGCTCCAGCTCAGCGTGATTACTGTGCTATCTCTGCAACAACAGAAGTCCGTGGAACAATGGCAGGAGTAAAGGGCAGAGCGTACATCACACACTGCCTCAGATGTGAACCAACGTCAGATACACAAACACACAGAAATACAAGTGTAGACAAACAGTTCTCCCTATCAGCATCAGCAGAGAAAATAAGACCCTGGCCCAGGCTGGTTAAAGTGTATACAACAGGTTAGACATCGCTGTTAGAGGACAATGAACAGTGCTGGGAGAAGCTGTCCCCTCTGTGCCACTCTGGTCCACATTGGCAGAGACACACAGACACTCAAAGAGCCAGTAACACGCTGGCACAGAGCAGCCTGGTCTCATCTGTACTGCAGAGACACTATTGTTGTTCTGGTTCCACACTCACTCAGCAGACAGTGTTGCCTCTTTTGTGGCCCCTGGCATCACCGTGTCATCTGCTGTGCCTCGCCAGCTTTTACAGCCATTCTGCTGTGTCCACATGTTACCAGTGATAAAACTAATAAAATACTTTCTTTTGTCCTCCCTCGCCTCGCCTGTTTTGCATTCTTTATTCCTCCTCCCCCTTCTTTGTCATCCGGTGTTTCAGTCTACCAAGTGAGCGCCGTTTATGTTCTCAAAGACCGATGAGAGCAAAGACAACCAGAAAAGTTCACAACATGCCCGTAGTTGAGTGCAGCACAATAATTATTCATAATGGTAGAAAATTATCCTTTTGCTTCAGCAATTACAACTGGTTCTCTGTGGAAATCTCGTGTTGAATCACATGGGTATTCTCAGTCACTTTCTGTTTGCACAGCAAGAAAAATGTCCACTGTCTAAATGTCATGTACACTTCCTACAAAAGTGTGGTACTACACACACAAGTACAACAACCATACATTGCAGGAGTTTCAACTGGCTTTAATTATTTAATCAAAACTCATATAAACAACTAATCTGGTAAGGGTGCTGACCACTTACGCTAAATTTGGACAGAAGTATCCACGTGGTGCTGGAAGCAACCAACTGGGTGAAAGAAAAAACCATCAACATCATTATTAACGATGAGCAAGCTTTTGCAGACACAGCCCCAGGGCTTTGGAAAGCTTCCCTACATAGTACTTTAATGGAAAAAGGCTTTTTAGAATAATAACTTACATTTCCGATTCTCTTTTCTTCCACCTGCAATTTGAATTTTTCTTCTGCATAAATTCACCAGTATTTTCACAAAGTATCGCTCGACTCTTTAACATCTCTTTTCAAAAGATCAGAAGTCTTTCTAAAAGTAAATGTTGCTTCAGGGACTGAACTGTGCTAATCCCCTATACAGAACATCTGCACACACTAGGACCAACTTAGTCCTCAGGCAAACGCAGATGGTGGATGCTTTATAAAATAGCACAGACAAGCCTAGCCTAGCCTCATATATTTGTGATCATGATTTGATTTGATTCTAACAGATCTTCTTCCAGATCTGTCATGAAGAAAGCGATGCTTTCTAAGAGCCATCCACAGCTCCCACAACACCGTAACTCCCATGTAGAAGCCATTATCAGCGGTGCTGCAGAGCCTGCGGTCAGAGAGCAGGGAGTGGTCCACTGGGCACATGAGGAAACTAGATCCAAGATCTGAGGGTTTCTATTGGGCTAAATTAAAACTTAATAACTTTCCAATGTAGACACACCTCTCACACAAAAGATAATTTGCTTTTATAGTATGTGACAAGGCAGTAAAACGTAGGAAAAATAGTTTAGCCACGGCTAGATGGTTTAGTTTTTCTGGGGGGCGTTAACAAAACATCAAACAGCAGTCTCTTCACTTTGTTGTACATGCAAAACCTCTGCAGCAAAAAGGAAAACTTGTGTGTGTTTATGAGATAGCATTTAATTTATATGCAGGCATTAGTGTATACATATAAAATTGTGTATTTTACTATGACACTGACTGTGTTGCTTCTTCTTCCTCACAGTAGAGGGCCAGGCTGCAGCAGGCGCTCCAGACAAACTGCTTGCCTGGTTCCCCGCTAACGGAGCTTCACTGAAGCTTCACTGAAGCTTCACTGAAGCTTCAACACACTTGATGAATAATGCATTTTGTCACAGCACATTAATTTGGCAAATATTTCTTGGAACAAAAACCAAACGCTTGTGACCGACTAACTCTTTGAAAAATGTCCCCTGTCCGTCCGTGTCTCTCCTCTATTGACATGCTAATGACTTGGCGCAGAGGAATCAGAAACAGCACTAATAAGCTTTAGTCGTCATACTTAGATACAGAAATCTGTCGCTGCAGCCTTCAGCCTTCTCCATTATAATGATTGGTTCGTCCAAGTGTGAAATCTCAATGAGAGTGGATCAGTGGCTCATTAGCACAGGGCACACCTCTGCCTCTAAATCAAGGGCAAATATGGGCAGAGGTATATATATTTACAAAAGCAGACTCATTAGTAAAAGCTTGTGAGCGCATGTCCCAGATCAGCTGCATGAATGGGGTTATTCCACTCTGTGTAATCGCTGTGCGATAATTGATGATGGAGGAGGGTTAAAGGTTGAGGTCAATTATTCCATTTGATCTGAAGCAGGCCTCGACACGGCCATTCAGGGCATGGCCATCAACTGTGGTTGTCACTACTACTGCAGCCACACTGTGTAAAACAGCACTTAGTGTGAAATCCCAGTCATCATGAATCTCCAGCAGCACTCATACAGACAGAGGCTAACCTGTCCTGAACCACAAGAGAGAAGGAGGGAGGGGGAAGGTGTGAGAGAAAGACTCTTAAGTTCATTTGAATTCACGAAAATGCTTAGAAGGTAAGTTTTGTTTTTGGATATATAAAGAAACCCTGGCACACTTTTGAATTTCATTGAATAGGCTCAATGAATAAATGAAACAAGGTACACTCGCACAAGCTTGTGGGCTCAATAGTTTATACAGCCCCAGCCACAATAAAATAATACTACATTATTCATCTCACCGAGTGAAAGACTTATTCATACCTGGCTTGGCAGTAGTCATTCACTTCAACCCCGGAAAACGTGCGGAGGCGAGTACATTAGAGACCAGGAATTTGTTTGCGCTGACTCATGGATCCACCCACAGAGCCAGCAGCTGATGGTGAGAATGATAATGCAGGATTGCACATAGCCTGTGGAAGGCCAGGCAGAACTGGCCTCCACCGAGACCTCGGCTCAGGATGAGTGGTTTGGCTGTCTGCAGGCTGAGCCCTGCAAGCAGCACAGGAGTTTGTATTGTTGGGTGAGCCAGGGAAGAAGGCTCTCAGACTGCTGATGGGCACCCATGTGTAATTACATACCCCCGACCTGACTCAGCAATGTTTGCCAGGGAAGGAGGACATTGGTCTGTTCCCAGCCAAACTCAATACAGAGTGCACACATCAGATAACACATACAAGTGTGCAGTGAGTACAGTCAGATGGACATTCAGCTATCACACAACTAAAATAATATGTTACATAGTTGAAAGACAGACAGCAGACTGGCTGACTCAAACTAAATGACGATGCTTTATGTGGGACTAAAGCAACATGTAACTGTAAAAGTGAACCCACTCATTTAAAAAGGATGTAATTTACACAACACACGAGTAGAAATTAGTAGCCTTAAATTTACCAACCCTTGCTATTTATAGATGAATTTTTCTGCAGGTGCGTGTGTGTTTGTGTGTGTGCTCTACTCTCACTTCCTCTGTGAGGAGTCAGGAATGGCACAGCCTCCAGTGTCACAGGTTTGAAGCTAAGCTCATCAGTAATTTAAAGGCCGCTTCCATGTCTGCTCATATCAATTATTCACTCCAGTTTTCTTGCTTTCTTTTTTTGTCATCTTACATTCTAAGGCCTCAAATTATACAAAAGAAAACGTCAATGGTTCAGTCCAGGCAGCTGAATGTAATTTAATTCATACAGTTGAAAACTCCTCTGACTGGAGATGTATTGAAGGGAGGCTATTTTGCCAGCGACTGAGACTGGTGTTGGTCTTTCATCATACTTTAATTCCGAGCAATCCATGATAAAATATACACTTGCCAGTCCTTATCTGAGTTAAAGAGAATTTTGCCATCAGCATGCCCAAGGAAACAAATATCAATGTGCTGCTGCAAAGAAAAATGGTATTCGAGAAAGCTCAAAGCCAAAGACCTACATCATCTACACACAGCTCTGTCACATCATTAGACAGTGATATACAAGACTTAAGTTCAGTCTTAGGTAAGGCTGTTATCAATCCAGGACAGAGCAGGTGCACATTCCTGTGCAGGGTTGGACCGTTAATATTACTACAAAAATATATGACTCCAACCAAAGGAAAACACGGACCCGTCTGCTGAATGAATGTTTTCACAGATGAAAGTGAAGAATTCCGCTCAGTTTCGTCCCAGGACATCAATCTGAGGTCACGGACATTACAGTGGTAGTTCACAAACTGATTCAATCCATTCACTGCTGGTTTTGATTAGATTCAACTTTGAAACTGAAAGCCGGAGTCCCCGGACTGTGACATACTTTGAACAGCTGCCAGGTAGTTGGAGAGCAAGCCACATGTTACTCCACCGCTTAAGTCAGTCTGCTGTGCAAAAACATCTATTCTCACATGCTACTAATATTTACCTTGGGAGTTCCAACATACCTGGCCTTTGGAAAGAGACACAGAAAGGCAGCATGTGTGTGTGTGTGTGTGTGTGTGTGTGTGTGTGTGTGTGTGTGTGTGGACCTTCAGGTAACCTATCGCAGCACCGTGAAAACAGTTAAGACAGATAAGATGTCTTTTAATTTATCCCAAGATTCATTCCACAAAAATACTGTTGTGTGTGCTGAGATAAGGTCCATACTGGGAGGTTTGTACAGACGAGCGCTTTGGAATGTACAATACGTCATCAAATCATGAACAATGTTTTGACTTTATATAATATATATATATATATATATATATATATATATAATAAAGCTTTTGTACTGTGAACACATGTCAAATCACATGTAGGTCCGATTTTATAGCCATTTTCTGAATAAAAAAACTACTTAAAAGTGAAACGTATTATTACAACAGAGATGGATCATAGTTAACAGGGAGGTTAATGCAAAAATAAAAATAATGCTCAGACTACCAGGTGGTCACAGGCAGAGTGCATCTTTTCCCCACAGACAGAAAAGAGATGTTTTAAAATAATTTTAGTATATTTTATGAAAGCATGAATGCTATGGAACCGGCAATGAATGTTTATGAAGCAGCAGGTAGCTCCTTCAAACTTTGCTACACTTTTGTTTTTCATCCGTTTTTTTCCGAAGCATGTGACAGAAATAAGGTCATTGGAAAAGGAACAATCTTGTGTTGTATAATGATAAATAAACTACCTTGTACTTTGTACCTTGAATGCAGAGAACTTCATCTTCTGATGTTGGGCGGTGGGGTTGGGGTTTAATGTGCTGGGAAAAGGATAAAATGTGTTAAGGATGGTGTTAATGCAACTATGGCTGGATGTTGTTTACATTTTTCCACACTGATACCATACCATACCATGTAATGCTTTGGTGATGATAACAAAGCTCTATCTTGGATAAAACATCATCTGTCTTTGTGAAATATAATCTTGATTTTCTACAAAATGCCATTTTTCTCCATTTGACAAAAATTGCGAACTTTGAATTAAAATCACAAAGTTTTCTGAGCATTGGATGCAAGCTTTTAGAACTTTCTGATACACAGTGTTCATTCTGTACCAACAAAGTACTGAGGGTTGATATACCCAGCCAGAAAGTGTAGGGTGAAATCTGTTTATGTTGCACGTGCATCACAAGGCTTAGAGTGGGCCTCTCAATACGCCTGATTTATAGTTTGATAGGGAGGTGTCACACACGACTCTCTCCCTGTCATTACTCTGAGGAGGCGTAACGATCCCGCCTCTCAGAACAGTGGGGGGGAGGGGAGGGGGGTACAGTCGAGATGAGTAAGGAAAAGGTAGGAGGGCAGGGTTCAGATTTATGGCCGATTCTCAGTATCCTAGGAACACCTTTGGGACTACGACGGTATATCTGTCTGAGGTGCCCCTTCACCGCCAGAAAGCTGCTTTTCACCCCCCTGACTCAAGATCACCGGAGAGATCTTTGGCATGGATACACATGCATACACACACACAGCTTAATACCGACAAGGCTGCTGTTGTTGAGTTTGCATATGAGAGATAAGTCGGCTACCCCTGAGGAATGACAAAGGGAGAGGACGGGGAGGAGAGATGAAGGGGAGGGTGGACAAGACAGCACAAAGACGAGTGTGTGTTAAAGGGAGAATATTAAACAGCAGACTGCAACAAACCCCAAGTCTGTGGTATGCCAAAATGAAACTGACCAAACAATTAACTATGGTCGGTCTCATGGGCATGATAACTGAGGCCTTTCATAAAAGTTTACCACATTATCTGGATAACTTTGCTATGTAAAACCTGGAGCAGGCAGTTCAGCATTGAAGGGGGAGCCAGGTTTTACTCTGCCAAGGTACCCAGGCAACTCAGTAAACCTGCATCTTGGCACAGGGCCCAGGTCTGAAGCACCTTAAGCTGCAGACAAGAGAGTAAAGTGACACCAAAAATACGGCTTATCTGTTCATCTCTACGGATGAAAAAAGTGTCCACTTTGGTCTATTTGTCACTGGGTTGTGGGAAGCATGGTAGTCTGAAGTGTGCACAATAAGTGGCACAGATTTACCTGAAAGATTGTGCTTTGAGTATATTCTTTGAACAAACAAAATGACAGAATGAAAATGCATGTGCATGTGACAGTCCTCTAGGGCTAGGTGAAAAATGTACCGATGCCTATATTTGGTTACGCAGGCTCTCCTAATTTAGCTTTTTCCTGTCTTTCATGCAGTCACATGCTTGTAAGCATGATCACAATCACTAATGTTTAACCCTGTGAAAGACTCTTGTTTATTTGCTGTCAATACACTTGTGTCAAATAAATAGGTAAAATCATTGTAACTCTGATTTTTGCTCAGACGTGTATTTCTGCTCACCAATGTGCGTTTGTGTACGAGTAACTGCCATCTATACCCATGAGCAACATTTACTTGTTTTGCTTCTGATGTGCTCGATCAAACACATCTACATTCAATGAGAGGTCTAATGTCAAGCCTCTCAGCATGAGGGACAAGTCTGTCAAATCCACCTGCCTCTCTCCTCTCCTCTCTGTTGATTTAATATCTCTGGGCCCCCGAGGAAGACATTTTCTCTTTCTTGCTGGTGTCTTGAACCCCCCCCCCCCCCCCCCCCGGTCCATGTTATTTAGGCACCCTGTTATTTACTGCCCAGAGAGCCCTGTGTGAAGAGAGTCAACACAGCGTGGCTGGTTGAGGGAGCAACCTGCTGCTCACTGTCTCACACACACACACAGTCACATGACTATCCCAGGGGGGCTGGCAGAGATGTTTACCGCACAACAATCACTACACACGATAGGACCGAGAGCCATGGACAGAGAGACAAACAGACGGAGACATCCCCAGCAACTATTACCTGCCAGTGGTGTCAAACTGTTACAACAGAACAGGAAATGTGAAGCTACTGGTTTGATGACAAGACAGGGCAAATGCCCATGAAGGCTACGCAAAGTTCACACTGACAGGGCATGACAGCATTCACTCAGGTTGACTTTCCAGCCAGCTGGACTCACTTGGGAACATGTCCTTAGGAATAAGCTCTGAAAGGACATTCTGAGAGAAGGTGTTTTAATCCAACCTCTGACCTACACATGCTGCATGAATGAAGAGAGATTGAGGCTAACGACATGTATGTTGCTCAATGACCTAAAATTATTTCAACAACACTCCCTAAAAAGGTTGACTGAAGACAAAAACAAGTACAACAAACCATTCCCTTGGGGATATGTTTCTCAAACTTCCAGCTGGGATCAAAAGATTTAAACACTTGTTTCTGATTGGTCCAGAAATTTCTGCAGTTTTACAACTCAAAAACTGTGTTTTCAGGTGCTCTTGAAATGTTCATGTCTTAAGATCTAAAAGCAGAACCCGCAGTGAAATTCCTTTTCCAAATCCTCTCCTTCCTCTCAGTAATTATAGGCTCCCAGCTGACAAACTACAGGTCTGTTGTGTTTGTCTTTGCCTCCTCGGATACAACAGGTGAAGCAAGGCCTGTGTATGCTTAGCTGGCTATGCTAGCCAAATACATATTACCCTGGTAGAACAAAAACACCTGGAGAGTGAATGAGGTTCTACTTTTTTGCATGTGCTGCCAAGAGAATTTCAGGAGAAGGAAGATCTTTTCTTTGCATCACCGAGATCTTGTAACCTTGTACATACAGGCTTAGTACAGCAAAAAAAACTAAAATGTTCCCCTTTATGAAATCCTGCGGGGAAAGTCTGCCATAGTAAACTTGGTGAGGATGATTTATTTAGAGGAGTGCAGATGATTTGATAAATTGAAAACTGGGTTGACTTTGGATTGGAAATAGTGGTGTAAGGAAGGATGAGGAAGCAGGGTGTGAGGGATGTGAGTGTGATGCAAGGGGGACTGGATCAATCTTTTATCACTGCAGTGTGCTTTCATCCCTAATGGATCCGACATGAGCCGAGCACAGCACTACTTTCTGTCACATTGCACAGGCAGGGGAAGGACACACGGAAAGAACAAGAGGGAGCAAGAGAGGTAGACAGAGCAACACGTGAGAAAGAAGGGAGGGGAAGTGGTTCAAGCCACCTTCCCAAAAATAATCACAACCCCAAACATGCAAACATGTTATTTCACTGTTATGCTGTCATAGCATTTCCAATTACGTCTGGCCCTGAGTGCATCTGCAGAAGTTGGGAAACGCTCCTCATGAGGACGGTGAGAAAAGAAGTCACTTCACAGCATGAAGAATGACTCTGAAAAATTCCCATCAAGAATTCCCAAGAGGTATCTCGGCGTACACTCAATCTGCTTGCCATGCCAGCTGAGTGAAAGACAGACACACTGACAGAGACGCAGACAGACTATTCTGGAAGAAGAGGGGAGTCCATCTGTGTATTCAAGCAGTGAAAGAGCAGTAAAAATAACATTGCGGAGAACAAGGCAAGGCGACTCTCAGAGGACACTCTGCTCTCTCCATGCTGAACAAGCTCATTCAAGTGATAGAAAATAAGAAATATCCAGGCAGCGAGGGGGAGATACAAAGGGAAGGTGGAGAGAAAGGAAGTGCTAACTGAACAAGGCTGGGAAGAAAGTTCAAAGTTTTAAAATGCGTTCAGACTGCTGGCAACCACATAATTATCCTGTCATCTGACAGTCACTTTAGGTATAATATCTTTAGTGCCTCATTTAGCAGTACATTATATCAAGTAACTGAGGTAATAAATACTCTATACTGAAGACAAATGGTTTTTCAAGGCGCTTGTGGTATTCAGAGTCAGTATCAGCACCTGGTACAGTTAAATGAGGGTTACCAAGTGCAGGTACACATAACTGAAAAAGAAAAATAGCAGTAACAATTAAATGTGATACATTTACATTTATTCATTTAGCTGATGCTTTTATCCAAAGCGACTTACAATTGCTATACATGTCAGAGGTCGCACGCCTCTGGAGCAACTAGGGGTTAAATGTCTTGCTCAGGGACACATTGGTGGACGTCTCACAGTGGGAAACGAACCCAGGTCTCCCACACCAACTAACTAAAATAAATGAATAAATAAATGATATATGCTTGAGTAAAACTTGTCCATTTGGCTCTTTCCCTTACAACCATCTATTATGATGACACTATCTCTTTGGAACCAAGTTCACTGTGTGAAAAACACAAACAGAGATAACACATATGCTGTAACTGTGTAACTCCCACAGTCAGTCAGGGGGAAAAAAATCACCTCCCAAGGGGTGAGGGAGGGGAGGGGGGGTACCAATCGATGGGTCCTGATTGGATAACAAATACAGCCTGCTAATGAGCTCCAAGTTCCACTATCTGACACATACCATGCTGGGAAATGTTAAATAAGATACTAGCCATGCATAATGATGAGTCAATGTTTAAACAGGCTTAGAGTGGTTTGGTGCATTAGACTTGCACAGTGTTGGCATTTGAGATGTGTAGCACGTTAACAGTTAAATGCGGTAAGAGAACACGCAGCGAGCGAGCTGAACTCTGCCCGTGCCCTCCATAAATTAATCTTTAATCCCACAGTGGTAAAAGGAGCAGCCCGTGTGACTGTGAGACCTGTGAAAGAGATAGCCTGCACTCTGTCTCATAGTTCCAACATGGTAAATGACTTAAATGACTCAATCAAAAACATGCATATAGAGGGCTGCTCTCTGACTCACACTGGGACTGCTCCAAACACACACACACACACACACACACACATACACACACACACACACACTCGCACACACAAAAAACGAGTGCACAAAGAGTGAAGTTTCACCCAAACAGGTTTGAGTCCTTTTGTTTCATACAGGAATACTTGGGTGGCACGAGTCTAGCGTTAACAGGTGAAGACACAGCTCAGCTCCCCAAAGACACAACACAAGATTCACACTTAACTGAACAAATAGCACAGCCACAGAGAGATCGGCAGACTTCAGAGAAACTTCCTGACACTGACATTCAAACAGGCAAGGACACATTCAAACACTCTCTGAAACAAGCCCTTCCACTCACCGAGTGAGAGGATCCTGTCCTTCTCTCCGTTGTCTTTATTCCCTCTGTCTGATTTTAATTCTCTCCGTCTCTTTTCCTCGCTCGAAGGGGAATCCTTTACGTCTGAGAGAGCAGCAGAGCCGGTTGTGCAGCTGGTGTGCAAAGGCAGCGGGTGAGTGTGCGTGGAGCGTGCGAGTCCGGCGCAGGTCAGAGGCAGTCAGACTTGGTCAGGGGGAGATTTAAAGGATGTCACGACTTCTCCGCTCTATCTTCCCTTATCTGTGCCTTCTCCTCGCTTGCTGCCTCAGGAATGCACTTCTCCTGGGTGTCCTCACCGCAGCCAAGATCTGAGAGCCAGCTAGGTTTCTCTCTCTCTCTGTCTACAC
>NW_024044570.1:24700248-24750248 GCF_014851395.1 Micropterus salmoides
CCTGACAGCCACTACCACCTTTGCAAGTGAGCCCAGGAACAAAAGAGAGTCAAAGTCAACAAGGCGCTACTGCCAGCGACCCCATCCCCCCCTCCCTACAAGCCTCAGGTCCTGGCTTAGCTGAGGATTTCTCAGGACAGAAGGGAGACCCTACCCACAAGCTACAACCCCGGTCAATGCACAGTGTTCACTAAGAGAGCAAGGAAACAAAGACAAAGGGTTGGCAAGACAAGGAGGGTGGAACTGCTGATTTAATGATGATCTCAGCAATAGCAAAAGCCAGTAGAGGTGGGCACTGAGCACACAGGAAATGCGATAGCTCCCCTGTTAGAGACAGGGGAGCTAACAGGTACGAGCAGGTCAGGGGTCGGAGGTGAACAAAAGCTTTGTAAGCCTCACACAGAGTGAGGGAGAGGCCCCCTGGATGCGCTCACTGATGCCAAGTCTGTCTGTCTGTCTACTCCTTTCTCTACACGCCCCCGCCTGTAGCTTGTTTGTCTGACAATGTTGTTGTAACATCTCTTTGTCGAGTCTAAATGCTTTTCCATTTGTCCTCCATATAGACTAAGATGTCACCCTCACTTGTCTGTCCATTTGTTCAAAACATTGCTGTCTGGGGGGGAAAGGGCTATGCAAACACCTGCAGCTCAAACAGCACAAACAGCATTTAAAAGCTTTCACTGCACCGGGCCTGTCATCTCTTTCCCTCTGTGGCTTTAGCGGATCAAAGGCAGGCTGTAGCTGTGTTATAGGAAGAAAGTCTTTTGTAGATCATGCACAGAGAAATGTATGCACGCATGCGCACACACAAAAAGATGCGATGACACCAGTGCATAATGGAGTTTGATCTCTCTAATCATTCCATGTCTAACAACAGACATTTTAGTTTGAAGCGGACAATATATGCAAAATGGATTCACCAGAACTTCAAGTACAGACACTTAAAGACTTGTTGAATTTTAACAAGGCCGCCATCACAATCTTTATCTGGGCGGTAGAGGGTCTGAATGTGCGCTGGAGTGGGCATGTGTATGACACTGAATTAATGACGTATGTGTGTGTGTGTGTGTCGGTGGATGTGCCAGATTATTAATCAGCGCTTAGACAAAGGCCATATGTGTGCAAGACTGTGAATCTCTCCCACATATACCCCCACCACGTCTGCGTAACAAACCCTATCAGCAGGAATGTTAGGATTGTCGGGTCAGCAGTGGTGACATCATGGCAGGCTGTCAGAAGCAACAACACGGCCTCAGCGCCAGTTTTCTCCTGGTTACATCAGCGACGTGACACCAGGGCGCTGGATCAATGACGCCCACACGAGCCCTGCTTCCTGCTCGCTTTATGAGTCTTCCAACATTCAAAGCAACTAATATTTCTAAATCATCGTGTTCCTACAAATTGCTTGATTTGCACACCATCTGACCACGCAGCTTTAAATCAGATTAATTTGTCTGCAGGTAACAAGAGACAACCAGCCTTGATGAATGACCCTACACAAAACAAGACTTCAGACTCTTGACCTGCTTGATGTGGTCTAAGGTCAACAGGCAGAAATAAATGGCTTGATTGTTTACAAAGAGACAAGAGTATAGCCTGAGGCTAACTTAGTGAAGAAAGGTATACTACTGAAGTCCATTTTGCTTTCCTCACCATTCCTCAACCACATTCTGTGGTTTCATAAGCAGCAAAAAACAGTCACTTGTGCCAGCGGCAAACTCTTCTTTCAGGTGTCCCTTGTCTCTGTGAGGGGTCCAGTGTCAGCAAACAGATGCTAGTGTGTGTTTGTGTATGGGAGTGCGAGTTTGTATGTGCAGAGGATCCTTCAGGTCATCAGATAAGTGCACCTGAGGGAGGGGCCGGGAGCCCGTTTTCAGTGTTGCCACGGTGACCAAACACAGACGCGACCACCTGGTTGACGGAGCCCAACAACAGAGGGGAGAGAGGGCACCACTTCAGGACGGTAACCAATGCCAGTAAATCCTCACAAAGTGGTCATATTCCCAAACACAACCCATAGTGTGTACGTGCCATGACGAGCGGAACGGAGAGCGCACACAGCTGTTGAATCTCTCATGGAACATAAAAAGGAACTAAGCCTACTGTATAGCTCTCACTACAGCAGGGAAATAACCCATCTTGACCATGTTATACATAGTTTTAGTCACAGTCTATCCTGTAAAAAGCTGTGCCAAGCCAACCGTACCATACCATAAGAAATGTATAAAATGTGTCCCAGACACACACACTTAAGTTAGTAGTGATCACAGTAAACGTTGATACTGGTGCAGAAAAAGATTTCTGAATGAGTCATAATCGGTTAATAGCACTCAAACCATACTGTCACAGTGCGAGCACGCATTTTCGAAAGCATATCGAATGATTTTACCATGGTGACTAATAAAAGTGATAAGAGCAAATAAACAAAGACAAGTCAGTTTATAATATAGCCCAATATCACAAATCATCCAATTGCCTTCGTCTTATATTTAACTTTAAAACAATAAGTATTAATTGTTTGATCAAAGACTAATCTGTCCTGGCTCTTCTGCTTACTTCGTATGATTTTTGCAGCACTGATAACAAGTTCAGCCATGTGTTCAACTGGAAAACAAACAAAACAAGTGTAAACTCAGTGGGGGAAAAAAATCTCAACAAACAAAGCCATTTGTTTCACTCACCTCCTGCAGTCTAATGGTCTCTGGGACTCACTGCCTGACGAAAAAGGAGAAGCGGCAGAGGACGAAGAGCTGCACAACCCTGCCACTGTCTATGTGTGTCGTGCTCACGGGCTACCTGATCCACCACAGCCTGTGGAAGAGACAGAGCCACAGAGAGAGAGCTGGCAGAGAGCAATGCAGAGGGGAGGGGGGCAGCTGCAGAGAAAAGTGAAGTGGTGCCGCCATTCCCCATCACCCGGGAAACCAACGCTCTTTCAAAGAAAATTGGCCAATGGCAAGCACCGGCAATTGTGTTCAGACAAAAAGTCACATGACAAAACACCACTCCCTAACAGAGCGAGAAGGGAAAGAAGAAAAAAAGTTGGGGGGTGGAGGGTGATAAAGACGAGAAGAATACAGAGGCGAGGAAAGAAAAAGAAACAGAGAAAAAGAAGTGAGTAGTAGAGAACTGGAGTTGAGTTACAGAGGAAGGGAATAGGTCACCAGGCCTGACTCCATCCTGTAACCTTCTGCATGAAGGAACAAACTTTTCCATTTCCATGTCATCTTCCTCACAGTCCCATTTTCGCAGCAGCTTTCTACCAAACAGGTTTATTTCTGTTTGCTAAGAGGAACGATGCTGTGCAGCACACTGTGACACTAATGGTACAGCTCTGTCTCCAGCCGGCACACTCAAATATTACCCATCTACTGCCATATTAGGCTATTGATATACAGGGCGTACAAATCATTGACAATTTGGGTAGTACACTGTGTCCATCCCATGGAGAACTGACCATCAATATACCAGATCACTTCTCACCTTTGTCACAGTTGCTCTTTAATCACTGATGTGGACATAAGGTGAAATCAATAAGGAATTACCAGTTCGCCCTAAAGCGCTGACAGTGTTTATTGGTTATCAGCAGATAATGCTACAGTTTATACTAAACTGATGAACTATAATGTTTTGTTTGTTTGTTTGTTTGTATGTGTGTGTAGGCTGTTGTTCAATTTGTCGGTGGGGATTAGAAGTTATTAGCTCAGAATATTTTTTTGACAGTGGGGAATTTTTTTAAAGTTACAGGCTGACAACAGAAACGCAGTAAAGATACAATCAAGATGTATGCAACAAATTTTGCACAATATATGAATTGATCTTTAAAATTCATATTGACACGTATTTCAATACTTCCTAAATTAGCTGAATTTTGCTGCACAAATGAACAGAAATCTACATTCACACCAGCTGTATTTTCCTCAAGTGCTCTTGACAGTTCATTGATGACTGATGAGACATTGGCTCCGGCAATGCAAGATCACGTGATCTAACAAGTTTTACAGTGGTGGTCAACTTGGCAATATGCAAGTAATTACGAAGGGGTCTCTATTTTTACATAGCTTCCTGACATTTCACTGGAGTATATGGTATATGATGGTATTTGTGTGTAAAAAAAAAACGAAAAAAAATGGAGCTGCTTGTGATAGAATGATATAAGTCATTGTAGTATATATGCCACTGTCTAGCCTACAATGTTGTGTCTTAACATACAATTAGCCTACTACAAGTCTTGTTGGTACACAAATGTATCTCACCTGATGTGTTGGACTCTTGGTCCTTTCATCACATCATTTACACATGTAAGTTCTTTGCAGTTAAGCTTCAGTCACTGAGAGAAAAAGTTATGACTTACGACAAACTGTGACTTTCTTTCCATTTGTTCCTTCGGTTTCTAATTCCATACTTCACTCTCACACAATATCCATTATTATCAGAATGCTGCTGCCACGCACAACTATCTCAACTATATGATGCTGTTCGCTTTATGGAAAATCACAGTTCTATTTTAAAGTGCAAAGACCAATGAAAACTAGTATGTCATGTGAGGTCACTGAGGGCATACACAAGCACACTTGCAATATATATTCATGTTTGCACAGCAAGTGGAACATAAATTGGAAGGGAAAAAAAATCTCTTAACCAACTGTGCCAATCACAGACACGCATGATGAAAATGGCTAAAGGCAAGTACCACGCAAGATTAATCGCCTAGGACGTTAAGAGTGTGCAAGTCAATTTTATTTACATGCACCAAAATTATAAATCACAAATTTGCCTTTACAATCTGTACAGCAACCCTCTCCTTTCCAAAACATGATTCAGATTTGCTGACCCGCACCTCAATAGCTTAACACCTGCATTCAAACAAGCCCTTTGCACAGCAGCAGTCAGAGCCCAGTGAAGCCAGCAGAGCTACATCATCTGCAAGAAGCAGCGAAGCGGAAATCCCTTTTCAGGTTGATTCATTTGATTTGATATTAGCGAATGGCTGAAGAGAAACCTGAAAATGCATTTGTATAGTAAGAAGTTATTTTCTCATCCTATCCCTTATTAATCTTGCCGCCCGTAAAATCACCCTACGACCCTCAGGCTGGTCCTACTCAGTTTGAGAACCACTATTTTGCAGGTTATTGTTATCTCAAAGCATACATGGCCAATAGTTCTTCATCCTTAATGTATTCAGTAGTTTCACTCTGCATCCTGAACAAGAAGACAAAAACCGAAGCTTTTTTTTGCTATTTGTAGATAAGTAGGCAACTTCACTTATTTTCCCCAAAGTCACTTTGATGTCACAACAATGTTGTTAGCCCTGATCTTTGTTTCAAAATCAAAATCCTTATGAATGTGCAGTGCATCACATATTCACTATGCACTCGGGCATCAGTCCACAGTGGTAAACTAAATTATAGTGAGGCTCTCCAACGTACATTCCCAACAGAACAGTGAGACAATACAGTCTGCGAATGTTAGCCAGCAGGTTTATACTTTATTATCACACATCTATCACTTTCTCAGCAATGTCATGTACACTTGAACACAATCATCTGCCTTGTAATACATAGCCTCAGCGGCAGTAAATTACCCTACTTCTGCTGTGGCAGACAGGTCTCGTTCTCAGAACAGCATTTACCAAGTGAAAAGGGGCCCAATTATATCTCTGCAGCGTGAATGTGACAGGATAGCTGATGAGCCACGGCAAGAGAAGGTGACTAAGCCGACATTATCCAACGCATGGACAGCAATGACACGTCTAACCTTTTTCCATTGATTTTTTTTTTATAAAGGTAATGGAGAGGACTACCTGAGGATTAACAATCCTGTATCAACTTGTCAATAGATAATAGGCACATTCTGCCCCCAGGCTTACTGCAGAGTCTTGGGATATTCCCGCCGATGGAACATGCAACCTGGAGATTAGACTTAATTACAAAATGACAACAAAAGCAGTCAGCTTCACAAGTTTGAGGAACAATAACTCACAGTATGCAAACTGATCTGTTTTATTCCCTAAACAACTCTTGCCTATCCTTTTGCTTAAGATTATCTATAATATTAATCTGAAGAGAATAATCAAAACAGAGCCAATATTTACACATGCACAACTGCTAGTCTAGTTATATTTTTTCTCTACTGCAGCTCACATCAGATGATGATGAATACATTCAGTGCTGGCCGTCACTGCTTGACATGTGAGCGTCATGAACTCTACAGGCAGATCTGATGGCTATATTCAAGACACAATCTAAATATTCAACTCATGCAAGGTGTAGTATAGTATAGTATATGTGGTATAGTGGATCTAAACTTTCCCAGTGTTCCCGAAAGTCAATACATTAGTGTAAGGGGTGAGAAGAAGATGGGGTTTCAATAATTTAGCGTCTGTGAGAAGAAGACCGGGTATGTTTGTGTGCGTGTCTGCATGTACTTGTGTGATTCTCAGCTGGTAGACAAGCCTTTATGTGTTCTAGTGTTGAGCAGCTGGACAGATGAGTCACCATAGAGGGATTTCATAATGTGGAGGGGACAAAATAGTAATGCAACTGAACACTTTACTGTCAACATTTTTGTATGATTTTTCCACTTTATTCCTGCATTATGACCATAGTGAGATGCGAATGTATCATGGGAAAACACTAGAGAAAAATACTAAATCAATTCTTACTGGAGCACTAAGCCTAAATCCATTTCCAGAAGCAGAAATATTTGGATGTTCAAATGTAGGTTTCCCAAAGCTATCGTCAAGCTCAAGAGGTTTGGATTAATGATCAATTTGAATGGACTAGGAGATTTTATTGAAGATGACCAAAACAAAAATCTGCAGAAAAGCATCGATGCCTCATTCTCAAACAGTTACTCACACAAACATGATCTTATAAAATCCGTAAAGGATTGCTCTACAAACAAAGCAGACAGGGAAGACCACACACTAATGGAAACACATTATGGCTTCCAAAGACATAAATAAAATATTTTGAAATACTTATAGCTACGACATAAAGAGGCCACAATAGCCATTTACACAGTACGCTATTCACTTGGGGTCAATCTCTGAAGTGGGAAAGATAAAGAAACGAGAAGAAAACAACATGAAATAAAAATAACTAGGAAGTAAGGGTGAACAGAGGAGAAGTGGAAGTACAAACAATAGACCCACAGCAACAACCAAGAAAAGGAAGAGACAAACACATACAGAACACAACATAACAGCTAGACAGGTAAAAGAGGATAGGTAAACAAATTGATAAACATAAAGACTGTGTAGCCTATATGTGCGTTCAGAACACGTGTAGTAAATAGGGATGTTACGAGAACTGATGTTTTGGTACCAAGTCGATACCAAAATTCTGAAAACATGACAGTAGGTACCAGGGATCAAAAACGTGAAAGAGGGCGAAAAGTGCAGCAGCAGCGACAGCTCCGCCACAACTCTTTGAAAAGAAAGGGAGTAATAATAAATTTGCAAAAAAAACAGTGCCATGTATATTTTATACTAAAAGAGGAAACACTTTCAACTTAGCAAATCACTTTAGACAGACATTCAGATTAAGTGAGTTTCAATTCAAGTTACATTAACAACATATCCAAAGTGTTCCTTGTTATATCCTTAATCCTGAGATAACTGTTGTTAGTATTGTTTTTGTTTGAGACTACACATTGCTGTGTAGCCTAGCCAACTATGTTCCATATGAGGTTTGCAATGACTAAATGCTAAAGGCTACCGTGTTTAGGCTAACATAATGTAATCACAGCTGTTTTTAAAGATTTTAAATAAATATTATGGACTAATGGTCTGTCAGTACATTTTACTGTTTGCACACATAGTAGAAGAATGTGTGTGTGTGTGTGTGTGTGTAGCCTCTGCTTTTTTTCTTTTTTTAGTCATTGAGCTATAGCTGATAACTGAAATCTCGTAATTTTTCCATTACATTTTCAGATTAGATTCTTTATTGATTCATTAGTCTACTTGAAGTCAACATGTTGCTATTGTTGTTTTTTGTAAAGATAAATGTTTTTATTAAATTAAGGAGTGTATGTTAAAATACATGGGATTTATTGTTCTGTTTTTGTTTTTTTGCCATAGTGGTATTAAGAATCGTGGATTTTCACAAATGGTATCGGCTGTAAAATGGCACTCTCCAATTCAAGCTTCTCATTTTTTTTATTAAGAGTGTTATTGGTCGTTTTCACCATTAGCCTATACTATTATCTGATTCAAGAATCTCAAGATGTATTGTACTGCCACATTATCTTCTAGCACAACAAAGGGCTTTAAAAAACTCTACTGCTCTTCATAAGTGAAAATAATACTTCCCTTAACTGCCAACTATGTGGGTGTGTAGTACAAATAATTATTTAAAAAATCCTAAATGGCCAGTTTCAGAATGGTTAAATTCCCCAAGAAGCAGAGAGGTTGGTACAACACTCAGCTGTGCAAAAAAAAATAAAAATCTCTTTAATTGCATTGAGCTGATTCAATTCAAATATCCTCGCAGAATTTGACAAGGAATTAGTCATTAACGTTAGCGTCTGTGACGTTGGGGTTGTTGCTGTTGACATCTTGATTAATATTGTCATTTAACTTACCTTTGGCTTGACATTATTTTAGCTCAATTTAACCCAACTTTAACCTCCTAATGATACAGTTATTAACAATTTATCAGGTTACGTTAGCACAACCCGGCGTTAACTGATTATTGAAAAGATCTAGGTTATTTTAGTTAACCACTATTTGACGACTGGGCAACATAACATGGCAACGAATCCGATCAAACTTACTTCGTAAAGTTCGTCGACTATATTAAGCGTAATTTCTCTTGTTGCACAGCAGAGTCAGCGAGAAAAGTGTTCGTTGTATCCCAGTTTATTGTCAGCCTGTCATCACCCTGCAAGTGGCTCTGAGCTCACTTAACGTTACCAGCACTTGTTGCATCCTTTTTTTTACTAGCGTTCAAAAGCGTTTCAGTTTCACATTATTCTGATAGAAAATAAAAGACAAAGTGAAAACAACTTACAGGTGATCTAGCTGGTAGTCGATCTTGATAAGACGAAAAAACTGAGTGTTTTATCCTGTAACCTTAGATCCCGTAGTCAAAAGTTCGCTGGTGTCAAGCCATCCAGGAAATAGAAATACGATTTCCGGTCAGCAGTTTCAAATTAATGGCATTCTTCGAGAATATTAATGTTAACATAAATGTGGTGACATGAATCCCCTGAGAGTTTAAATACAAAATCCCATATTAAAAAGTAACTACACATGATTACTGTAAGCTAGGAATTGTACTGCCAAGGCAACAGCATACAGACTAACATTATACAGGGGGAGTGACTTGGGAATTAGTCCTTGCCTATTATAATAAAAAGTTGGTTAACCTGTGTCAACACATGGCTTGAGAAAGTCCCAGACACACAGCCTGTTGGCAGCACTAGACTTAATATGATTTATATTATGTAAACAGTAAAGTTTTTATATTAGAGGTATGCTAACTGAGACGGCAGCAGACAGATTACACTAGGCTACATTGTTGGATTATCTGTACCATAACTAATTACAGAGATTACACTCTGAAATTCAGCCACCTTGCAGTTTCCAGACCTCACCTCTAGAGGCCATGACAAAATACAGCACTGATGCAGAGAATGCTCATGTTACAGCATGTGCTTCAGCAACAATGAGGAGGAAGTGTTAGAAGGGGAAGGTTGTAATTGCTTCTGTAAAAATCTAATCTAATCTAATAAAAATGTCTTTAATAAAGGGTATGCTGTTGCCTAAAAAAGTAAAGAGACACCATCCATGTGTTAACAATCACTGACCTCAACAAGCTTAGCTAACTTCTTACTTTTACTGTTGTATTTTTGTACTGGAATGTGATAAAAAAAAAAAAAACTTTCAATAAAATGTTTATTTTTTGTTGTTGAATTAAAAATGTGATGGTCAAAACATGTCTATAAAGTGCTGAAAAGCAAAATAAAATCTCAAAATAGTCTATAACCTACCATTAGAAGATGAAATCATGTATGCCTATCACTCTACTCAGGTTAATTTAGGAAAACATAAAATGATTGCCGCCCCAGATGTATTTGTGCCAAACAACTACTGAATCATGTTTATGGGGGTGTGCTTTTGCCAACATACTGTATGCAAAACAAAAAATAAATTTTGTATTTGTCCCACAAACTAAAATCATTGCTTTAAAACAAGACTGTTTTGAAGAGAGGACAACTGAAACAGAATCACAAACCAGAAAACTACAACAGCTGTCTGTGGCTTTGTTCTGTTTGAATGGATTATTAAACACTCATTTTTTTCTAGAAGCATGCCAAGATACTGTAATAGAAAATTGATGTATGCAATATCAGGTTTCTATCCTAGTTCTACAGCATTTCATCTCTTCCTTTTGAACAACAGGTAGTCCCCAGTGCCTCCTGCTGCTCATAGTTCCTGAACACATGACCTTGAAATTAGCTCCGGTATATCAATTCAGCTTTTTGGTTTTAGTTAAATGTGACAAAAACAGTTCTCTTAAATATGGATTTGGAATTGCTGAGGGGCTTGAAAATGTTAAAAGTAAACTGACACTGATGGTGGAATTGCCTGGTAATGCACATCAACACAAAGACAACGACTTTACCTGTGGAAGAGATTTTGAAAGCTAAAATGTAAATATGAAGCAGTAATTGTGATTAACTTCATACCTTTGAATACCATTATGGAGTGCGTGTCTGCATTTGGTTGTAAAGGTGTCAGCAGAAAATGAGTTATGCAGCTTAAATATCATGGAATGTTCCTTTCAGCAGGATCCTGCGGTCTTGCATGTATTGTACAAACAGCTTCACCTGGGCCTGTCTGAACTCATACTTGGGTATTTCCATTCACAGTTCCGTATAGGAAAAGTGACTCATTTAAAGTCAAAACAAGAAGGTAGTAGTTTCCAATGATAATAAAATAAAATGTGCATTCCCTTTCAGCCACAAAGTTAAGTTGGTGTTTTGCATTGTGTTTCCCTGTAATTTATTCACACCCATTTTGTTAGCTGCAGTTACAACATAAAGCAGCAGTGCATGTGGCTAGACTATGATATGAAGCTCCTGTCTCTGAAAGCTTTGATGGAGCCTTTTGGGGAATGTAACTACTACCCACCTGACATGATCGTGAATTGAATTCAATCTCAACAACCACATCTGGTATTTGTTTTAGTCGTATTCACAGCATGAGTTGACACAGTTTTTTCCACTTTTGTCTGACAGAAAAGGATGCACTTTGTTTACCTTTGTATGCGTGTGTTTATTTGTGACAGAGGTGCACTTATTTTGCTGTTGCATCATCTATTTGCCATAATACCATTATCCTCCTTCTGTTCTTTATAATCATCTCTGGGCAAAAGGTTTCATAAAGCAAATCTATGACACGGTGGCTCTGCAGTGCTATAATTGTCTTTTAATTTGATTTTTGGTTAAAAAGACCATCTTCACGGACCATGGCTTTTCTAACCACAGTGCTGTATTAGATAACAGAGAAATAGAGGTATGCTTTTCTGTTGTAATTCAAAATGCTATAAAGAATATAAGTCATTACTGTACTGAACATCTCTTTCACTACTCAGAGGAAGTTGTTT
The DNA here is from genome assembly GCF_014851395.1 of Micropterus salmoides. Taxonomy (NCBI): domain Eukaryota; kingdom Metazoa; phylum Chordata; class Actinopteri; order Centrarchiformes; family Centrarchidae; genus Micropterus; species Micropterus salmoides. The sequence goes on from NW_024044570.1 coordinate 24,711,864, forward strand.
ATCTTTATAATCTGATTTTCAGCTTTTCTCACAGTATTAAAACCAGGCCTTACTGGTTTGGCACATCATCTCGTAATAACTGGGGAGTGGAAGAAAGCATCTCACAGGCCAGGTTAGGTCCCCGTCTCTGACCAGCTGTGAGAATGATACATTTCAGAGAAATTACAAGACTATTCAGAGAGAGTAGGTGGACACTATCCCACCATAAAAGGCCTCTCCTTTCATTCCCTTCTCCTCCATCTGTGTCTTGAGACATAATAGAACCAGTGAGATGAGAGCGTGGCTGAAAACACCTGACACGGAGCGAGGGAGCCAAGCAATACCAAAAAATGAAGAAGTCGTGTGAGAAGTTGATCGAAGGTGATACAGTTACATGAGGGAAAGAGTTGCTAGAACATAAGAAGTGCACAAACATGTTACATAAGAGCTGTTTCATGGTTGAGCAGATATGCACACATTCATGTACACACACATCGTACATTCCTGTGCCTGACATCTCTCAAACCAACACTGCAGTGAGGAGTGTTTGCAGCGGTCTGGAGGTCTTCTGACTGCCTGTGCTTTGTTACTTTTACTAATTTATTAGCATCATGTTTCTGTGGAGAGAACTGAAGCATAGGCGAAATATGCAAAGTGCCTTCTAAAGTGTGCGTCTTGGTGTGTATGTGTGTTCGCCCATGTCAGGTATTCATAGAAAAGGTCTGGGCAAGTTTGGAAACATCTGCGTGCCAGTCATAGCGATTCCCCAGAAATGGAATTTCATGGTAAGATCGATGTGACAGCTTCAAAACAAGCCGCCACGCTCAATATTATAAGCCCATAAGAACTACTAAGGTATTAGTTGTGGCTGCCTCTCTGGTCCTCATCCAGCCAAATATTGTAAGTGTGTATCAGGACAAAATCAGTCTGAGATTGTCCTTCTCAGTGTAATGGATGGATGTCTCATACTTCTTGGAAAACAACAGGATATGTCACATTGAGAACATATTAACTCTAAAGGGACTTGATGTGTTCCACTCTGTTACTCATGTTGTGCATCAGTGAATAGGTCATAGGTCCATGCTTAAAGCTTTTATGTGTATACTGTAAATCACACCCTCTTTAATGTCAATGCTAATCCTTAGATGTGGACGAACTGGCCACAAAACAAATTAAGTATGTGTTTTAATGTTGGTGGATATGAAAGATTGCTTGCTCAAGGTGGCTGGAGCAAGGGATTAAGTGTTTTGATTTAGTTTTTTACAGAGAGCGCACTCAAGTGGCAAAATTGACCATTACACCATGAATATCAAGACCTTTGCTGAAATGAACCATTACATTTTATTAACCTTCCAGCTCAGTATTCAGAGAATCTAAAATGGATTGAACTGATGTGAACACAAAGTAGCATTTGGGTTATAATTATTCAATATTTCAACCTGAGAAATGCAAATTGAATTTATGATTCAGAAAACCCCCAACTCAGTAGAATTAGAGAGGTTATCTCACCATAGCAAGTCCTCCAATTAAACTGCTACTCATGTTAATAACTTAATTACTCATGCTAAAGCACTGTGAGTAACGAGGTCACGGGATGGTGGTGTGATGGTGAGTCTCAACATTTCTGGGAAATACAGGTAATCCCTCAGTGGCCTCCGAGCTGTCCGTTTTTAAGGTTATGGAACACTAATCATACTGATCACTGGCAAGGCCAAACATCTGCTTATTGGTGGTGTCAGTCGGGCTGTGAGCTCCCTCTGCAGGACTGGAGTCTGTGGTGCTGGTGATGTTTCTGCAGAGCTGCCCTGGCTGTGTGAGGACGAGTAATCGCTGGCCTGTCCAGGGGTTTGAACATGTGAGGAGTTTGTAGATGCTTGTTGCCAGACTGTACGCTGGGTAAGTCCATCTCTGTACTGAAAGACAGAGAACCTTTCTTTAGTACCACCCTATTTGAATAATTAACAAAGCTGTTACACAGTGCTAATGAACAACTAGTCACAATCAATGGAAGAATGTTATTCTGAAATTATCACATCACGCATTTAGAAAAACACATCGTCATTGATAAATTGTATTTAATTCACCATTTATATTCACAGTTAATTTCAAACTACATAATACATGGACTTTAAACAGCAAAAACAGATCAAATCTATTGTTTTGATACTTTACAAATACATACACATTTGTAATCTTATAATGCCATACCATGAATCCATGTGTCCTTCTCCCAGGGCACTTGTTGGAGGCGGGTGGGGTATGTGTGCAGGCAGGGGCAACAGAGGCACATCAGTCTTGGCCAATCGCTGGAACCTCTGGAGAGTCAGGTCTGAACTGCTGAAATCAGGTACACCTTCTGAACTGGTCTTGCTGAGTCGAAGCCTACGTGCACGGATCCCTGGTAGTTTGCGATTACCAGTCGCTGCTGTGACACTGAGAGGGGCAGAAGGGGATAGTGGGGTGTCTGGGGATAGGGACAATCGAGCCATGTCAGGGGATAAGGCCTGTCTGGGATGCAGGTCTAAAAAACAAAAGAAAGTCATTACAAAAGTTTTAGTGGCTGCCATTACAGTTTGTAATCTACTGGTATATCATTTGTTACGCCTTTTCGACTGAGGTGTTATTGTGGATATATGATCATCATCATCTCAGAGTTTCACCGTTGTTTAAAAAGCAACAGCAATTAGGTTCATTCGTTGAGTATTCACCTGGAGAAAGAGACTGGAAAGAGGAATCTGGTGAGGCAGTATCTAGGCTGTCACCATGCTTCTCCTCACCATGTTCGTCATCACTACTGCCATTACTTAGACCCCCAAATCCTTCTTCATCATCATCATCTTCCCCTTGTCCTTCATCACTATGCTGAATAGCCAGGACCTGTGGTAATCTTTCTGTCTCTATGGCCTGGAGACGCCTGAAAAACCATGTAGAAAGATGTTTAGTGTCATCCGCCTAAAATGTATGGAGGACGCCATGTTAACAGCTGAAGTGAGGAACAAAATAGAAGACTTCTAAAATCCTAACTGGCTGTAGCTGGGCTCCGCATCATGAATTTAAAGGTCAAATCCTTGATAGGTATTAGATATAACTATGTGAGTTCTCATGGTGAGTTTGGTCTGTCATCATAAGCCAGATGTTACAAAATAGTCTTTATTTTATTTAGTGTGTTTCCAGCTTAACAAAAAGGGGGTGAGGTGTGTAAGTAGTTAATACCGGCTGTGCTGCTGCCTCCAAGCTCTAAGCTCAGCAAACACATCTCCGCGTTCTCTAACATCAGGCTCCTCAAGGTCGAATGTGTGTTCGGGTACATGGATGGGCAGGTCACAGGGGGTGAAAGTAGACCTGGTGGGTGCTGTCTATGAGACAGAAGAGAGGGAGAATGAGCATAAGGGGTAGGAGAGGAAGCTAGGATACTTAACAGAATAGAGGCCTAAGAGCTGAGTACATTAATTATGGATAGATAATAGAGTAATGGTCAGACAGAGAGAGAGAGCAAACACAAGAGGGGCAGGCAGTGTAGGATGGAAAGGTAAGAAGAAAACAGTGAGAGTGACAGCAGCCATGTGTATGACAGATCACATGGTGTCAAGTCCCTCTGACTCTGCTCCTTCTGTTTATACTGACATTGTTGTAGTCTGGTTTTGGGTTATGTTTGATTTGTATTTTTATAGTTATAGTTATTTATATCTTGTCCATCCTTGAATATTGTCGCAAGCTTTACTTCCGGTTTTATTTTGTTACCGTCAGTGCCTCGTGTTCATGTCTAGCTTTGGTCCTGTTCTGTTAGTTTAGTCTTGTCTGATAGATTATAGTTTGTAACCTCTGCCTGTGTTTTTGTTCTTTGGTTTATGGATCTGTCTGCTTGCGTTTATGGTCTTTTTGGTTAATTCTTTACTCTGATCTGTTTCGTTTTGGTTTCATAGTCTGTCTTGCCTTTTTGTTTTTCATTCTGCACTGTTTCACTGTGTGTCTGCTGTGCCTAATTAGTTCCTCATGTCGTTCACCTGTGCACTCCCTCCCAACTCATTTGCCTGTGTATTTAAGCTGTCAGTTCTGTTCTGTCTTTGTAGCATTCTCGTTATATGTGAGTTTTCTGCTTATGTGCTGTCTCCCTGGATTTTTGGATTGTTCTCTTGGTTTTGGTTTTCTCTGTGCTTTTTGGATTTACCCCTTTGTTTGGATTCTTGCCTTTATTTGGATGTAAACCTGTTTCGTTTATTCAATAAACCTTTCTTGAACTGCATCTTCTTTGCCATAGTCTTCGTTTGGGTCCACACCTTAGTGTGCCTGCTGCTGCACTCAGTTTACCTTGACAGACATGACAATAAAGAGATGAGCTGGTGGTGTCAGATAGCCATAATTGCCTCTCAAAGCCCATAAAACTTGTTGTTCCTCTGAGTCGACACTACATGCATGGGAAACAGCATGCAAGAAATGATTGGTGTGGACTGATTTGATATCTCATTGACAGAGATTTTTTTCAAGAACAAAATGTTTTTTTTCCTGCTGAATTGAAGGAAGGTTCTTCTTCCAACACATATCACCTACCCTCAACTTTTCTCTCCTTGCTCGAATAGCCTGGACTGGATTTCCACAGAACAAGATCTTGCCAGCTCCTTCAAAAATCAACAGATAAGAGAAGGATTCCAGTGAATCACACTGTTTTCTGACACAAAAAGGACCTCTTGGTGGCACTGTTTGATAAATATAGCTGTTGAAAATATTTATCTGATGCTAATGAGAAGAAACTGGAACTGGTACTAAAACAAAATAGTACCAGTTCTCATGGGTCAGTAGTTTTGACACAGATCTACTTATTGAAGACACTAAAGTAGCAACAGAGATGGGTTTGTAACACTGGTGAAGTGGCCACCGTCCTAACCATGGGTCAGGATGCTGGTTTCTGCTTCTACTGTTGTTAAGTCTGAATCTGCAGAACTAGGTCTGGATCCGGATCTGGAGCCAGTGTGGGGTCTGGATCCTGATGACGAGAGGGGCCAGACACAAGAGAGGCTGGAAGCAGGGCGCCTGGCTGAGACGGGTCTGCTGTAAGCACTTTCTACTGTTTCTTCTACAAAGACAAAAGTGAGTGGCCCATTAAATACTCATGCCGTGATTATCCTGGTTGTCATCAAATTACTGAAAACAACACATACATACACACACCGTCTTCAGTGGCTGCCTGAGAGGTGTTGCCGTCTCTGATGGAGTTTCGGAGAATGGCCCAGTCTTCTCCCATGGTACTGCTGCAGCTCAGTCTGTCCTCCTCCACCCTTACATCGTCTAGGTAACTCAGCTGAGGGACCAGCTCCCTCACTGCAGCCCGATAACTATAGTCTGCCATCTGGTTAGAAAGTAGGAAGCACAGGAAAGAGAGAGGCAAAGTGAATGTAGAGGACAGACATGTTTGAAGAGGCAATTAAAGGGGCCAAAGAAGAGTATAACAAGATGAATGGGGCATGAAATTAGTTAGCAACTGTGACCTACGTGTATGCACAGTAGTGTACACTAAGTTACCTTACTTATACCTTAGTACTCAACACAAGCCAGTTAACATTGTCCATTTCAGATATCATAACTTTGTGAGGGAAAAATGTCGAGATTGATGCATTGTGTAAAAATAGTTGAAAGAGTTGAAACCTGTGTCAGATTCAGGTGTCCCATGGGGAGCCTGTAAACTGTCAAACCTAATAAAAAAACATCTTACAGGTTACACAGTAAATTACACTGGTTTTGAAACTGGCATTGATTTGAACTCATATCCTGTCATTTCATTCTGTTTATGAAGTGAGATGCTGTGCTTACGGTTTTATTTCACTTAAATGAGCTTCACGCTAAATGAGCTGATCCGTTGTTTTATGCAGATATAAGTATTTCAGGCATGTAGCCTTTTGTGTACAGAAAGCCATATGTGACTTTTTTAGAATTGCCTTCCGTATGAAAAACATCACAGATGCTTTGGCCATACAGTGGTTTCAGTTATTGGGCCAGTGACAATGATAAAGACTAATGTAATCAACTGATTACACAGATCTGTGCTTGACATAGACTGATCCACTTAATGGTACTTGATAATCCATTGGTCTCCAAAAAATTTAGTTGTTACACTTCTAATCTAAATCATGTTCCTTTATATACAGTATACTGTACATTTGCTATTCTAAGTCTTGCATAAATATGAGCTACATGGTGAAATACAGATGATAAAGAACCAGGATTTGCTGTAAAGGAGATGTCAGTTGACTCTGACTCACGTTACAAATAACATATAAAAGTATTGGTTTATACAGTCAACCAAATCAGTGATACACTAGCAGTCCAAATGTAGGACAGTTCTAAATGTATCAATAGTTATTAGCATCACATTAAGATAATGCATAATAGCCAGGCTTCATCATATGTTTTAGTACTCTGTTTTCACCATTATGATGATTTAATGAATCTGTGGAACTTAACTTCTTGACTTTTAAACAGGGAGGCAAAATACATCAAGCTATGGAGGGGAGAGAGAGAGAGAGAGAGAGAGAGAGAGAGTCCAGTGAATCACTGAGCTACTAAGCGATCAAATTAGAGCTCGGCACTCCTGCCCTTCACCAAACCACACAGATGCAATGAATGAAAAAGGGAAAGAAGGGCTGGCGAGAGGAAATGAAAGAGAAAAGAGGAGGAGAATGAGGGCCGGGTGAGAGGAAGTGAGCGGATGTGTGTGCTTGTGTGAGTGTGATGGAAAGAGACAGAGCAAGAGGAGTGATAGTTTGGCAAGAGAGCAAACCCAAGAACCCCTCAGTCACTACAAAGCACAGGCCTAATGCATATTCAGCTCAGCATCTCCCCTCATTGCCCCAGTTTCCTAATTAATGCTCTGCTGGTGGGTGTAAATAAACACATTCACAGTGGCCCAAAAAAACTCCTAGCACACTGTACCTCGAATCAGCAGAAGGTGGAAATGCAGCTTCTACCCTGTGTAGCCAGCTACACTCAATATCACTGAGTAGGTCCATGGTGAGCTGCCTTATGCACCAGACATGTACATCCAAAGAGATCCAATAGCAGTGCAATGTAATAATGAACCATTATGTCCGTGTCATCATGTCTCCACAAATGAGTTTGTCAGTTATGCGCCTGTTATGTTTGATTATTTTGATGCCTCCTGCTCTCTCAGTGTCCTGTCTGGTCTGCTGAAGAACCCAGCTAAAGAGCGGTGAGATCACACAGATACTTTCATGTCTCAGGACTAGCTAATTACATTTCGGTCATTATCTGACAAAGGGCTACGAGCCTGCTAGCACAAGAGGGGCAACTAACTGAATGATACATACATCAGAACCACAAGTTGCATTTAAAAGTTGGCTCTTACAACATCAACTGAATGCAACAGTTTCTTTTCAGGAACTTTGTCAAGCTCATTGCTCAAGCTTTTATTCAACCGTTCTCTTCTTTTTGTTATATCTTTTGGCAGATTGCTGTGACTCTGACCCTTGCATCACTTGGTATTTGCTACTTCAGGTGGCAATGAGCCATGATTTTATGTGTTAAGTGTATTCTGCTGTTTTGTGCTCACAGTATGTTAATCTGGATGGGAACCACAGCTAAATGTCTATTAGACACATTAAACACACACACCTCCATTTAAAGTCCTCTTTGCATTATCATCAAAGCATTATCACGCTTGGATGGTGACACAACTGCTGATCAGTAATAACTGTTTGTCTTAAGTACAGTACAGGCAGATACATGACTTTTGTGGCTAATTTTGTCTCTCGCTGATGTCTCCAATTCCACTACACTCCCAAAGGGACAATGCTTATTTTTCGAATATCTGTGTCTGCTGAATCATAAAGGACAAAAAGAAGCCTGGCAAGGACAGGAAGATAGGTCAGGGGCCTCAATTACAAAACAGTGCATTGGGTCCATTCTAAAAGTGTACGTGAGCACAACAAAAATGGCGCGCACCAAAAAGACATCTGATTTATAAAACTGTGCATACGCACACCTGCAGGTAACTGATGTTTAACAGAATTATATTATTGCCAAAAAGGGCTTTGGGCAGAAAGGTAAACACTACATATTGTTGATCATATCAAACACACACCTGTCGGATAATTCTTGCTGCTAATAGCCGATTGCCAGAAACCCCAGAGTGGTTATAACCTACTTATTGTGCCGGGTTGGTCTGTCAAACGCTGGACCCAGTTCAGCAAGCAGATCAAAGAGTATGGCCCTAGGGAATCTAAATCGGTGTATTAGCCAGTCATCATACGATGCACGCAACATTTATATGTTAACGGCAATCATACTGATTACTTCACATTCTGCCAAAATGTCTGAGTCAACCAGTGGTATCCATCACCCAGGGATATCATGTGAAGATGGAGGTTTGACAGGTGAACACCGTCGGTTTTGTTATGCTTGGCCTGCATTATAATTAAGACTGATGATGAGGATATGGAGTGTAGTGACTGTGTGAGAGCTGTCACTGGTTTTATTTCCAGATGTTGGTAATATACATAATCCATATGTGCACGTGCTGAAGATGTGCTGTGAGTCGCGGTTAGAATGGCAGTGTGTGTACGTCACTGCAGCAATTTTACACGCACAACTATACAAAAACTATGTGGGGATGTGAAGATGAGACAGCGCTGATGAAATACTAAGCGAACTTTGATTTAAGATTTGATTTCTTTTCAAAGGGAAAGGTCCTTATGGTATAGTTATGGCTCACTACAAGCGCAAATAGCCTACAAATAACACTGCTGAATTGGATGTTAATGATAATGTGGATCTGTGATTAATGTTTGATATTAAGTGAAATGAAATGTGTGAGAGGCATCCTTACACAATTTGTGTATAGTTTAATTCACTACCTCACCATCTGCGTCAGCGATTTCAAAATGTTTGTATGCATGGGTCAAAGTTTCCCTAAATGTATGCACATTTACTCATCAATTTTCTTTTTTAAATTACCAATTTTGCTTACAAAGTAGCGTACGCACATTTCAAGCCCTCTTTTGTGTCTACGCATCGGTTATCAATGAGGCCCCTGGTGAAGGAAAAGCCAGAAATGGTAGTTACACTTCATCTATGTTATGTGCCATCTTTCTCAATAGGTGGTGACAAATTGTATATTACTGTACTTAGTTTCATGGCATAAACAACATTAGCAGAACATTACCCTACCTGGATGGCAGTGGGGTTTGGGCGCAAACACACAGGGTTTCCCTCCAGGGTGAGTGTCTGGAGTTTGCCACACAACCCGAGATACTGAACCTGGACTAGGTCATCCACATCGTTCCCTTCCAGATCTAACAGCTGCAGGTTCTCAAGCATGCCAACCTGACTCAGGTCCGACACATCGTTATAGGCCACATATAACTCCTGAAACAGAGAGAGAATGCGCATACAGCGTAGTAGAGATTGGTAAAAATTTAATTCAAATGGAGTTAATAGAGAAGTAATACTGTGGACACAGAACTGGAACAGGCAGAGTCAGAGAGACAGATATGGTATCTACCCATCTCACAGAGACTAGGAGCTTAAGATCACAGGAAATCTGATCGCTAATGTAATGTATTATATCATAACTTAGGAATTTTCCATATTTTGCTGTATGTATATGAAAATGGCCTGCCTTTCTGTTAGACCCATGTAAAAAGTTGTCACCAGTGCAACACAACAGATGGAAATTATGGTAAAGTTAAGAAACAAATTTAAAAACCAGTAAGTCAAGTATGCCTTGACTTGTTTTCTTTTGCTCATTATACATTTTAAACATTTAAAGTAAAATTAGGAAAGTATAGTACTTTGGGATTTGTTGCTGATTTGCTGAACTGTCTCTACCTTGAGGGAGGAGAAAGTAGAAATGCCATCTAGGTCTTGTAGGGAGCAGCGAGACATCCATAGCACCTGCAGGTGGGAAAGGGCGGTTCCTAGGTCTCTAAGGAGACAAAATTGCACACACTTGATTTAGAGGCAGGGAATGGAGTTACACAACGCTGTGAATCATGGGAAAGGCTTTCCAGTTCCATGGCCACTTAAGTTAGAAGCTCTTTTGTCTTCCCCAGTATGCTGGCCTCTCCCCTGCCTCCCATTTGTCTCTACAGCACACCCGTGCTCTGACCCTTCCAGGAGAGTTTCATTCAGTGTATATCTACAACCCTGAGACACCCTCTCGACTACAGCTCCCATAGCCCAGAGCAGGAAATGCTATCAGAGGCAGTGCACGTCCGGCTGGCTCTGCTCTGCTACTCTCAGGGTGGAGCAGACAGCTCCCTATCTTTGTGTTTGTACCGTCTCATCCCTCAGCAGTCTCTGTGGAAGCAATTCTCCACCTGTCCTGTTATAAGGACAATTTGCAATGTGTGTGTGTCTCATCCTGGAGGTTTATTGCTTTTCTTCTATCCAATTTTGATGACACAGCTGTGGCTGCAATCAAACTGGTAGGACAATCCAGGAGATACTGTGCATATTTCTTGTCTTTTTCCCAGGAGTGTCCAAATGAACAAATCTGAAAGCTGATATGCCACAAACCCCTGTGTATACTATTGTGAGACAGGTGGGTGAACTGTACTGAACACCACATCTGTTGGTGTCTGGTTTACAAGCAGCAACATGCATCTCCTATGCAGAAACATTTATTACAAGTCCCAGTTAGTAAAAGCACAGCAAAGTCCTACATCTGCACTCCAACCACACTACTCTTTTATTTCCATCAGGTACACATCCATGTGACTTTTGACCTGCTATTCTGCTTCAAAGCACTGCCTTTTTATAGCTTCCAGGGCTGCTTGCTAAAGAGTGTCTTGTGTAACCTGTGTGAAGCATGACATGGGTTACATCACTTCTCAAGATCAGTTTACATCAGTTACAGTTTTCTTTATGGAAAGACCTGGAGCTGCTTGCTTTATTTCTAAACATAAGCTACAGTTAATATGAAATTGTTCATGCAGTGACAAGAAGCGTACAAATTCAGCCATATTTTGTTTTTGCAGCTTCTTGAGATTCTGTAGTATTCCCAGTTGTGGACAAAGCACACAAATCCTGTACTTGAGTAAAAGTACAGATACCCTTGCTGAATATTACTCCACTAAAAACAGAAGTCTCCAATTAACATTTATACTTGAGTCAAAGTACAAAAGTACCTGCTTTTAAAAATAACTAATAATAATGGGTTTATGTTTGTCAGGGGTTGCTGACATGAATTTAAAAATACAGTGGGCAAACTTTCCTATTTATTTAACAATTGCATTCATTATAACATACACTGTAAAAATACTCTTTTCCAAGTAAAAGTACTGCATTGAAAAAGTTTTAAAAGTAAAAGTACTGAATGCAAAAAAAAGCCCCGTTATACTATTATATATTAGATTATTATAATTACTCATGCATTAATGTAAAAGCAGGGTTTTACTGCTGTAATTGTTGAGGAGGAGCTAATTTTTAACTATTTTGTATAGGAGTGCAACTAATGATTATTTATTGTTATGGATTAATCTGCTCATTAATATCTCCAATCATCGATTTTTGAAATTCTGAAAATATGAGAAATGCCATCACAATTAACCAGATGCCAGAGTGACACCTTCACAATGCATTTCTTGTCTAACCAACAGTATGAAGCTCGAAATTATTACAAATCAATTAAAACAAGTAAAAGGAAAAGTAGCAAATATTCACATTTGTGAAGGAGGAACCATGAAATTAGTGTTGTAGGACTCGAGACACTTTTTGATGGTCTTGGTCTTGTCTTGGACTCGACCGCATTTGTACTGGTCTCAGACATAGAGGACTCAGGATTTTATTTCAAGACTAGTCAAGACCATAACTTTGGGAATATCAATAAATTGCCTGTGCATTGTCTGATTTATTTGTTAACATCGTTACTTTGATTGGATATAAAATGTAGTGCTTCAAATACAGCCAATAACCCTAATTAAAATGTGTTGTTCCTGTTAACAATTGTCACCTCTACCCGCGATGGTAAGCATGGAAAAAGAATGTTGAATAAAGATGCTTACGTTAATTTCAGCTCTTAGTGTTTGTATGTGGGTGTTTTAATGGGAATGTGGATCATTCAGATCAATCTGAGAAGTACCTATGATCTCGTTCCACATTTTATTGTGTGTCACGTAATGTGGGAAACTGGTCTTGGTCTCGACTTGGTCTCAGCCCCTAAAAGTCTTGGTCTTGTCTTGGTCTCAATAAACTCTGGTCTTGGTCTTGACTTGGTCTCAGTTTGGGCGGTCTTGACTACAACACTACATGAAATGTTGTCTAAAATGATCAAAGTTCAATGTCAATCTAATAATCGTGTCAGCTGTACTTTTATAAAATATTGGGTAGTTTAATTGAAAACAAAACATATGTTATTAAGTCTTCATATGTTTTGAGTGTTAAAATCTTAATTTTTAAAGTAAAGTAAGTCAAGCTGTCAGATAATTGTAGTGAAGTAAAAAGTACAATATCTGCCTCTGAGATGAGATGTAGTGGAGTAGAAGTAGAAAGTGGCATGAAAAGAATATACTACTATAAAGTACAAGTACCTCAAATTTGTACTTAAGTACAGTAGAGTATTCCATGAGGAAATGTCAACATTATATAAAAGTGTGATTACGTGTGTTCTACCAGGATCATGTTGCTTTTGAAGAACACAGACCAGGAGGAAAACAAGATGGTATGCGTGTTAGGTAACTTTAAGCTTACCTTACTGACAAAATCATGCTGTTGTTCATTTTGAGCTGCATCAGATTGGGCAAGTAGGCACCTACAAGATGATCAGATAAACAAAGCCATTTCTCTCACTTTCGTGTAACAGTAGGGGGTTTATTTATCGGCTTTTAAACTAGCATCCACATTCTGTTCCAAACTCAATTACCTAAAAGGAAGAGCACCTACAGTGGCAGGCCAGGCATGACTCATACATATACAGACATCGCTCTATCATGCCTGCACTCGTTGTGTAATCTTCAAATTTGAGAACAAAGGTGAGCATAATGAAGATGTTCCTCCACAATTTATCAGCTCTTGCAATAAGGTTGGCACACCTGACAGGAAATCTAGTACGGATATGTTGTGTGCGTCATAGCAGTGTTTTTATTGGTCTCTTATCCAGTTTTGGTTTGTGATTACTTATGTGATCATTATAGGCACCTGTTGTGAATCATCATTGTACAGTGCCTAAAAATCTTTGTCAGAATTTTTAAATCTGAATTTTAATGTAACAGGAGTTACTGAGCGTGTGGACATGTTCACATAAGGAACACTAAATATAAACAATAAAACCAATACCAACAACAAACAGTGAGCTTTAATGAGTACACAAACAAACTTTGTACCTGTGCCATATGGTTTGAAATAGTAAGCCATGATTTACATTAATAAATGCCTTGATGTACTTTATATCTTACCAAAGTTACCCAATGTGTTTTCTTGTGTGTCTACGCAGATCTCCAGTGAGGTCACGTGAGAGAGGTCCCGAGTTCCACACAGCAATTCCTGTGAGGGACGAAAAGTAACATTACATCAGACCTGTACTAGCATACCGAAATGGATTTTGTCTTTACTCGTCAGAGTTTAATAATTTAATATTTGCCTTAGACCTTACGCTGTGACTTTGACGTAACAATTTGTCTGAAGCCTCATGTAATGTGAAATAATTCTGTCTGCCCACCTCACCTTGAAACAGCAATCTGCAAAGCGTGTGCTGCCTTTTCTCTAGTTACTGCTCATGGAGCAGTTCATTACGAATAGGAGAGTGCAATAACAGAATTATTTCGTGATAATACACACATGGCTATACAGGCACGATGCATAAAGTAGATGTTAAATCTCCATGTTGACATATGCCATTACCCCCCAACCCCAGTGTCCACAGACAAGTTGGAATAAAGCTACATATATGCCTCTGACACTGCTGTGATGTACACTAAAGTGAAAATAACAGATATCTCAGACAATAGAGGTTTAGCCTACTATGCACATAGACTAAACATAGAAATAAGACAAAGACAAGGAAGAACAGGTTATGAGGGGGGTGAAGGATGACTGTATCCATAGGCACTTGTGAAATCTTACCAGTTTCTCTGGAGCAAGGTAAAGCTCCACTGTACTTTCAGAGTCCTCACAGGGTTTCGTGGCAGGACTTGGGTTGATGTGATCTGATCCACTCAGCTCTGTCACTAGGACCCGTGCTGTACCCGGCCGGACCTCCCGGGGTACAGACCCGTGGCAGCAACTCATCTCTCACGACTACCTGAAATGAACAGCGTTAAAGTGTCTTACAAACACGATTGACTGTTTTCTTTTTGACAAAGAGGAAATAATGAACGTTATGTAACGTTAACTGGCGTTAAATTAGCTAACTTAACCAACTAGCGCTATACATGTGAAAACAATGCGGGAGGCGATTTAATTAATATTCCACTTGGACTGTAACGTTACTTCTAACGAAACATTACATGGTCATTTTACTTGGAATTTATATTTACCTGTTGCATGAAACTGCAGACTAAATAGACGGTCTATGCATTTTACAGACTGAGAGCACTTTGCTTACAAGCAAAAGTTTGCTTGACAACCACAGACGACTTCCTGGATACGGCAATGAGGGACCCGTGGCACCCTGGGACATGTAGTGAACGTGGAACGACTAGCGCTTCGGGACAACTCTTGAGGTTAGCTCTTAGCTATAGTTATTCTATATTATTATTAATATTATTATTATTATTATTATTATAAAAGATACATCTGTAATCCTATGTTTCTACTACCATAACCTTAACCAGGCTACTTCAGTCTAGTGCTGCCTTCAAATGCTCGTTGTAAGCTCTGCCTTTGGAAACGTAAGCTAAAATGTATTTTGTTACATAATTAATGTTTTCTTTTAATGAAGCCTACTATAATAAGGAATATGCTAATGGTAAATAATAACTGCTTTCTTAACTTCAAACTAATACTAAGCAATTCGCTGAGCAAGCCCCATGGCTAATATCTGGGAATGTGGGGGTTTTCATAGCATGAAGAGTTCTATGATTTTATGCTGTTTTTTTATAAACTAAATATTGTCATCAAAGAGCAGGCTTTTAAAACATCAATAAGGCCATGATGAGATCAAATTTGGGGAAAATAATATAAATGAAATATAATGTTAAATTCATGCATAAAGTATGAACTTTTGTTATTGTTTTGAAAACTGTTCAGAAACTTTTACACAGTTCGGTTGGTTTTCTCAGATGGGTGGGGCTGTGCTGCGGGAATTTAGACTCATTACCTCAGTATTTTTAAAATCCTTGCTAGTGCCTGTTCTAATAGTCTGTAGTCTACAGTCTGTTCATGAAAGGACAAAAGTTAAATGAGATTTATGAAATGAATATGTCAAGTATGATACTGTATACAAGCTACATTTCTTCCATAAAAAGTAACCATATGAATATTTATTAAATAATCATTATTATTTCTTGCGACCAGTTCAATAAATATCGCTTCTTAACCTGATTTCATAGCAGCTATTGAACTGTCCCAAGCAATCATTTTGATCAAAACAATTAAATATAACCACTGTTGTCTATCAGCGTCTGGTCAATGTATTTGGTAGCACACACAAACGGTCTTCAGCTATTGCTCTCTACTACAATGCGTTTTTCAAGTTTTGAAAGATTATGTCCCACCCATAGACCGTATAAAAAAGCCCCTGCCACATGTGCCTCACAGTGGTGGTACCTACCTTTTTTGAGTCCCTCAGCGACTTTATTTCTAAAAGCCTCCTGGTAGGACATGTTGTGTCCCCACAACAGTGACATGAAAAATACGCCCTTGCCTAATAATAAAAGAGGCCTTCATTACTACAATGAAATGTTACAGTCAGCTGGCCTTCACCGCTGAGTTGCCATATTTCCGACGCCACGTGAATGCAGCAGCAACATGCATGGTAACCGGGGCGGTCCTATGTTTGATAGAGCTGGGCGTGGGCTCCACACTCCTCATCCCCTCTACTCTCTGTGGAAGCACATTGTTCAACGCGGGCTCATTTTACCCAGAGCCAATGAATGCCTTGGTGTATTTTAGCTGCTGCTGAAAATTAAACACTTTCTCCGCGAGAATAAGGCGCAGATATCTGAAGACGGCGGGAAGCAGACCAAGAACATTTTGTTTCCTTCTGATTACAGCTGAGAGGCGACAGAGTTGAAAGATTTTTTTTCCTCTCCGGTAGACGAAACGTTGCTCTTAGTCGCTAATTAGACATCTGTTTGTTGTAAGTATGTAGTGCACATTTCTGAAATATGTCGGCATGGGCTGTTTTTGTCTGATGATGCCGCTGTAAATGCTTTCAGTGTTTTGGGCACCGTTGGAGACTGCGGTCCGCTGTTAGAACATGTTAGCTAGCCATCCTAACATTTTAATTCACGCCGGGCGAGCTTTAACGTTAACGTTATCTATCGAGCTCAACAATTCATGCCTGCTTTTTTAGTCCTGGCTGCATTTGCGGGGAATTACATAGGTTTTGGATTCTGCCTGTGCTTCAGTTTAAAAAAACAAAACAATTATCTGTTTTGACAAACAGTCTCTATTGAGTTCGGGTGCTGTAACTTGGTTATGGAGGAATAACATTACACCGCCGTGGATTCCCCCCTCATCTCCTGATGAAAAAGAAACCGAAGGCATTTAAATTAACATAGTCAGAGAGGGGAAATTACTTTCTCTCGCCTGTATTTTGTCTAATGTAAAGACAGTCTTGAGAAACGTTATGAGGTTTCAGTTGTCGATAGTAGCCCCGCGCAGACAAGTAGGGTGACGCCCCGTCACACTGAGTAAAAACGAGTGTATCACTGCGGAAGTTAGATTCCATTACAAGGCATTTAGAAAGCTGACTTGGTATTATTTCGACTCTCAAAGCTGTCTGTTAAAGATGTTTAGTAGGTTTAATTGACCCAAATTATGGCCATGGGGACTGTTAAGACAGGAGTAGAAACAGTTTACCCAACCCATGAGCTGACACACATCTTCGCCCGAATTCATTGTATTCATCATCCAAAGTAGCATCTAACATTTAAGTTGGGGTCCTTATAGACAACAAAGCAAAATGTGTTTGACTTTGTTTATTGTCAGGCATATGGTTTTTAACTGATTGCTGTTCATGTGTCATCTTTTTTAATCCACCACAACACAACTGCTGCTGACCAAACATCATATATGAGTAATATGTAACAAGTCAGCGATGTCCTTATTTTCTGCATGATCATGTTGGCTGGAGTACATGGGTTCAATTAAGGAGGCCCGGTGTCTGTAGCATTCAGACTGAAGGCAATACTTATTCAGGCAGCTGGGGAAACAGCTGGAGACAGTCCAGCCAGTGGTAGAGGTGTGATGTTAGTCTTTTTCTCTGAACTGCTGTACCATGGGTGGTGCCCAGTTGCATGCCAGTGTGACTCCTCTGGATACCAAGCTTTTACAAATGACAACTTTTCATACTGCTGTCATCTGTAGGTTTGCGTTTGTTATCAATTGTTAAATGTGTCGGTGTGAGGCTCTAAGATTGCTCAGGATATGCTCTTTTGGGTACTTGTAAGCATATGTTAGGGATGTGTTTTTGTTAAATATAAAGCTCTATCATAGCTCATACTTGATATTGTCGTTGTTCTTTAGGGTAATTATTCTGAAGAATGTCGGTATTGAATTCATTTTTCTTTGGCTAAACATTGGGTGGGACCTTCTACAGGCTGATTGTATGCTTAGTTTATGTGACGCACTATGTACTGTCTGTGCAGAGTGTATATTTTTGTAAATTGTTTTTTTTTTTTACATGCACTGAAACAGCTGGACAAGATTTAGTCATTCCTCTGCTTGCAAAAAAAAAAAAAGACCACTGATCAGTTTCGGGGTGTTTGGTGTCCGATGAGAAGACTCACGGCTCCTCTAACTGTCCGGCCTTTGTGTGGAGGTCAGCTGGCCTTTTCATCTCTGCTGCTGCCTCGACCGTCTCACCCAATCCAACAAGCTGAAAGGATGACCCAGTGGGGAAAAGGTCACTTCTACTCTAGTGCCTTTTAAGAGTGGCTTGTTTAAGCATACACACAGATGCACACAGAAACGCTTTATATAAATGTTTGTAAGGGAGAAAATATTGGGCGGAGGAACTGTTTATTAAGGGATTTTTCTCTTGAGTTTCCCTTTGAGCAAAAGTACGGTTTCATTCATGCTTGGGGGTTTTCTCTGGCTTCTACCTTAGAGGGTGAATTCAATTGATAGTTTTTAAGGGGGTATAGCCTAATTACTGGATTTATCTCAGAATTTATAGACTTCATAACTGCTTGAAGTTACTAGTGTACCATTGGCAGAATATTGACTCCTCAGCTGCCGGTCAACACTTATGTTTGGATGCTGTTTAGGAGGGTGATGTCATTGAGAGCAGTGGGAGGGTGCGGTGGGCTATCAAGGCTTTAGGAACGGTCTTGGAGTCTCAGTATTCGACTGTGATACCTCCCTAGAGAGGGTCTCCTTACCATCATCGCTCCATTAAAAATCTATTATCTCTGCAGTGGGCTTGTGGCTCTGCCAGTATGGATTCTTTAACCAATTAGGCACTTTGATGGAGAGCGGCATGCATGTTGAGGAAGATGGCCATTCATTCATTCGCCTTTTTGCACAGTGTGTTTTTGAAGTGATGGAATTGGAATCATAGAAACAGCAGAGATATGGTTATTGACTGTAGTTAACAAAGCCATACAGTTGAATTGCTTCTGCCATGGGAAAATGTTGAGCATTTTCATTATTGTTGTCTTTATACATTTTTCAGTTTCCAGGTCGACCCCTCCCTCATTGGGTGTTTCATGCCCTTGGCATATAGTATGAGTAGCTCTCGCCCTCAGCCACTCTCCTCCCATCAGCCCTCTTGCTGCTCTGCACTCGCACCCTCCGTAAGCTGTCATGTAATATCATCCTCTTGCTCCAGGCAGGGCTCTAGGGTTTCAAAACGAACTGTTAATTTCCCAGACTGGAGGTGGTGAGCTGAAAATAACCCTAAACACAGACATACTGTAAAATAACCCTAAACAAAGACATATGTTTAATGCTCATTGATCAAAAAGGGCAACAGCCAATGCAAAGATTGTGGAGACTTTTGACCTAATCCAAATTAGGTCACCAACTTGTAGATGACACTGCAGCTATACCCTTTCTCTGATTCATGTATGTTAACAGTGGTAGCAGGAAGCCTACTCTATTCACCTTTGATGAGCTGAGTTGTTAGTACAAGTGGCTTTGCTCTCGTGCAATAGCCTAATGGCTGTGACAGAAAAAGTGCAACATTGTGTAGCCTCACTGTGGTTATATGTATTTACCAGTGTACTTGGCATGTGTTCTAGTGTTGGGTAACGTGACTATATATAACATGTAACGGATTAAATGTATCCCCCGGTAGGGATTTTCGCAACGATTTGGGGAGCAGGACTGGTTTTCATGTGACGTGAGAGCGTCAGTTGGTGGCGGGAGTGACAAGAAAACATGGAGCAGAGAGTGAGATTGTAAATGATGAGCAGTAGGAATTTTTGTTGTTTTTGTTTCTATGGAAGTTGAGCATAATATTTTTTTTACTAAAATGTGACTGTTATTTTCAACTATTTCATTTCCAATTTACAGAACAGTTACTTGAAGGGACATATAGCGTTACTGTGATCTAAAATTACAAAATAGATTCTGATCATCTCACCCTCCAAATGTGGCAACCTGTTGCACGTCTGGGGCAAATAAGGACCGTACATCTTAAACATGCGTTGACTGTAATTACTGTACAATATGAAAATCAGGACTGCAGAGGAGGGCACAGCACCACTATAGGGACAGGATAACGATTTTAAAAAAACAGTTAAAAATTTCTTATGCTTAATCTCTGTGTGGAAATGTAAAAAGATTGATGCATGCTCTGAAGATTGTGATCTCCAGTGCCTATGTCCGCATCCCTCCTCTCTATCTGCACAAAGACCAGCTCCATATTAGCCCCCACTGACAACAAGTGGCTTTGAGAAAGCGACAGAATCTCATCAATGATTCATTTTGCTATTCATCTCCATATGTGTATGTGTGGATTATTAATCAGCTGCTGACATGACCTAGTTTGAGAGGAGATGGCACGGCTGTCTGTTTTCGTTTCTCCAGTCTCCCAGTAGCCGGCGCGGGCTTGTTGAATTTGCATTTCAGGCTGTAAATTTTAATCGTTTGGCAGGTGTACACTTGAGATCTAGTTATGTAGAAGAAATGCGGCAACTCGCCGTGTCAGAATCTGGAGAACTGTGGGCAAGTGAGAGAGTGCAGGTGTCAATCTCTTTTTGTTTTTATTTGTGTGTGTGTGTGTGTCTTACATTTTATATCTTTTATCACTTCTCAGGTCAATTCATTGTCATAAAAGTTAAAAAATAGTTATTAAAATGCTTTTTGTGCATGGACATGTCATGGTGAGCATTTATCATTACCTTGACATGATAGTGAAGCAGGTGCTGAATTTGAAGTATGAGTAAAGTTTAGGGTAACTGTATATGCTAAAAGGACTGGGAAGATCTGATTGACCAATAAATATTACTAATGTAACAGACTAGTTATTTTTATACAAGTCTGAATGTGTAGGTTAACAACTGGGTTGTGCTGTTATTGTGGAAGGTTATAGTAGAGGGAGTCACAGAAAGCAACAGAAGAGTAATACGGGAGTGGGAATACAAATATCCCTCTGGCAAAAGTCACCTACCAGACTGGGAATGGCATTCTACAGATTTACCTCACAAATCTTCATGTAATCCATGCTAGTGTTAAAGCAATCACTCGACAAAAAATATATCGACAATAACCCGTTTTAGTGAACTGGATTTGAGAGAAAGTCCACTTTCTTTAATCTCAATGACCAGTCTGTAATAACACGTTATTTTGTTCCCATGCTGTTTTCATCACATTAAACTAGATCGGCCCTGATGTGAGTCTTTGCCCTGTACTGAACGTGTAGCCTACACTAACAAAAGGTGTTCCAGCATCTCTCTGCCCAGTGCACACGTCCCTCCTCTTCACACAGCTGCTGTTTATTTGGTTAAAGGAGGTTCTGAGGAGCGAGGCTGGCTCTGCCATGGTCTCTGTACTCTAGCCAGGGCGGGCTGCACTCTGTACCAGGTTGATTTATATTACAGTGAGGAAAAAGGAAGCTAAATGTTTGGCCACAAGATTGAGGGTTCAGGATGATTCCCTTCCTTCTGTGCTTGAGAATTATAGCAGTGAGGGTGTTTTTACAAGGAGGCATTGTTGATACTGGTGATGGTGTTCAGAGCTACCTGTTCCATTAAGGCGAGCAATGGCTTACGGGATCGTGTGTGTGTCAGTGTGATCGAGAGCTGCTAAATGCCTATGTTGTCAGTTAACAAGTCTGTTTTTCTGTCAATCATTAACATCAGTAAGGCAGTCTTAGCCTTGGCTAATCTTAGCCTGCCCCCACGTCAGTACAGTCACACACATCTCGGACACCAATAACGAAATTTGAGGCAACAACACAAAGGTTTTACAGAGGTGCATGCAGATGCTACTAATTACGTACCATACTCGGAGACAAATATACATAGGTGTATGTCTACTTTTGACTGCCCACGAATGAATTAGCTTCACAAGTTTAGTTTTCTTTGAATGCTTTGCATGTTTTCCTTTCATTAAACTGGCCACCTGTTACTGCTCTCTTTCTACAAGTCAGGTTTAATATTCACTCCAGCTGTGTGCGTGCTCCTTTGGGAGATGAAGCACAAGAGAGAGGGTGTGTATGTGTTCTTTTCAGGCTGGCTAAAGCGCTGATGTTCAACCACTCTGTGGTGAGCAAGGATTTTGTGTAACAGAGCTACATGTAGTACAATAATTTATGTTGGGGATGACAGTTGCAGCCCTTGAGAAGGTAAAACCGCATAATCTGTGGTGCTCCTGAAATCCTGACAGTATTTACACATACTAGCAGGTGGTGCAGGTTTCTTTCATTCAGCAAATTGAGACTCTGTGGACGAACAGGCTGAGATATGTAACTCCATGTGACCTTATCTTACTCTGAACTGCTTCATCTGAACTACAAGACATGAGAGGGACTACTTTTGAGGAAGTGAAATTTGAGGCTGCTCTGGGTGTTAGGGTGGCGCATAAGTAGATGACGGTGTCCAATAGTGCTTAAAATGATTTAGATGTCATTACTTTAAGTTTGTGTTGAAAGTGGCAATGTCACAGCTCAACTAAATTCAAAGTGCAAATGCATAAAATAAAAAACTTTTTGAGTTTTTGGTCACTACCGTCAAACAGAAAGTGAAACTGAACTGTTGCTCAAGTTCATTGTGTCCTGGGAGGTACAAGAATTCCCAGTGATTCTTCTCTGAGCTCTGACGTCAGAGATGACATCGTTGTGATGACGTCACCTGACCACTCAGTGTTGTTGATGTCAAACTGAAGCTGTAACCATGGGAGGCTCCTCCAGTTGCTATTGGCCTCCAGCAGACTTTACATGTGGTGGTTAGCCATATTTTTGGTCACACTAGCCCTAACTTGTATTTGATTTAATCTTTCTCCATGATGGCTTCATGTCTTTCCCACTCTGACTCATCATGTGCCATCATGTCTAGCACAGGGCTGGTGTCAGGTCATTTTCAGGGCATATGTTTGTCAATCTGGTAAATTTGCAATAGACTGAGTCACATTTCGCCAGTGTATTTAGTGGAAACACCCATATGACTACCTTTTCTACTTAACGCAATGTGCTTGAAATTTCACTGACCAGCAGTGTTGTGAAGGTGGTGGTGAGGTCAGGGGATCTGTGTGTGCGTGTCTTTGTATTGCCTTGTGTCTATGCATGGCTATACATGTGTGGTTCCAGCTGGCTCGATAGCTCTGTGATGGCACGTACTGCAAGTTTCCAAATATTTCTGGTAAAATCCGGATTAGGCATAGTTGTACTTTGCCGCTGACGTCCACTTTGTCTGCTCTATTCTTCAGCTCTGCTACTGCTATCTGTTGTTGTCATTCAGTTGTTGATTTAAGGTGTTACAACCCATCCAATATACAACTTAATTATTTCAAAAACTTTAATAAAAACCTAGCTGTGTAGCAGATTTTCCAACGCACATCCAAAGGATTGATTTTGAGCTAGCCACATTTCCCATTATTTTTCAGATAATTAAGCAGAATCATGTCCTTCTAAGCCGTAATGGTAATTTAAATTTTCCCGTCAATGTCAGAACTGCTCTGTTTTCAAATGTCCTCCAGGTCCATACGTTCTTCTGAAGGTGGTGTTTTAGCCTACAAAAAATGGATATCACTCATGTTTTCTCAAGAGGCCGACATGTTTCTTTAATAACATGCTTTGATTTATAGGCAGGGCAGTCCTGTAACATCGACTGGACCTATTAAGTGGGTTCAGTGGGTCCACAGGGAACAACTGCAAGCACACCTGGAGTCATAAAATTCTCTTTTAGGCCTCTTGTTCTGTTGCTATGGATTGATCCCTGTGGAAGAAGCAAACCAACAAGAAACAGTTAGAAAAAGTGTAGGTTTGTATGTGGTAGTGAACAGTGATTTAGCTCATTATTGAAAAAAATGAGTGCAGATCCATTTGAATGATATTTCACTTTTTATGCATTTTACTTACTGAGAAATATTTCCATAATTCCATTGCTCTATCTTGCTGAATTTTGACTGTGGTGTCTGCCACAGTGGGTTCAAAGGTGTAGGCATCAGTAATGTGAAGCCTGAGTGATGAGGTTCAGTCTGCCAGTGTCATGCCCCTTCTTTTTCTCCCTCGCTCATACACTCTCACACTGAGCAGGAGAGGATTGGAACATTGAGTACCTTCAGCACATTTTTCACATTCCCCTTTGAGGGTCTCAACCTCAGCTCCCACTACACACACACACACACACTACAAGACACACACAAAAACCACAAATGTTTCTCGCCACTGGACACTAATGGTAATAACTGTATGCTTTGTCTGTACCTGTAGTTGTGGACTGCATCGTGGCAGAGCCTGTCAAAGCTCTGTGTACGTCTGTTGTTCCGTTGAAACCTGGCAACGTGAACGTTTCTTGTCAGAGTGCTAACTTGCACCTTTACTCTGCTCCCTGTCTTCTCCCCAGCAGTGGTGTGTGCGCGTGTGTGGTGAGCAGCAGCGGGAAAGATGACAGAGTATAAGCTGGTGGTGGTGGGAGCTGGAGGCGTGGGCAAGAGTGCACTCACCATCCAGCTCATCCAGAACCACTTTGTGGATGAATATGACCCCACCATAGAGGTATTTCTCTTCTGCATGTACTGTACAATATTCTTGTGGGAGGCAGCTTTGGTGTTGGGGAGGGACAGTAGGGAAGGGTTGATCATGTGGTTAAGTCCAGTCCTGATGTCACTGCTGAACAATATTTTCTGGAGCCCACTGAGAGGACAGCCAGTCCAAATCAAGCTCATTTAACTTAATTAAAATTAATTGAATGCTGCTACAATTCTCCAAATGGTCAGGACTAATTTTCTTAGAAAAGAAATAAAAGAATAAAATAAAAATTTACTCTTCCCCACCATAATTCTTATATTTTCATGAAACTCTGAAAGACATGGCAGACATTGCAAAGAGGAAAGGGAATCCAGTCAGAATGTTTTCTCTCTTTTTCTCCCTCTTTGTCTCCACTGTCTCGCTCTCTTTCTCACCATGCCTGCCTCTGGCCAGACAATGTCCTTTTTGTGTGTTTGCATTCCTGGCCCCTATGCTCTAACAAACAAAGGGACGGCACTCCGTGTTTTTGTGGCTGTGTGTTGGAAGGCTAAACATTGGCTCCGATACCCTGCTCCTCTGATCTCTTGACGTTCATTTGACCTGGAAGTGGACAGGGAATTAATAAAAGACACCAGTTAATATACAGTCAATCAGCATCATCTCTCGTCTGTTGCTGATGCTGCTTAGCACTGAGTGACCAAGGCCAAGGATGGGAGTTGCAGTTACAGTTGCCTTAAAATCCCACTTGAACCATCTGTTTTTTCTCTAAATGTTGGAGTTTCTCCCATTTTTTTTTTCTGCAGGACTCGTACAGGAAACAGGTTGTGATTGACGGGGAGACCTGCCTGCTGGACATCCTGGACACTGCAGGTCAGGAGGAGTACAGCGCTATGAGGGATCAGTACATGAGGACAGGGGAGGGCTTCCTCTGTGTCTTTGCCATCAACAACACCAAGTCTTTTGAGGACATTCATCAGTACAGGTGTGTGTGTTTGTGGATGTCCGTAAGAGTGAGGCATTAAAGGGTTAAGGGATGCAGGTGCCTCATAAATCATGACATTGATACTGACCATTATGGGATCTATTGTTGCAGATGTCAACCTGTGTATTTACCGGCCTGATCACAGACCAGTGGAGCGCAGACACAAAATATTTTCTGTTAGTTCTCTTTTTAAGGTTTGTGTATGTGTACTGTATTTGTATATGCAATGTGTGTTACAGGGGACTCCCATGGGGTCCGGATGAAGAGGGGTGTGTATACGTATGTGTGCCAGCTCTCTGCAGTAGTTGGATGATGTCATGCTGTAGCGTTTAACACAGCTAAAGAAAGCTTAGCCCCCGACTGGAGGATTACAGCACGATGCCAATGAAATCGATCCTGACTCAATTAGAGGAGCGGGGAGAGGTAGCACTTTCAAGGACAGGGAAGGAGACAGGGAGGTGGGGGTGGGGATTCAGCTGGAGATGACAGTGTTCTTTTCTCTTTCCCACATTTTTTGTCTTTCTTATCACATTAGATACCCACTTGCCAGTCTTGCACATGGCAAGGTGCACAGATTTGCAGGGTTTTTGTGGTTATTACACACACACATTTGTAAGGCTCGCTGCCATTTCAGCTTGGCCTTTTTTTGGGCCCGCAACTGCTGGTATCACTGTAAAACCATTGTGCAAATTGTGAAAGCATGCACGGATCTTTGGCTGGGTGCTTGAATAGGCGGCGGCCTGGTTAGAGCTGTTGAGTTATTTAAAGATCTGTTGTCTATTTTACAGAAATAGTCAAAAATAGTCAAAAATAGTCAGATGATTTTTTTTTTTTTTTTTTTTATCAGGTTCTCCTCCACTGCACATATTGGCTTGGTACCTACCTAAAACTAGGCAATGTATCTTGATTTTTTCCCCCTTTAATTGGAAACAACCTGCAGCATTGTACTTCGCTGAAAAATGCACCAGATTGATACAATTATATGTATTTGGTGTTTTCTGGCATTTTTGGCCTATTAGACTTGAAATAATAAAGTCATGGGTAACATGTCTGCTGTGCCATAAAGACTCATAACAACTGTGTTCGTAAGCACCATCAGCTGTGTTGACTGCAGATGGGCAGGGCTAACTGTAGTGGATGCATCCTGCTGTACTGTGACTTAGGGAGAAGAAGGGCTGAGCTGATAGATTGATCTGACCCACTCCTCTCAGTTCCCCCTGGCTGCCTGGCGTTTGGCGCTGGCTGCTGTAGTGATGAGGTAATGCTGTTTGCCGCCTGCCTGTTGTCCATCCCTCCCTTCCTCCCAATCTCCCTCCTTCAGCAGTGCAGCACAGCCCAGCACTGGCGGGCCGTGGCTCTTCCTCAGGGTCCTAGAGCTCCCTGGGTGGTTGGCTCTCCAGTGGCAGAGCTGCTGTTGTTTATGAAGCAGGGAGGATCCCAGACAAGAGAGATGTCACTGTAACTAAATGCAGTGCTGTGGTGGGTTAAGGAAACAGCCAAAGATTTGCAAAGTAAATGTCAACTATTGCAATTTCCTCATTTTGCACTTCACAGAGAACAGATTAAACGTGTAAAGGACTCAGACGATGTTCCCATGGTGCTTGTGGGAAACAAATGTGACCTCCCGGCACGCACAGTGGACACAAGGCAAGCCCAGGAACTCGCCCGCTCCTACGGCATCCCTTACATTGAGACCTCTGCCAAGACACGACAGGTAGGTAGTGAACAAGAAGCAGACGCCTTCACACCATACATGCACTTTCATGGAAGAACCCTTTCTCTCTCTCTCCCTCAATCTCTGGTATTTAAATCTTTTAATTTCTCTGATATCATCACTTTTCCTGCTGTCTTCGCGAGCCACAAAACAGATTTGATGTCTCCCTGTGCTGCATCATACTGTAGTCAAGAAGTATTCATGCACATGAAGATGCAGATTTTTGTTGCAGGGAACATTTTATTATGCGACAGGCAATGACTCACAGTCAGGTTACCTTGGCTTGAGAATATAGCTACAGTATTTGAAAGGCCTCATTATTAGGAGAAGTCGCCACACAGCTCTCACTGTCTCTGACTCACTGTCACACATTATGTAGGTACATACAGATTCTTACATTCATCACTGAACCTGCAGCAAATTGTGCAAAGAACATGATTTCTTTTAAGTCATTATGGTCTCTTGATTAACTGTATCTGAAATGATCAGGGTGGCCATGGTTATGTGGTGAGTACACCTGAGAGGTTTGCATGCAGTGTACTCAACTTATAACAGGCCATTGTAAGTGGCCAGATTTTTCTGTAACCTTTCTGCATGTTTGTGTGTGTGTTTTACAGGGAGTAGAGGACGCTTTCTACACACTGGTTAGGGAGATCAGACAGCATAAGCTGAGGAAGCTGAACCCGCCTGATGAGAGCGGTC
This sequence comes from Micropterus salmoides, assembly GCF_014851395.1. NCBI lineage: Eukaryota > Metazoa > Chordata > Actinopteri > Centrarchiformes > Centrarchidae > Micropterus > Micropterus salmoides. The sequence goes on from NW_024044570.1 coordinate 24,739,488, forward strand.
AGGACTGTATGAGCTGTCGCTGTGTGGTATCGTGATGCAGGTGAGACATTTCTCCAGAAATTTACTTTTCTTCTTTGACACCTATGCAATAATGTGGGAAGTATCCACATGTATGTGTTATGCTAGAACTGATGTCTGTTTATCTATAAGAATGTCCATTGTGAGTAAAATCAAATGTGAAACCACATCTCCGTCAGTTAAATTTGTCACTAGGAGCAATAAAATGGCACTAATATCTGCCCCCCTCTTGTCATTTCATTCCCCAGCTGACTGTTGCACATTGAGGAGAAGTGCTAGTGACAGCATGGACTTTAAAGATAGAAAGATAAAACAACTCAATGATGAAATATAAACTTTTTCAAAAAGAGGCTGATTGGAGCGAAAGCTCTCAAGGAAACCACCAGAGCTGACTGAACCATAGACCTTTTATGAATAGGAGGATTTGGACTGTTGCCTAAGTGGCTGCCTGATCTAGTCTGGTCTGGCCCCCATTTTTTTTTTTTTTCTTTTTTCTTTTTTCTTTTTTTTGGTCCACACGTCGACCTGTGAGCAACACCACTAATGACTCTTTGTCAACTCCAGTGTGGTCTCGCTGGGTAGCTCCACAGGTTTCCTGCTAACTTATTGTTTTCAGTCTCAACACTGGTCTTAAAGGGGTGTCTCTGACCTCCTCCCACCTTGAAAGCCTAATTCCACTCCCACTGCCTGGCCACTGGAAGGACTGACTTAAATGAAAAGGACTGGAATCGACATTTAGTTACCCAAACACCTCTCGCATACTCACAACTCCCCAACCCTCTACCTGCCTTTGGTTTCCCTGGAATGGCTGTGTAGTCCCTTCATCGTACTGGATACAAGAGATGGAGGCTGGCATGGGAATGGCTCATTTGTCGTTGTTAGCCTAGCTGTAAAAAAAAATAAAAATCTTTCATTTCTTTTGTGGTTGCAGAATTTGAAAGTCACTGAGCAATATGTAAGCAAGGTTGTTTTTATTTCAGATGGCACCTGGATTGGCATTTTTCATGACCTGCCTGACATAGTTGGAATTCCTTTTGGGATAGAAATGTTGAATGGAGAATATAAAGAGACAAATTTCCAGAATGCAGCTGCCTTCTCTCCTTTATGTGTTTCTTTGCTAAGAGTTGTCTTTGTGGAATAATAATAGTAATGGCTAGTGTATGTAGGTTCTGGTGCAATAGGATTCTTTACTGTCCACACAGTATTGGGAATAAACCACCTCTCATGGCTCCTTATTTTCCTGTTTTACTTTGTTTTAGGAAGGAGAGGTACCGTGCATGAAACTGTAGCTGTTGTCATGTTTCCAGGTGCTAAAGCTGGAGAGGTCGCCTGTAGAATAGGAGGAAACCCCTACACTTGTACAGTTACACAATGACAATGTTATGGTTCAAATGAATCGGTAGATTTGTCTTGCATTTCATTTCAGTAACTGTACGGTGTACAACTCTTATTTACTACATGACGATAACGGCTATTTATAGATTGCAAAAATCGTTCCTTGAGGACGATAAGGCTCAGGAATCGGGGTCCAGAAAGGTCTCACCTAACAGTCCTGGTAACCAGGATTTAGGATGTCACCGGTTAGCTTTGCAGATGCACACGTCCTGCCTCAAAGTGAAACTTCAGTTTTTCCACACACCATACTATCCTCAAACTGCTCCTCCTTTTTCTGCCACCTCAGCTCTGCAACAGAACAATAACAGGTCAGGCGCTAATCATGTCACAACCATATTTACAGTATATGTGGGACTATTGTGTGTAATAGGAGATGGAGATTGGGTTATGGGAGTGCATTGCTTTGTTTCTTCATACTGACTGGCGTGTATTCTCTACGACTGCATTAATTTGCTGCCTAAATGAAAAAGACTGCTCTGTTTATACTTTGCCTTATCTGTTCGCTAGTTTGTACCTCATGTATGCAGCAAGCTCTACCTGAGGAGATGATGATGATGATGTGTTCTTTTGGCTGCATCGTTTTGTTTATGTTTTGATTATGTGTGCAACTAAAAAATATAGAAGTGTGTTGAGTTTAGACATGCACTGTATATAATTTTGAAAGACATGTCCTTAAAAACACTACACTGATTTTTAAAAAGGGTTCTTTTTTTTCTGTAATGGCATGTGCGTCTGAATGTGATTCTGTTTAGAGAGAATTCTTTATGCCAGGTTGCTCCCGTGTTCATTCCCATGTACTTTTAGTCCAGATTTGCAGTTTAGAGATGTGGTCATGTAAGATAATGTATGGAATCCCAGACACTACAGGCACGTTTTGGCATCAAGCTTCAGATGCAAACCTCAGAAACATCTAAAACCTCTTCCATGAAAGACATCAAAATGTTATTTTGCTGTAGTCTCCTTTCAAGGGATTTTTTTTCTGACGTAATTGATTTCATACAGTTAAAGTGACTCTTTAACTCATAACATGGCTTAAAGAAATTTGATCACCAGTCTAGTTACTGTGTGGATGGTAGTGGTAAAGTTGTTTTTTTTAATCAGTTAATTGTTCATTTCTCTGCTTGGAGGAAGGATATGAACTGTGAATGTGTTTTGAGTCTTTAGATATTGTTTGAAAGAAGCCTTGTGTTTCAAATTTACAATATTGAAATGATGCAGGAGTTGATCCTTGGTCCCACTTTTGGCTGTGTTGTTTCTAACTTTTTATTTTTCACCCATTGTACTTTTAATGGAATAAGAGCGTGGCGTTTGTAACATGTAATTACAGTCCTGATAGTATACTTGCCCTCTCCCTGTCGATGTTTGAACAGTAAATCCGTGATAATAATACCACAGAATTCCACAAATGTATGTATTCAAATTCCCGCTGCATTAAAATATCAGCGTCATGTTGCCGCGGGGAAACTCCAGCCAGCAAACCACAAGTATACATGTCAGAAAACCTGGCGAGCATGACAAAGACTGTACGGACCATTGGGAGTTTTGCACAAGGATACAGTGGGCTCAAGGGCTTGTTTCTCCCCTTGCAAACTGTGGAATGGAGGCGTGGAAGGAATTTGTGAAAATGTCAACTGTTTAGCTATTTAAAATGTATTTACTCATTGAAAATGTGGCAAAATGTATTGCAGGACAGGAATAAAGATGTCAAGATGAAACCGTGTCTTTGGTCCCTCAACTGTCTAGCTTTCTCATGTTTCTGTTAAATTTTAGATTTGCTGCCACCTACAGGCTGTGTTGTATCATGTGTTAACTGTTGAACACAGCAGAATTATATAAATGTTCATGACAAATATTTTTCCTGTTTGTATGGCAGGATCATAATGCTCGATCTCCTGTACTTTACACAATGTGGGCAAGTACAGCTGTGATGAAGGCTCTAAGGACAGTCATACATCTTGTGTTTACATGTGTTTTACCATCATTGGTGCAATTTTTGGTTGGTAAACAGGGCATACCTGTTTTTAATTTTGGTAATTCATAGATAACCTCTGTTTCTAAAGTTAATGGGTTCATCCTGTGCTGGTAAATTGGTGTCATGTTATCAATGGTATCAATCCTGATCTATGTTTGGTAGAGGTTTCCCTCACTATATAATTGATGTGTAATTATTTAAAGAAAAAGACTTGCACAGAAAAGTGTGTGAGTGTGTGCGTGAAACATTTCACTGGAATGCATACTGTAAGGTGGTTATTGCTGAATTCTTGTGTGTGCGTGTGTGGGTTTGGTCTCTTTCAGCAAATGAAAAAGAAGGAGAAAGTGTGTCAACTGTTACATGCAATGTCAAATTTGTTAGGCTCAGCAGATTGTAAAGCCAATCTCTACTCAACTCAACTACAGTGTTGAAGTACAGTAAGTATGAATTTCCAAATGACATTTGGGAGGTCTATGCATTTTATTACTGCTGGTAGTGAGGTTATTTGTTACTATGAATGATAACCATTATGGTACCACTGGAATGAAAAGCTTGACAGCGTTTACACATTAATATAATAGCCATTATTGAAAGCACTTTTGATTATGAAGGTGCTGGATAGATGTAAAAGACGTTTTTGTGATCCTATTGATCCTGATCTAAGAGATTAAACAGTTTCACCATCCAACAACAACCTATGGCTCCTATGGCAGTCCTCAATTATACTAATATATACATTGGTTTGTTTGGTCACCGTTATATTCCTGTCTTGTTTGTTTAGGACATGTAGCTTAGGTGCTGCTTTTTATGGCAGATGATTTGCATAATTGTGAGGCTCTTCTGTTACTGCCTGTCATGGTGTCATAAAAGAAACAAGGTTATCCATAAACCCAAGACAGACCTAAAGGGCAAGGGTTGTTGAGTGTTGGTGTTCGGACAAGGTACACAGAAAAAGAAAAAGTGACATTTGCCTTTTGGATAAACCATAATCATGTCATACTACAAAGATGCGATTAAGAGAATGCTCCCCAAGGTAAGAATAATCATCAAAAATTGAAAGAAGAATTAATTCCCTCTAAATCCAACATAAACAGTATGTATAGACTTTTTTGAGTGTTTGTTTTTTATCCTTTTGTTTTGAAGACCTATCATCGCAAATATGTGGCCCATGAAATAAACATTGCGTTGACTCACTTCAAAAACCTTGAGCCCATTATGGATAAATACGGTAGGAAGCCAAATAACCGCAAACAACCTGTTGCATGAACTTAATTTAACATGTGGAAAATTCCGACAAGCACTTTAAATGATACATCGTCATTGTTTTATTTTATTTTATTTTTTTACAGTTTACAAGGATGGAACCACAAAGGACTTGATGAGTCTTGCCGGAACCATTCCTGTCATATTTCACGGTAACAATGACTTTGCATATTGTACTGTGTGACTCTGTTAAACAGCTAAATTATGATTGGAAGCTGACTTTGGCATGAATTCTGGTCAATTCAAATCCAAAATAAGAAAGATAAAGCTCACAATCTCAGATTATGTAGGACAAAAAATAACTTTCCCCCCTGTTCTCATACAAGATCACACCTATAACATCCCGGTGTGCCTGTGGATTGAGGAAACCTACCCTGAAACTGCTCCCATCTGCTATGTCAGACCTAGTCCAGAGATGATGATCATCAGAGGAAAATATATTTCCAGCGATGGTGAAGTCATGCTGCCTTACCTGGAGGAGTGGAAGAATGTGAGACTTTAAACTTTATCACGCGCGCCTCAGAGTTAAGGACTGACGTTTGCTGGCACTGATATGTACAGCAGAGTGTAGGTTATAGCTTTTACAGCCATGTTATATTGGTATGACTTTTTCTTTCCCCTACCAGGGCGAGTGTGACCTAGTGAGTCTACTGCAGGTGATGCTTATAGTGTTTGGAGACTTCCCTCCTGTTTGTATGCAGCCTCATCCAGAGCCCCAACAAGCCTCTTGTAAGTAACAGTCACACAGGCAGAGTGCCAGCCGGCACGTAGTTTCAATACACTTGCATCTATGTCCTAGATACAAATTGATGTTGATGACACAGATCCAAGATTCAAATCTAGGCCACACCTGATAAGGTATGGTCTAGGTTTATCCCTCATTGATCTAGTGCTGAAAATACTTTCCCTTGTCAACATGTTTATGTGTTTGTTTTGACTGATACGAACCCTGCATAAATGAATATATATATATATATATTTTTTTTTTTTTTTTTTTAGTTGGGCTGCAGTTCCACAGACAAGCAGAGGTGCCTTCAAAGACAGGTGGAAGTTTGTATCTGTATTTAGTCAGAGAAGATGGTCAACCTTTCCAGCAAGAAAATGAAACCAACTGTTAGCCTTTTGTTGAAAGTGACAGGAGTTTATGTAAAGACTGTGTGTTGCCTGTGATGAAGTGTTTTATCCTGAGCAGTGTTTGATGGAATCCATTGATTATTTTATGTTGCATTAATTGACCTTTTCAGACAAACAACAACATTCTGTGTTTCTATATTTAAAAAAAAAAATTAGACTGTAAATGTGAAGCAGCACCTGATGAAAATGAAGATTAAATGGCTTGAAATGCTTTTTTAATATTTCCTTAGAAAATTATTTGGCATTTGAATCTGTGTTCATAGACACAAATTGTTTTACAAGCAGCTCATAAAAAGGTGCCTTGACTGCACCCAAGGCAGATTTGTCGTCTTCTTATCCCGACGTTTTTGACTTTTGACCAGTGAAGAGAAAATGTAGTAATTTGGAAAACATATGCACAGCCAGGTACAGCCCAGTAAAGCATGGTATTTTATAGACTAGTGTGGCTGATTTACCTTTGACAGAGAATATAGCAATAGCATAACAGCAATTCTGACAACTCGACACTTAAACTGAAAAACTAAAGCCGAGTCTGCAAGGTTGTTCATTAGTGTAAGCCAACTTGTTTTGCTTGTTGATGTAATTTCTCAGTTATTATGTTTAAAATTGTTGTGACTTATTTTGTAAAATGTTTCAGTGGATGCATAAACTCAGTGGATGTAATACAACCTCTTGTGAAAAGTGACTCATTAATTGGTTCATTCTGGTGTTGTAAATAAAGAGCCATATTAAACATGTGTGCTTGTCATTGAGGGAACCACTTTCAATAGAATTGTCAAACAGTGTTTTATAAGATTACTCAGTAAACGTTTGACTTTGCTTTAATATGTGATGTGTGAAGGAAACTCATCTGATCTCTCCAAATCTCTCTAATTGTTTTTTTTTAATCCAATCATCATAGTTTTGGAAAATCTTTCTATACTTTTAGGTGAATTAATACAGTAGGGGAGAGCAGGGTACGTTGTCACACTTCTTACACACATAACGATTGAGGATCAGGGCCAATCAAGGCATTTGCAGTCTATGGCAGGACATGGCTAAAATGTCTGCAGTGTGGAAATATTTTAATTAAATACTTTCGTTTATTAACCCCTTGATGCTGGAATTTTTTTTACAATAAAAAAATAAAATAAATTGTGTTTTCAAGCTGTTAAATTAAGTGAAGAGTGTTAATTTGTCTATAGAACATAGAAAAGATATAAATTCAGGTATGATGTAGGTATGATGCAAATTAGCGACAACAGGCATAAACGAGAAACCAGGGCTTGCAAAAGGTTCCTAGGTACGTATCGAATATGCACCAACAGGCATTGGGGGAATCCATGCGCTATCTTGGCTTGCAGTCTGAAAGGAAGAGGTGTGATGCGAATTCACGACAATCTGCGCCAAGGGGTCAAATTAACTTTTCATTTTGGTGATTAAAAAGTGGATTTAACTTCACTCGTGCTTCAGGAGTTGCTCTGTGATACTACTTCATATTAATACAGAAACCGGACAGAACAGTAGATTGCTTGAAGAAAAGTAAGTGAGGAAGTTGAACTACCTGGTAAGTTCTGAAAATATGTTACTTGATTCAAGTTATAGTTGTACTTGGCTATGAAACAAGTTAGCATAGCATAGCCCTGGTCGATCCAAATGCCATTTAGAAAAAAACATTTTAAAAGTTGTTTGCTTATCATCTTGCGGACAGACATGATGAAGATGATGATGATGTTTATTTTGGGTTCATACTGCTATCTTAAACCAGATTAAAGACAAATATTTGCGGGTTGTGTTTACTGATGTTGAAAGAGCTGAGTTCAGTACTACCAATTTCATAAGCCACCTGAAAAATAAAATCATCCCAGCAGAATACAGTGATCAGGTAACACTGCACCAAAGCAACACACACTGGGGGACACTTTTTAAAGGAGACAGAAATTCAATGTACGTGAAACCTACCAGCTGTGCTTTAGACATTATTCCCGCCAGGATGGTGAAGGAGGTTTTTAGCACTACTGGGTCGAGTCGAGTCAGGCCTAATCTTGACACCAATGTGTTGTGCAATTTTAGTCTCACATCTGCCCTTACCTTCGAAGGTGTTGGAAAAGTCTTTCTACAACAGAACAGAAAATTTCAATTTGGTTTTAGATCACGTCACAGCACTGAGTCGGCACTGCTAAGAGTTTACATGGCTCCATCCTGTTCTCTTTATATATGTTGCTGTTAGGGGCTATAATAGACAAGCACAACCTGTCATTTCATTGTTATGCAGATGACCTGCAAATCTATCTGCCTATGAAACCTAATGACAGTGTTGCACTAAACTGCCTGCTTAATGGCATTAATGATATTAATGAGTGTATTATCTTCAGTACTAAATCTATGTCAAACAATCCAGCTTTAAGTCTGGGAGCTTTGACTTCATGCACCAAGCAAACTGTCAAAAATTTGGGTGTGACATTTGATAGCAGCATGAAATTTGACAAGCACATTAGCAATGTTGTCAGAGCGAGCTTCTTCCAACTTCGTCTCCTGGCTAAAGTTAAGCCTTTTTTTAATAGGCACAATTTTGAAAAGTCTATTCATGCTTTTATTAGTTCAAGGTTAGATTATTGCAATGCTCTTTATGTTGGTCTAAGTCAAACATCCATCTCGCATCTTCAACTTGAGCAAAATGGTCCTGCTCGCTTTTTAACAAATACAGTACATCTAGAAGTGCACACATCACTCCCATTCTATTTACATTACACTGGCTTCCGGTGCGTTTTAGAATCAATTTCAAAATTTTTTTGTTTTTTTTCAAAGCCTTAAATGGCCTAGCTAATATTTGTCTGAGCTTTTAACTTTGGGTGGGCAAAATCGGCTGTTGCAGTCTTTGGATCAACGGTAGGTTTCCTCCCGAGGTTGAGGTAAAAGCAGTGGGGCGATTGGGCCTTCGGTGTTGCTGTCCCAAAACTCTGGAACATGCTCTCCCCTGACATTCGCACTATAACGGATGTTGTTCATTTTAAATCAAAACTTAAAACTTATTTATTTAGAATGGCTTTTAATACGCAGTAGTGGTGCAACAACTTCCCTCTTCTTCTGGTGATTTTAGGTAACCTTATCTAGCTTACTGTTTTCTAGGCTTCATGTTTTTTTCTTTTCTTTTATTGAATGCTGTGTTGTTTATTCTTGGTTGATGTAAAGCACTTTGGACACCTGTTGGATGCTGTAAAGTGCTATATAAATAAATGTTGATTGACTGATTGATTGATTTAATGTACTTAAAGTGTGCACTGTTCAACTGTATAATCTAAGAAAATACAAGTATCGGATCGGGACGAATCGGCAGATACTCAATTTTAAATGACTTGGATCAGGATCAGGGGCAAACAACATGATCGTGACATCCCTACTGTGCTGCATACATCACAACAGTATACATCAAATGAAAGAAGGAAGTCTTGGGCACATATTTTGTATTCAAGTCAAGTCAAATTTATTTAAAGTGTAAAATCACCAGCTGCCTGGTCCCAGTACACTTTACAGAAAACAGAGACACATAATCTTTCTGCAACAAGATACACACAAATACATATTTATAAAACTAATAATAAATAAAATGAAATAAATAATTTAAATTAAAAAAATACCCTAGCCCAAACTATAAGCCTTCTCACAAAATAAAGACAAACCATCCCTAACTAAAAGCTTTACTAAAAAGAAAAGTTTTTGCCTACTCTTAAATATGGAAATGTTGCTTCGCGAGGGGTCTGATTCCACAGCCAAGGTGCCTGATTGCTAAAGGCTCTGGCTAACTATTCTATGTCTAGAGACCCTAGGCACTACAAGTAGCCCTGCATTTTGGGAGTGCAGTGTTGTGGGGCAGTATGGTGTAAGGAGTTCTTTCAAATAAGATGGTGCCTGAACATTAAGGGCTTTGTATGTAAGAAGAAGTATTTTAAAATCAGTCCTCAATTTTGCCGGGAGCCAGTCCAAAGTTACTAAACCAGGGGTGATATGATCTCTCCTGCTAATTCCAGTCAGTATGTGTGCAGCAGCGTTTTGTATTAACTGGAGAGACTTTGAGCAGCCTGAAAGCACGGAGTTACAGTAGTCAAGCCTTGAGGTAACAAATGCGTGGACAAGTTTCTCTGCATCATCTCAATGCAGAAGGTTTCTAATTTTCGCAATATTGCGAAGGTGAAAATAGGCGGTCCCTGTAGTTTGCTTTATGTGTGAGTTAAAAGACATGTCTTGATCAAAAATAACTCCCAGATTCTTCCCGGTGGTGCTGGAAGCCATGGCAATGGCATCCAAAGCAACTATGTCTGCAGACAATGTGTCTCGGAGGTGTTTGGGTCCAAGTACTACAACCTCAGTTTTTCCAGAATTCAACATCAAGGAATTATAAGACATCCAGGTCTTCACATGCACGTTTGAAGCCTAGGTAACTGGTTGGTTTCGTCAAGTCTGATGGAAAGGTATCATCATCTGAGTATCATCGGCATAACAATGAAAATTTATACTATGGTTCCTAATATTACCTAGCAGAAGCTTATATAAGGTGAATAATATAGGTCCAAGGACTGAATCTTGTGGAACTCCATGGGTGACTCTGCTGTGCAGAGAGGACTCATCGTTACAAACTGGATGCGATCTGATAAGTAAGATTTGAACCAGCTTAAAGCAGTTCTTTTTATGGAAATTAAGTGTTCAGTGGTGATCAATTGTATCAAATGCCACACTTAGATCTAACAAGACCAATACAGAGACTAATCCCTGATCTGATGTAGTTAAAAGACCTGACTGAAATTTTTCGAATAAGTTGTTGCTATGGAAATTGATTTGAGTTGAGTTGATTTGCCACAGTTTTTTCAAGGATCTTGGATATGAAAGGAAGGTTAGATATTGGTCTGTAACTGTCCAAAACCCCTGGATTAAGAGTAGGCTTTTTTAAGAAATGGTTTAATAACCGCCTCCTTAAAAAACTACATTATTCAAATACATCTGCA